>NW_026000037.1:22613854-22791423 GCF_001458135.2 Marmota marmota marmota
TTTTTTTTTTTTTTTTTTTGTGGTGGTGCTAGGGATTGAACCCATGGCCTCATGCATGCAAGGCAAGCACTCTGCTAACTGAGCTATATCCCTAGCCCAAGTGTTAGTTTTCTGAATAAGAAACAGCTTACAAGTTGGGCATGGTAGCACATGATGTAATCTCAGTGGGGAGACTGAGGCAAGAGGATCACAAGTTCAAAGCCAGCTAGCAAGTTAGTAAGGTCCTAAGCAATTCAGCAATACCCTTTCTGAAAGAAAGAAAGAAAGAAAGAAAGAAAGAAGGAAACAGCTTATAAACCTGGAGGATTCAATGCTCTATCTTGCCAGCAGCTCCAGGGCTGTCCCTACCATGGGCATTTCCCTTGTTCACAGGCCAGTGGCACAAGAACAGCAGCAGGACATCTCAGTTGACCGTGTCTCCATGGATGGAGCAGGTTACCACAGATATATAGTGCTCATTGGCTGAGCACCATTCTAGGGGATGAATATGTAGCACTGAACTAAATGATGTCCCTGTTCTCATGGAGTGACACCTAAGGGGGGAAATGCATACTATAAAAAAAATGATAGAATGGCAAAAAGAAGGTGGACTTTTGTGGAGCCGTCAGGAAGACATATGTTGACATAGACTGGGAGGAAGAGTTGAGAAAATTTTGTGGGTAAAATGGGAGGACCCTTCAGGCAGTAGGAAAAGGAACAGTGGTTATTGAGAAACTATTGAGGGATGAATTGAAATATACTCTAAGAGCCAGACATGGTGGCACATACCTGTAATCCCAGCAGCTCTGGAGGATGAGGCAGGAGGATTTGAGGCCACCCTCAGCAACTTAGAAAGACCCTGTTTCAAAATAAAAATTAGAAAGGGCTGGGATTGTGAAGATGGCCTTAGGCCTGAGCCTTAGCAACTCCATTTTAAAAACTCCAGTTTGAAACCCACAGTCTCACCAGACACGCCTAATGGAGCCCACCAGTGTAGCCCTTAGGCACAAACAAGTCACTTATCCCTACCCTGATAAACTCAGAGTGAAGCCCCTGGCAGGCTGTACTTCCCCATAAGAGGGAAAGGTGAAAAGATCTGGGTGGGGACCACCAGCCCAGAAGTTTTAACTCCAGAGTAAATGATGTCACTGAGAGATCAGGTGACAGCTGATAGGGACTGAAAGGGGGGGTCAAAAGCCCCCAAATTTGATATAAATAATAGAGCAAATGAACAGACATTCAGCCAGCTGATACTCTCACATTGAAGGCCTGATGAGGACCTGGACTGACATCCCAACACTTATCATCATTTGCTGATCCTCTGCATTTTCCTCACCACTCTCAAACTCTACAGCCACTTCTTGACCCTGGGGAGAGCTGCAACTTCTCACAATGACCCTCCCCTCAACTAGCCATCAGCTCCATCCCAGGATAAGCTTGCCTTGGTTCCTAACCTGATCACTGAGGTCTGAGTGAGTGTGCATCTGCTGGACTTAGAGCCTAAGGCATGAGACTTTTGATCTGACACTTGAATGTAGCAAGCAGAGGGAATGTCTGTCATGATTAAGTGTGTTTGCAGTGCTTAGAATTGTTTGCTATGAATTGATTATGTCTATTGCAGTGCCTAGCATTAAGGATTGTCATTTTCTTGATTAAGAAATTGTATTGAGTAATCTGAGTGAATAAAGCATTGACTAGGGTAGGGCAGAAGCGTGTGGACCTTCTTTATTTCTCCCCCTGAGCTGCATAAGTCTCACCTTTTGCCATCGTGACAGGGATATAGTTCAGTGGTAAAGCACCCCTGGTTTAATTCCCAGTACCAAAGTAAATACATAAATAAGAAATGTAAGCTTACAGTGTATACTAGATTTCAAAGATGCGCACACGCGCGTGCGCACACACACACACACAAAGAGTAAAATATCTTAACAATATTTTGTAATTATATGTTTAAATGACAAGATATCAGATGTATTGGGTTAAATAAAATGTTCTCAAAGTTAATTTTACCTATTACTTTGTACTTTCTTAATATGGCTACTGGGAAACTTAAGATTGTATATGTGGGTTGGGGATATACCTCAGAGGTAAAGCACATGGTAGCATAAGAGAGACCCTGGGTTCAATCCCAACTGCAAAATGATGGAGCTGGACAAAGAGGCCTATAATCCCAGCAGCTCAGAAGGCTGAGGTAGGAGGATTGCAAGTTCAAAGTCAATCTCAGCGATTTATTGAGGCACTAAGGAACTTATTGACACCCTGTCTCAAATTAAAAAATAAAAAATGACTGAGCATGTGGCTCAGTGGTTGAGCACTCCTGGATTCCATCCTGATACCGAAATGATGATGATGATGATGATGATAAATAAAACCCAATAATATTGTGTATGGGCTCCACATACTGTTTTTATTGAACAGCACTGGTCTAGAGGCCTGCATTCTGCCACTGATTCATCTTAGATGGTCTGAGTCTTGGACTTCTAGCTTCTATTCTATCTATAAAGAGCTTGCCATCATCCCTCTTGCCTTCACAAAAAAAAAAAAAAAAAAAAAAAACTAATCACCCCGAAAACCAATAGAGAACTGAAGTTGAAGGACCAATTGCCATTCCAAATCCACAGAGCAGACACACTGAATAAAGATTAGCTCACTTGAAGCAGGTGCCCTGGGTTCAGTAATGGATTGGAACATTTAATAAGTTGGCAAATTTCTAGAGCCTAAGTGTAAATTAGCTTGAAAGATGAAAACTCCACAAGGCGGAGGGGTTCCCAGACTGATGGGGCCCCCCTGCTTTATTGTAGGTTTTACCTCTAGGAGCTTTACTAGGTTTTAACAGTGAAGATAGAAAAAAAAAAAAAAAAAAAGCCCTTCATGTTTGGTCAAGGGATGATGAAAAGTCACAGTTTTGAAATAAACTCAGTATTCTCCATAACAAAGGCTGAAAACCTTACATAAATGACTATTTGCTTCAGTTTCTTTTCTTTTCATTTTGGAACCAGCAGTTGAACCCAGGCGTGCTTAACCAATGAGCCACATCTCCAGCCCTTTTTAATTTTTTTTTTTTTTTTTTAATTATGAGACAGGGTCTTGCTAAGTTGCTTAGAACCTTGCTAAGTTCCTAAGGCTGGCTTTGAACCTATGATGTTCTTTCCTCAGCCACCCAAGCTTAGGGTTACAGGTGTGCAACACTGTGCCTTGTTTGCCTCAGTTTCTTTTACCCAAACATCATATCCCTCTTTTAACATAAAATTACAGGCATCTAAAAGGCAAGGGGAAAAAAAATCCAACTGAAGAGAAACAGCAAGCATCTGAATCACAATCAGATATGCCAAAATTTCAGAATTATCAGATTAATATAAAGTAACTTTAACAATCTAAGGACTCTGATGGACAAAGTCAATGACATGCAAGAAAACAAGGGTGAGCTGGGTGCCATGGCCCACTCTTGTGATCCCAGCACCGCAGAAGGCTGAGGCAGTAGAATCTCAGGTTTGAGGCCAGCCTGTGCAACTAAGTGAGACCCTGTCTCAAAACAAAAAAATGAAAAGGGCTGAGGATATAGTTAGTTGGTAAAGCATTGCTAAGTTCAATCCCTACTATCAAACAAACAAACAGACAGACAGACAGACAAACAGAAACTGTATTAAAAGGAAATATAGACATCAAAGCCCCTTTTACCAAAACAAAAAGAAGGCCTTTGATGGACTGACTAAGCAACCTACTGGACATGGTCAAGGAAAGAATCAGTGAAACTGAAGAAGGCATATCAATAGAAACAGCTCAAACTGAAACAGAGAAAAAAATGATAAAACCAGAGCAGAATATTCAAAAACTGTGAGAAAATTACAAAAGATATAACATGTGCATAATGTGAATACTATAAAGAAGAAAAAAAGAAGCAAAAAATATATTTGAAGTAACCATTAAGAATTTTCCAAACTTAATGATGGTATTCAATCCACAAATCTAGGAAGCTCAGATAATAAATAGAATAAATAGAATACATAGAATAAATGATAAAAATGTACATGTAAGCATATTGCATTAAAACTACAAAAAGCAAAGATGAAGAGAAAATGTTAAAAATAGTCAGAGGGGAATTGCTCTTGTGTCTATAGAGAAACAGGAATAAGAATTATATCCATTTTTTTTTTAACAGAATATGCAATGATAACAACAAAAACCATTGGTGGTAGAAATGTACAATGGCAAAGCCATTCTAGAAAATAGTTTAAAAATATATATTTACCATATAATCTAGCAATTGTGCTCCTGGTTACAATGTATTTGTTCTGTAGCATTTCTTTTTGGTTTCATTTTAAATTTTGAGACAGGGTTTCACCAAGTTGCTTAGGCTGGTCTCTTATTGCCTCAGCCTCACCGAGTCACAGGGATTAGAGGTGTGTGCCACTGGCCTGCAACAATTCCTTTTTTATGAAAGCATCACCTGTCCTGATTTAAAAGGGGGTAGAAAACACACTATGGAAAGCTACTTACACAAAAATTCCCGCAGGAAATAAATTTTAAGACGCTTATATTCAATAATTTTTTAAACTCCATTTTTTTTTTTCTAGAAAAGCTAACCCAACAGCTAGCTACAGAAGTTCATAAGAACAGTAGACACACAACAATTATGTTGAGAAAAAGTTTTTTAGTCTTTGTTCTGACATTTGCAGGGAAGGTCATCTTTGTGTCATATAATTAATAGTCAGTGAAAATTGTACACTTTTTAATGTGCTTTTCCAAGTGTTCTTGGCTTTTAGTTCACTTTGACTTAATAGTTAAAAATAGACCCTTCAGAGAGGCATTCACTTCTGCGTGCGTAAAATGATCTGTTCGGTGGTCACATATTCTAAAACAATTCCACACTGACTTATAATAGAAAAAAAAAAATTCATAGGACAAAAACTTTCGTTCCTGTAGACTAAGTTGCCACTGCCCCTATGAGATAAACTAAAGGGCTCCAATAAGTTAGTCTTCGTCCCTTACGTCCCACCCTAGTCCACCTGGAACCGAAGCTGTCAAATTTCAGGTTTTCGAATAAAGTCTAAGATGCTCAGAAACATTAAGACAATTTCTCTTCCCGTACAACAGTGATTTTAATTAGGAGAGATTGGGTAGGCCACAGAGTCCAGATCGGAAAAACTGAAGACCGAACTCGCTTTCTGGCTTCCCCAGGGGGGTTAAGGTTTCAGGTCTCGGCCGCCGGGGGTAGCCTGGCCGACTCGCGGGCGCCTTCACCAAGCTAGGGGACGGGGCGGGACTAAGGAAAGGGGCGGGGTCTGCCTGGAGACAAGATGGCGGCAGCGCGACGCTCTGGACCGCCTTGGTCACAACTCGGTATTCGGAAGTCCTCCAGTCTTCGCCTTTAGGAAGCGGAAGTAGAGGGGCGGCTGGCTGCTAGGCTTTTGCTCTGGGACCGGCTAGTGAGCCGAGCCGCGGGAAAGGCGCGTGTCGGCTTCTCACTGGCGCAGCCTCTGCCGCTGTCGCTGCCGCCCCGCCCCGGCGTAGTCACAGGCGCTGTAGTGGACTAAACGCGGCCGGTGCGTGGGCAGCCAGGGGGTCGCGAGCAGCGCGTGTGTCGCGGCTGCGCGACCAGTGACAGGTACCCAGGGGCGGAGTGGGGAGGCCTCGTAGATGAGGAGAGGGTCTGGGGCGCGAGGCGACCCTGTGCTCAGGTCACCTTGAGCTTCCGCCTTTACCCTGACTCAGTTTCTCCTCCATCGTCTCAGCCTTCCTCCTCCTCAGGAGCCCAGGTTGTCCGCAGTGGTCGTCGGTGCAAGGTAGCTCTTGCTCCGGGGTGGTGGCGGACTCTTGATCGGTCTCAAGCCTTCTTTGAAGAGCTCTCAGACCCACATACGAAAGTGCAGATGGAGGAAGTGCCCTAACATGAATCTACACCAAGCCTGACCCTAAGTAGGTCGAGAACCAGCACTTTGCAGGATTCTGGTTGATGAACTATTTGGTCTTTTTTATAGATTTCTGTTTTCCTTACCATGAATTCGGGGGAGGCATATTGGTTGCCGTTTTCATTTAATGCTATGCTCTGTTGGCTGGAAATTGGATGATCCGGTTTCACTTTTAGTGTGGGATCTTCCAGAAGAATATCTGCGTGCATCGCCAATAAGTTATGAATGTTAACTGTTCTTGTTCCTTGGCCGAAATCTCTATCTTGTTTGGCGTATTTTACAGATTTGTGAAGGGACATGTTTTGTTTATTCTTAGTCCTTACTATGCTTTAGAATCATTCATCGGTGCACTTGCTGAACAATTTTAGTATAAAGTGCCCTCTTTTCTTGAAATACCTTGTACCTGGCAATACTTGAAGGCATTTTAAATAGTTTAACACCACAAAAGTGGAGATGATTGTAGCCTTTCCACTAGGTTTGCATTTGATGAACTTATTTGAAACTTTTTATTAAGAGAAGTAAACATAATACGTTTTATGTGTGTGTGTGTGTGTGTGTGTGTATACACACACACACACACACACACACCACTGAGTCATATCCCCAGCCCTTTGTTGTATTTATTTAGAGACAGGGTCTCACTGAGCTAAATCACTGAGCTAAATCATGGAGGCTGGCTTTGAACTTGTGATCCTCAGCCTCTGGAACAGCTGGGATTACAGGCGTGTGCTACCGTGTCCAGCTGCACCGACACCGTATCTTAATGCAGGTTTAACTTCAACGGAATAAGTTTAACTACGAGAAAATTTAGTTATTACTTCTGCAATTAAACTTCTCTGATCATTTTAAGGTCAAATACAATATACTTTCAGCTGAAATTAGATTTATGTTGTTCACCGCAAACGGCTTTGCTAATTGATATGCATGTATCAATGTAAACCTAATTAGTTGAGAAGTTAATTCTTAGAAGTTGCTTCCTAGTAGTTTTTCTCTTTACTACCAACTATGTTGAAACTTAGTTGACCACATAAACTTGCATATTGCAGGTTATTTTTAAAATGTTTGTTAGCTGTTCTCTCCACTGTAAAAATGGAAGATGAGAAAGTTGGTGATGACTTAACATCACTCTGCCAGTTGTTTTCTAAAAAATGAAGTATTAACCATACATAATTTTTCGTTTTATATACATATATTTTAATACCTTTATTTTATTTATTTTTATGTGGTGCTGAGGATCAAACCCAGGGCCTGCGTGTGCTAGGTGAGCACTCAACCACAACCCCAGCCCTAATTTTTCTTTTATATTTTCTATATCTTACTGTAGATAAATGAGCAAAAGGTATCATTTTAATTTAAGCATAGTAATATCTTACAGATATTTGATGGTACAGTTGGACTTAGAACCTAAGAGTGTTTTCTATTTAGCCATCATAGTACAAGCATTGTGCCTGTGATTGTGCAGTGCCACACTGCAGTTTGACAGCTCTTATCACTCAGACTGTTCATCTTTATGAGCAACATTGAAGAGCCATTAGGATCTGAATAATAAAAGATCTCATAAGACGAAGACATCCACAAACAAACAAACAGCACTTGAGTGAGATTCTTCTGTTTCTTTGGACAACCTTTTCCTGTGGTGTTACTTGTAGAAACAATGTGGGGTTAGGCAAAACTCTTTAATGTGTATTTTTTCTCTTGTTCTCATCTCTAGTGGTGTTGTGCCTTCTCAAAAACAGACACTTTCTCTTTAAACAGAACAAGGGGACCTCTGGGTAACTCATAGATATGTAGGATTTTCATTTTCATCTTTCTTATAGTCCTAGCCTGTTTGTATGAGCTTTATTCTTGGTGCCACACTCCCTTCTTTTTTTATTTTGTTTTTATTTTGAGCAGAGGTCTTGAACTTCTTGGGCTCAAGCAGTGCTCCTGCCTCAGCTTCCCAAATGCTGGAGCTATAGGTGTACATCACCATGTGCCTGGCAAATTTTAGATGTTGCCAAACAGCAATTTGGAGGGGGAGGTGCTGGGGAACAACCCAGCTCCATACTTCTTTCTGTTCTATTGGTTTTTTTTCTTCCTTTAATGAATGAAGCTTGTTTATTTCAGGCTGAGTACCTCCTGTGTTCCAGGCAATATGCTAGGCACGGTGACCATGACAGAATTTCCTGCTTTTGGGGAGCTCACATTCAGTCCCTGAAGCTAGTCTAAGTATGGATTTGTCAGGCTTGTTTGTCAGTTTGCTTTCATTCCAGGTTCAGGCCTACTTCCTTGGTTTTGGGTTGAAACTGTTCCTCTCTCAGCCACTTGTGTCCCAGGTTCTTGTTTCATGAAAAATCCTTGGATTGCCTTGGTTCTCACAGTGAGGCCTTTGCTTATTCTCAGTCTGTGCGGTATGAATTCTTCTTTCTCCTAAAACCAGAGAACAAGGGGAGACAGGATGGTACTTTAGAACTTTAAAAACAGGTAGGTATGGGTTCCAAGGTGCTGTTTATTAGTTTCCCAGTATGCCTAAGGTAAAAGCCCCTCTGAGCTTTTATTTTCTTGAAGTGGGGATGTTATTATCCATTCATGTAACTTATTTATGGACTGCCTACCATGTGCCAGGTACTTGTATTGTTTTCTGTTTTGAAGAAAGCAAACAAGGTTGCTACCCTCAAGGAACTTCAGTTCCCAGATTATTATGTAAAGATTAGGTAACATGATACATTTAGAACATCTAACATGAGCTTAGCCCAAAGTCATTGTTCTGTAAAGGCTGAGGTTTCTCAGCGGGCTTTTATTGTGCCCCTAGTTCCCTAACCACAATCTACTTGCTGTCTGCCTGGGGTTACTGCGTAGTGGTGTTCAGTTGTCATCAGGAATCACCACTTCGTGGGTATTAAGCATCTAGGCCCTTTCAGGACAAATTGTAAACATAGCCAGAATCATAATAATGCTTCGATATGCTTCATATGCTTTGTCTCCAATTTAGAAATTCAAGTGACTTTTTTGGAGAATTTTTTTTCCTCCTAGCCACAGAGAATAAATTTCCAGGGCCTATTTTTGATGATATGCCATTATATAATTTACAATTTGTTTTTCTTATGATAAAATGTTCTTACTACAGTGATTGATTCTGGGATAGTAGTTTTTGCACTTTACAAAGTGATTTTCATATTGCCTTTTCATTTTCTCAGTGATTCTGTGTGATAGATTGTTATTCCTATTTTATAGTCTGAGAGTGATCTAAAGTTGTATGTATAAGTTGGGGTCCTTGCTCTCTCTTCTTTGGGATATGTCAATAACTTTAGTAGATTCCTGTAGCTGGTAATCACTCCCTATAGATTTCATTGTCAAATATCTGCTTTGGTTAGCTCTATTTTCCAAAGATTTTATTTTTTGCATATTTTCTTTGATAGCAGCAGGCATTCCTTGGCTTCACCTGGCAATCTTCCTGTGTCTCTTCATATTGTTTTCTGTTTCTGTGTTCAAGTTTCTCTTTTATAACATTGGTTATATTCGATTAGCCCATCCTAAAGACCTTATCTTTATTGATCACTGTGTAAAGACCTTGTCTCCAAGTAAGTTCATAGTTTGGAGGTTAGGTTACTGGGGGTTAGGACTTCAACATATCTTTTTTGGAAGATAAAATTCAACCCATAACAACCATCCATCATTTGTGTTCCATGTGTCTCAGCTTTATTGCCATGTTTTATAAAATCCGGTTACATGCAACCTGCTGTGCCACCCACTGACTTTTATATTTCTGTTAGAATAGACTGGAGAAAGTGAACTGGAACCTCAGTAGGGAAGAATAAAATATGCTACCTGCCTTTAGTTATGTATCAGTTACTCAGAAAATATCTATTAGACTATGTAGCTATGAAGTGCTGTGTACCTTTAAAAATGTTTGTTTCTGTAACTTTAATGTTATTTTGTGGCTCCTAGTATTAATATTGTTATCTTTTTTTAAAGGTACTAAGATTGTTATTTTGTGTCTCCAAGTATTAAGATTTAAACTTTACCTTCTTTTTCTCCTTTTAGGGCTTTGCTATAAAATGGAACTTCTGATTGCACTCACTGGACTGTGGCTGTTCTCTTCAGTAAAGGCAGATTCAAAAGCCATTACAACCTCTCTTACAACAAAGTGGTTTTCCACCCCACTGTTGTTAGAAGCCAGGTAAAAAGACATTTTTCTCTTTCACATATTGGAGTGTAAAAGTAGGCTCTGCCATGAATATTCAGGTGTTTTTTAGGGAGTGAGATTATGATCCTCAGATGCATTTATTAAGAGCCGCCCCTTTCAGTGTAGACTATAATACCTGCCATAGAAAGCCTGTTAGGATACAGAACCTGTCTTTCCCTAGGACAGGGCTGTATTGATTCATAGAGACATTTAGGAACTTTCTTAGATAAATATAATGAAGTGATTGAATTATCATGTGATTTTTTTTGGAAAAGTTTAAGTGTGGGAATAATGGAAGAGAGTATTATACTTAAAAAAAAATCTTTGTTTATTTGAAGAAATGTTTAATAAATAGAATAGAAAAGAGGTTGTTAAGGTAGGGGAACGAACGAAGACACATTTTTCCTAAGAACTTGGAAGAAGACCCCAGGACAAAGGAGAGCAGGGGGAGAGGAAGAGCAGAGGAAAAGACCATGCTTTACCTGTTCTAAAATGTACATTGTTTACATTTTAACATTTCCCAAATCAGGATGTGTTTTTATCAAATCAGGAAGTTATCTTTAATTAAAATTGGTAGTATTTTCAACAAAACTCTAGTATGTCTTCAAATCAATAAAATATATAGGCAACAATTTCTTGGGAAATCTTGTATTCCTAGTGTGCTTTTTAGCTAGTGTTTATAATATAAATACCATATTTCAGTTACCTTTGTGGTTTATCTTTGTCATCTTCAACTTAGAATTTTATCTACTAATATTTTCCCCTTAATTCCTCAAAAAATATGAAAGCAGAATTTTGTTCCATTGATTATTTATATGAGTAGTTGCCCTTTCTAAGCAACATTTGGTATTGCTAAGAGGGTCCATGGGGCGTGGGGCACATAGAAGCTGAGTTGGACATGTGCAGGGCCTAATAGACTTTGCTTAACAGATTTTCCATTATTTCTTTGCGTCCCCTTTCCCAGCAGTGAAATGGCAAAAAAGACAAAAAGCCCCACCAAAACAAATCCCAAACATACACTGTATTTCATAGGATATTACAGTAACTAATTTCATAAATGTATTGAGCTCCTCAAATGTCAGAACTTCATTAGTAGTCATAAAATTGAAGTGACTGAAGGTTATTTGACTACCTGAGCCAGGACTCTAGTAACTAAAGTTTTTTTGTTTCCTTTTTGCTAATTTAATTTTGGATCATTTGTCTAGTATAAATCTAAGTCATTGAGATTCGCTGTTATTCTCTGAATAATCTTCAAGAATTAACCGTAACCAACAATAAAAATTAAAAAAAAAAAAAATTAACCGTAACAGGTGTTTTGTGATATTCTGCTTAACATTCTTAACTGACTTACATCTCACTTTTTTTTATATTAATTAATTTCTTGGTATTCGTACTTTGTCCTAGAAGATTTTTATGACATATACTTATGGATTTTTGGGAATGCCTGCTAAAATTGCAGCCTTAATTGCTTAATTTTTTTTTCTTTTTAGTTTTTTTGATCACTATAAAATAGGTAGAATATGATGTTTCCTTCACCAACTTTCTCATCACAAACATCTCCCCTTTTCATGATACCTCTGGTTGTTTGCCTTTTGGGTCATTATTTTTAGGCCTTTTCTGTGGCTAATTGCAAATAGATGTCCAAGGTAATGGGACTTATAGGCAACTCAGAATGGAACTCTTCTTATCTGAAACCACTCCATGTTTACCTCCAGAGCTATCTGAGGCCACTATTTTTCCCTCCTGTGTGTAATGATGGGTTATGGCACTTTGTCCATTTGGTTGAGGATGAAGGGTCAGAATCTTTTTCTGCACATCAAGGTGTGCAGGTATTACAGACCGTTTTGCTTTCTTTGCCTTTAGCCCTTTGGGACTAAAAATATTTCTGCATATATTTTAGATTATGGCCAGTGTTTAATGAAAGGGGTTGTAGTTTCATGGTCACTAATGTAATTATATGTATTTGATTGAAGTAAAACCCTGAATATGGTTTTTTAAAAAAAATTATTTTTAGATTTTGATGAACCTTTATTTTATTCATTTATATGTGGTGCTGAGAATTGAACCCAGTGTCTCACACATACTTGGCAAGCGCTCTACCACTGAGCCCTAGCCCCAGCCCCTGAATATGTTTTGACAACTATAATTACTAACAGAAATGTTATGTAAATAGTTATTACTTTAAAATATGTATATTTTTAATATCTTTATTTATTTATATATGTGGGACTGAGGATCGAACCCAGTGCCTCATGTATGCGAGGCAAGTGCTCAACCACTGAGCTACAATCTTAGCCCCGTAAACAGATATTTTTAATAAAGTTGAAATCAATACTCATTTATTGGGTGCTTAGTATTTTAATGGCCCAAGAGTGTAGCATGATAGAGATAGAAATCAAATAGACATGAATTTATATTCTGGATTTTTTCATTTACTAACTCTGTGCCCTTAAAAAAAGTTTCTGTTGTCTTCAAATCACAGTTTCTTTATTTAGAAAATGCTTATAACTGCTGGTAGCTGTAAGGATTTGTTGACATTGCTAGATATGCCAAGTATAATGACTGCTGCATAGCAGACCCTTCTTATACTTAAGTCCTTTCCCTTCTCCTTCTAGTCCTGTGTAGAAAATACCTCTTCTGATCTCCAACAATAACTTTAGAAATCTAAGAAAACAGATTAACCACCAGTTTGTGCTATCTGATGGACAGTTATGTTGTTTGCAGGTGTTTCTTTCTTTCTTTTTTTTTTGTCATAAGTGAAAAGCTTTTTATTATGAGATTGACACAATACCTTCATTTTATTTATTTTTTTATATGTGGTGCTGAGGATCAAATCCAGAGCCTCACACATGCTAGGCGAGCGCTCTACCGCTGAGCCACGCCACAGCCCCTTATTATGAGATTTCTTAGTAAGTAATTTTTTTCATGTCTTGGACATTTCTTTTATTTTTCCAGACTTTTGTTTTTGTGGTGCTGGGACTCAAACCCATGGCCTCTTGCGTGCTAGACAAGTGTTCTATCACTGAACTACATCCCTATCCCTATTTTGAGACTTCAGAATGCTTACAAATGGAGAGAACAGTATAATCTGCTCTCCCTGGACCTTTTAGCAATTATTATTTGAAGTCCAGTAGCTACCACCACCCTTACCACCTTGTCCCCTTCTCCACTGGCATATTTTTAAAGCAAAATCTCAGCTATTATATAATTTTCATCTATAAGACCACGGATTTATTCAGTGAAATGAGTATAAGAAACAAAATAAAAAGTGAACTTAGTTATGTTGTAGAAAAATGGCAGCGTTCTTTTTAATAACGTCTTCTATTTACTTCCTTCCTGGATTATTTCAGTGGATCCAGTAATTCATTTTCTTAAGACTCTTCTAAGACTTATTTATGTGGTGGGATGAAAAAGAATGTGTATTTCAAGAAGTTTTCCTGTAATTGTATGAAAAGCACATAATTAGCCTAACTGAATCTTTGTTCTTATCACAACTGATGAGTATGTCACATACCACCCCTCTGCTAACTTATGAACGCAGCTATAATTCATGAATTTTGTGTTTATTTGCAAATCATGCAAAGCTGAGAAAAATAGTACCCTCAGGAGGCACTAAATAATTTAATACATTATGATAAGAGGTGTTTTCAGCAACCTATTTTTAGAGAAGCTGTGCATTACCAGGAAATGTTTCTTATTTTTCCCATATTTCTGTGTCTAGCTGTGGAGTAGAGTGAGAGTTGTACACCCCAGTGTTGACAAGTAATGGGAAAGTCTTCCTTTGGCTAGGTAAGCAGAGATACAGATCTGTAGTTTGCTTTAAGACACTGAAAGATCACCACTGCATTAATACTGTGGCTTGGAAGCTAAGATAACCAGTTTACATGAATCATTCTTTCAGTTATTACATGCATTTTCTCTTAGGGATTTTAAGATTCTTTAATAAAGGGAAATTCAGAGTGGTCATTATTTTAGGGTAATAGTTTAAGGCTGAAAAAAATATTAAGATAACATTAAGTTCTGAGATCTGATTTTGTTAGATCAGTGCTAATTTTAGATTCAAGTTTGATGATCTTGAAAATTTGGATTTTTGGATGTTAACAAAATTTTAGTCTCCTAATATTTTTTTAGGGTTCATGTTTTCTGTGGGAGAACCTTAGGCAAAACTTTTTATTCTTTGTAAGGTCTTTCAGAAAATCACTGAGCAGAACTAGTACTAGAATGATCAATTCCTAATTCTGCTTCCATTACCAGTAGCATTTTTACTAATGAGGTTTCATAAGCTTTCTTTATATTGGGACTTCCCTGTTAACAACATTTTTATTACTCCAGGTTTCTTAAGAAATAGCTGTTAACCTATTAAATGAAAAAGTTATTAATAAGTTATTAATTGAGCTAATGAGCTAGTAAGACTTGCTTAGCGTTAAGAAAATATACATTGTGTGTAAAAATGTTTAACATATATTATAAATTAAAAACCAAACCATGGACATTTTGAAACTTTTAAACCTTTTTATTCTCTGTAGTAATATATTTATATTAGAAGATTTTATTAAGAGTGTGGAAGAAAATTTTATTTTAAACCATTTAGTGTTAATTTAATATCCATCTGACCTGATTCACTCTCTTTTGTTACGAACTAATTACACAAGTGATCTATTAAGTTTTATCATTAAGTTCCTGCCATCCAGAATGTTTTCCATTATGCCTGCCAGCCACCCACCACGTGAGTGTCAAGGTATCAAATTAGTGATATATCCTGGGTCACTCATTACTGTTTATGATATGCTTTCACAAACATTCTCTAATTTGATATANTTTTTTTTTTTTTTTTTTTTTTTTCTGACATTTCCCCCTTTTCTCCCAGTGAGTTTTTAGCAGAAGACAGTCAAGAGAAATTTTGGAATTTTGTAGAAGCCAGTCAAAATATTGGATCATCAGATCATCACGGTAAAATTGAAGCAAATGCTTCTTTGACTTTGGTGTCTGGGAAAATATTAGAAAAAGTGGTCTCTTTTATAGTATGTGTGACATGACAGTTAATGGAAAACATTTTTATCTGTAAGGGCTAGAGTTGCGATGGTAGGCAGGAAGAGCCATCACAGCACACACAGTTATTTTATTTATTTTTGGTGTTAGGGATTGAACTTGGGGCCTTGTGAATGCTAAGTACATGCTCTACCACTTAGCCATACCCATAATCCCCATAGACTTATACCAATTATTTATTTATTTATTTTTTAAGAGATGGGATCTTACTGTGTTGCCCAGGCTTTGAACCCCCCTGAGCTCAAGCAGTCCTCTGACTTAGCCTCCTGAGTGGCTGGGACTATTGGCCCAAATAATAATAATATCAACAATAATAATAATAATAATTATTATTTTTGGGACTGGGCATTTAATCCAGGGGCACTTTAGCACTGAGCTGTATCCCTTTTATTTTTTTATTTTGAGACAGGGTCTCACAAAGTTGTTGAGAGTCTCATTAAGTTGCTGAGACTGGCCTTGAACTTTCAATACTCCTGCATTTGCTTTCCCAGTTGCTGGGATTATAGTCCTGGACCACTGCGTCTGGTCCAAATAATTATTTTTGATGCAGTTTATAAATTTGAGTATAAGCCTTGACTTTTTGTCCCAGTATTTGTATTGTTCTTTTATTAAGAGTGTGGAAGAAAATTTTATTTTAAACCATTTAGTGTTAATTTAATATCCATCTGACCTGATTCACTCTCTTTTGTTACGAACTAATTACACAAGTGATCTATTAAGTTTTATCATTAAGTTCCTGCCATCCAGAATGTTTTCCATTATGCCTGCCAGCCACCCACCACGTGAGTGTCAAGGTATCAAATTAGTGATATATCCTGGGTCACTCATTACTGTTTATGATATGCTTTCACAAACATTCTCTAATTTGATATAAGTGACATAGGTTATACAGTCAAAGATGCTGATGTACAAGTATAGTCGTGCACTGCATAATCATATTTTGGTCAATTATGGACCACATATATGATGGTGGGCCCATAAGATTATATTGCCTAATGACATCATGGCTGTCTTAGTTTGTGTTAAGTACACTGATGTTTACACAGTGACTGAATCGCCTAATGATGATGATGCAGTTCTCTGAACACATCCTTTCGATAAGTGATACATGACTGTAGTTCAAACCTTGAGCTGGGCATGGTGCTGCATGCCTGTGATCCCAGCAACTTGGGAAGCTGAGGCAGGAGGAACAACAAGTTTGAGACCTGCCTCAGCAATTTACTAAGGCCCTAAACAAGTTAGCAAGACTCTGTCTCGAAATAAAAATTAAAAAGGGCTGGGTATGGGGTTCAGTGGTAAAGTGCCTCTGGTTTCAATCCCTAGTACAAAAACAACAACAACAAAAAAACCCAAAAACCAAAAAACCCCCAAACAACCCAAAAACAACTCATACCTTGAATATTACATTTACAGGTATAAGTCCTTATTAAAGAAGAAATTTTGAAAACTATGTAACTGCTGTTAATTATTAAAATTGATTTTTAACTCTTTTTTTTTTTTGAGATGTGGGTCTTGCTATGTGTCCAGGTTGGTCTTGAACTCATGGGCCCAAGCCTTAGTCTCCCATGTAGTTGGAACTACAGCCCTGTGGCACCATGCCCAGTATAACTTTTTAATTTCATTAAAATAACACCAATTTTATTAGAATAATATACATTTTAATAGTTGTCTGAATCTTTTTTTTGTGATAGAAATATATAAAGGTTTTGAATAAGCATTCTTATATAATTTAGAGTCAACTAGAATTAAGTTATCAAAAACCATTTTACTTCAGGATTTCATGGAACAAATTTATCAAAGTTGATTTTATAATGAGACTTGAAATTTGACATTTGAAAGGAAATTTCCTCAATATATTTGATATATGTTCTTGGTTAAAGTTTCAGGAGTATGAATTCTTGGAAGTGATCATAGAGTATGTTAAACATGTTATTTATTTGAAATATTCATATTTCTACCACCCAAAGATTGACACCATTAATATTCTGGCAACATTTTGAGGTATTTCTTTCTGTTCTCTTTTTCTGTATAAAAGATGCTAATATTGTATAGAACCTTTTATATTCAGCTTTTAAAAATGTTAATACTTTTCCTTTTAAAATTGAATAATTTTTTTTATTTTTTACAATATATAGACACATATATATACACACACACATATATATACACACACACAGACAAGACAGATATATATCCTTATTTCTCATTCTTTTGGTAAAAAAACAGTTTACTATTGTTTAGTATCTTGTAGTTTTTGTTTACCTGGGAAATTTTTCATACTAATAGATTTTTTATTCCCGTTCAAATAATTTGGGTCAACTTTTTGTTTAAATGTTTTTCAAACTTTATGAATTTATCAGTTTCTTTTAATGCCTTGTATTTTCTCATCACATTGCTCAGTTTCTATTTTTTAGAAAATTTGTTTTAGTTATTTGAGTAAATAGCATATGCTAGGTAGAAAACATATGCTAGGTACCCAGGATACCCAGATAAATAAGTCATGGCCTCTGCCTGTGAGGCCTGAAGTTTAGTTTGGTGGTAGATAGACAGTGAATAAATAATTTAGTAAATGATGTGAAAGCAAAGAAATATTCTGGGATCCAAGAAATACTGTAACTAGTTCATTGATGCATGGAGTAGAGATTTGGGTGACTTCCTAGAGTAGGTGATTTCACAGTTAAATTCTCCTTTTGAAAGTAGGGAAGAGTAAGTCATCCAGGTAAGTGGGAAAATAGTCCAGGAAGAGGGAATAGTTTGAACCAAAGGATGAAGAGAAGAATAATCCAACTGCATTGTATATTCTAGGGAATTTTTAAGCATTTGACAGAAGTTCAAAAAAACTATCTTATTTGGATATCTCATGTCAAATACAACTGTTTTGGTTAATTTTCTTCCTTAACAGGTACTGATTATTCCTATTATCATGCGATTTTGGAAGCTGCATTTCAGTTTTTGTCACCTCTACAGCAGAATTTGTTGAAATTTTGTCTGTCTCTTCGTTCCTACTCGGCTACAATTCAGGCCTTCCAGCAGGTAAATCTAGTGCTTCTAGCTAACAGCATTTTGAATGGTGTATGACATGATAATTGGATAGATGGCAGTTGTTCTGGAATTGAATTACAGAGCTATCACTTTTTTGCCTGACTTTTTCTGGGATTGTGATTTATTTATAAATAATAAGCAAAGCTGATGTTAAGTCTTCAAATCACAGATACTTAAAGATGTAATTTGCACTTATGTTTACATGAGAAAGGAAAAAAAAATCTGCACAAAAAAGGGAACCAGACTTTGTGTGTGTAACACTGTCTGGGAGGTGTAATATTGCTAAACCAATAAACCTAAGTCTAATCACAGCCTTTAGATCTGAAAGCAGTTCACAGGAAATACAGGAGACAGGAAGTGTCAAGCAGCATCACAGGGATGTAATCAGGAAAATCTATCATTAGGGAAACTTTTTGCAGTCAAATGATCTGGTTATTTCAATGAATAAATGATTAAAGGAAAAGAAAAAGGACAGCAACTTCAGGAGAGAATTTTAAAAATGTTTAATGTAGTGCAGGAATCTTGTTTGAATCTTGACAAAGAGGGGAGCAGAAGACACAAATATGTGTACATTAAGTGGACATTTGATATGAAAGAAAAGTTCATTTAAAAACCATTTTGTAATATTAAATAAAATAGGTATAGAGAACCACTCACAATGCATATATAGTATAAAGAATTATTTTTTAAAAACCTCTTCTACCTCTTTTTCTTTTCTTTCATTCATTCATTCATTCATTCATTCATTTATTTAATGTTTTATGCGGTGCTGAGGATTGAACCCAGTGCCTCTCACATACGAGGCAAGCATTCTGCCATTGAGCCACAATCCCAGCCCCAAATGAATTATTTTAAAGTGAGCATTCTTGTGATTTTCACCTAGTCAGAGAAATAGGACTTAACCAGGCACCCTATGAGCACTCCATGTGCTCTGACCCCATCACAGCCACCTTTTGTCTTCTGAAAGGAACCACATTGTCATGTTCTGTTGGAATCTTCTCCTACGGTTCTCTATCATTTTATTGTGTAAGCATGCACATCGACTCAATTTAGTTAGTTTTACCTAGTGTTAGAAAATTTGATATCTTTGGAAGGGTTTTTCTTAATTTATAGGTTTTCTTCCATCCTTTTTCCATTGTATGACTTGGAGTGTTTGCACTGTAGATTTTTTTTTTCATGGACTATATTTTGTTGATCACAAAACAACATTTTGTTGTTCTGACACAGTTCAAGTTTTTCCTCTGTTGTCTGTTTCCTACAAATTGGCAGTTGAGTCCAGAAGCTTGATCAGAATTGGGTCTTTGTTCAGTCTGTAGGTAATGTTCTGTTCTTAGAGACACCTAATAATTAGTTTCTTTTTTTCTGATTTAGCAATCATTATTGCTCTGTGCTAAATCTATTAATTCTTTGGGGGTTGTAAAGTGGTGATTCATCCTGTCATTTCATATTCATTTGTTTCTGGAATGTGATTTATATCCTAATCTGGTATTGTTCGGTGGTATTGTTCAACATAGGAAAGGCAGAACACCTACTTGATTCTTTGCCTTTATTTACCAGAATTCAATATCATCCTTCTAGTTTAACCATTTAGGTTTTTGTTTATTTTTTCCTTTATTTTGGTAAAATACATATAACATTTATGATTTTTGCTGCTCTTAATTTTAAGTGTACAATTTATTGATACTAGGTGCATTAATGCATCTTCAGAACTTTTTTCACCTCACAAAAATAGATGTTATTTCACTGTTGGCCACATCATTTTACATTGCCATTAATAATGCATGAGGGTTCTAATCTCCACATCTTCCTCAACACTTGGTATTTCCTGATTTTTAAATTGGCCATTCTAATGAGTTTGTAGTGGTTTGTTCTTGTGGTTTTGATTTGTGTTTCTTTAAGACTAATGATGTGGAACATCTTTTTATCTATTTAGTGTCATTCTGCATATCTTCTCTGGGGAAATAAATGCCTTTTTAACTCCTTTGCCCATTTTTGAATCAGATTGTTTGATTTTTGTTGAGTTGTAGGAATCTTTATATATTCTGGATAGTAGTTCATATCATAATTTGATATATAAATCAGTTGACCATATATGCAAACATTTATTTCTGGGTTCTCTCTTCTAGTCTTTTTTTCTATCTTTATTTCCAGTACCACATTGATTGCTGTCCCTTTGTAGTAAGTTTGGAAATCAGGAAGTGTGTATGTTCCACTATTCTACTGTTTTTTTTTTTTTTTGTGTGTGTGTGTGTGTGTGTGTGTGTGATACTGAAGATTGAACCCAGGGGTTGCCCTGCCACAGAGCTACATCCCCAGTCCTTTTCTTTCTTGTTTTGATACTTTTTTTTTTTTTAATGAAAGTATTCTCCCTAGATAGAGCATAGAAGTTTCATATTACATTGTCTTACTTTAGGCTAACTCATTTCATCTTAGTTCTATAATTACTTATATCTTTATTACTCACTCTCTAATTATTTAGCTTTTTTGATGTTGCTATTGGCAGATTCCTCAAGAATGGCTCATGGGAACAATATTTACTCAGTTTTTGTATGTTAAGGTAATTGTTTCTATGTGCCCTTTGCTCTTGAAGTCTAGATATAAAACTTTGGTTCATATTTTCATTTCTTGGATATCTTAACCATTCATTTATCTTTCATCATAGTCTTCCACATATAATGTGATAATAATCTCAGTTTCTTTCCCTTGAAAGTTTTTTTGTGCTATCTTTTGTCCATAATAGTGCTGAAATCAAAGCCAGGGCCTTATTCATATGAGTCAGCTTCTTTACCTCTGAGCTATATTCTCAATCCTCTTTTTGTCTATAAGTCCAGAGGATTTTTTTCTTTTAAGTTATAATTTACTAGAATATAACTTAGTGGTGATTTTTATGGTTCAGTATTATTTGGTATACAATATGTACAGAATTTCAAATAGTTTCTTTATTTCAGAATTTTTTTTTACATTATAATTTGTTCTTTCCCCTTTTTTTTGTTTATATATTATATATTTTGTTTTATATATTATAAACATTGGTATACAATATGTACAGAATTTCAAATAGTTTCTTTATTTCAGAATTTTTTTTTACATTATAATTTGTTCTTTCCCCTTTTTTTTGTTTATATATTTTCTCCGGTGATTCATATTATATATGTTGATTTTTCTTTGCTGATCTTCATTGTTCATCCTATTCTCTTGAATGTCTTCTTTCTTTTTTTTTTGTACCAGCGATTGAACTTAGGGGTGCTTAACCACTGACCCTAGCCCTTTTTTTTTACATTTTATTTTGAGACAGGGTCTTGCTAAGTTGCTTGGATTCTCACTAAATTGCTGAGTCTTTGAACTTGTCATCTTCCTTCCTTAGCCTCTTGAGCCTCTGTGATTACTGTGTGTGCCCAGCTTTTTTTCTTTTTTAAATTTAAGAAAATTGCTTTTGCTTCTTTATTTCTCTGTCTTGTGCTGGGAATCAAACCCAGGGCCTTATGCATGCTAAGCATGCACTGAGCTATACTCCCAGCCATTATCTCTAACTTCTTTTTTTTTTCTTTCTTTTTTCTTTTTAAAGAGAGAGGGAGAGAGAGAATTTCAATATTTATTTTTTAGTATTTAGCTGACACAACATCTTTGTTTGTATGTGGTGCTGAGGATCGAACCCGGGCCGCATGCATGCCAGGCGAGCACGCTACTGCTTGAGCCACATCCCCAGCCCCTCTAACTTCTTTTTTGGTTTTGTTTTGTGGTGTTGGGAATTGAATCTAGGGGATCAGACATAGGCTTCACACATGCTAGCCAAGTGCTGTAACCTTGAGCTACTCTTAATTTCTTTTCTTCTTCTTCTTTTTCAGTACTGGGGATTGAACCCAGGGGCACTCAACCACTGAGCTACATCCCTAGCCCTTTTTATTTTTGAGACAGGGTCTTGCTAAGTAAGCAGCCCAGGCTGGTCTTGAATTTGTGATCCTCCTGCTTTAGCCTTGGAAGTTGCTGAGATTACAGGCATGTCCCTCTGTGCTTGGCTGAGCTACTTTAATTTAAATCATTACTTGTTGTGTTTATTTTCATATTCTTTATAGCTTAGTTTTTATTTCTAAAATGATTTTTTAAAATCTCTAAAATTCTTTCTTGAGTTTTATTACCTCATTTGTGAGTTTTTCTAATTCTGACTTAAAGTTATTTTTTATGTCTTGTATTATCTTTTTTTTTTTATTATTTTGTTGTAGATTGACACAATGCCTTTATTTTATTTATCTATTTTTATATGGTGCTAAGGATCAAACCCAGGGCCTCACACGTACCAGGCAAGCATTCTACCACTGAGCCACAATCCCTTGTATTATCATCTTAATACATTTTAACTTGTTTGTAATAGATTACATCTTTAATCTGTCTTCTGGCTGTATATTTCTGACATGCCTCTAGCTATATTGTCCAATATGGTAGGTCCTGGCAATGTGTGGCCTTTTAAATATAAATCAATTAAAGTTAAATAAAAAAAATTTACCTCTTTAACTTGAACTTGCCACATTTCAAGTGCTCAGAAGCCGCATAAGGCAAGTAGCTACCACTTTGGACAGTACAGATATAGATAATCTCTCTCTCTTCTTTTTTGTGGTAATAGGAGTTAACCTAGGGATGCTTTACCACTGAGCTTCATCCACAGCCCTTTTTTTAAAATTTGAGACAGGGTCTCATTAAATTGCAGAGGCTTGAATTTAGGATCTTGGTGCCTCAGTGTCCCAAGTCTCTGGGATTATAAGTTTGTGCCACTGTTCTGGGCAGATGTGGATGATTTCTATCCCTGTAATTTCTGTTGTATAATGCTCGTCTATAAATGTTATTCTGTTCCTTTTTATGCCCTTTACAATAGTTTTGTATGGGATTTGATATAGAGACTTTTCTGCTCATTTTATTGTGAGATTAGTTTTTCTTAGCTATTAGAAATTAACATTGCTCCCCCTGCTGTTGATTTTATATAGTGTTAAGAAAATACAATGGCTTGTTTGAGATTTCATTATTGTTCCCTTCCTGCATCTTTTTTTTTTTTATGACCTTAGTATTTTCTTTTTTTAAATATATATATTTATTTTTTTAGTTGTAGATGGACACAACACATGCCTTTATTTTTATGTGGTGCTGAGGATCGAACCCTGGTCCTGCCCATGCTAGGCGAGCACTCTACTGCTGAGCCACAATCCCAGCCCCCCTTCCTGCATCTTTATTTGGACCTTCTCTTCCATGGTTTCTGTATATCTGGCCTCCTCAAGTTTTCAGTGGTTTCTCCTTTCAGTGGAGCTCTGTCCTGAAAGAGAGTCTTGGCTCATGAGTTTTGAGAGATTATACAGAGTGGCTCTATCTCCCCAGCCCTTTTCAACTTTACTACCGATGCTTCATGCTCACTTGCTGCTTAGTTGGACAGAAATCATTGGGCCACCTTCCTTTCCATTGAGAAACTATTGTCTGTTTTGGAGTTTTCTTGTTCCAAGGATCTTTACATCCTCTGTTACTTCTCACTACATGACCTCTGCATGTTTGCAGGTCTTATTGTATTTTGTGTCATAGAAATGTCTTCTCATGGAGCTTTGCTGTTTGGTTACTCTGTTTTTATGGAGTAAATTAGGAAGATTGAACAACTATGAAGCCATTTGTCATCTTTGCAGAAGATTTTAAGAAAAAGTGTGATAGTGGTATATTTTTAAAAAATATCTCTCTTATTAATATAAATAAGAGACTTTATAAATAAAACATTATAATTAAGTTATTTGGGAATTGTGTCAAAGTGATTCAGTGGAGTATGGTGGAAAGGTGTATGAAATAAGATTGACAACCAGTTGATATTTACTGAATTTGGGTGATGGGAATGTGAGGATTTGTTATATTCTTCTTTTTTTGGTTTGTACTTTTTTTGAAATAATTAATAAAAAATAGAAGAACGTAATGAAAATGTTAATATTTTCAGTTTATTATAACAGACTTTCCATTTCTCCCGGTCTTTCTCAATTATTTGTATTACATATATAGAAAAGGACATCTTAACTAGTATGTTACATAGATGATATGAGTGCACACACCAGGGCTTGTCATTATATCTTTTCCTTTTCCTATCTGTCATACTCCTCTTCAGAGTTCTTCTCCTTAAAGTTGCAGTTCATTGTCTCTTTTATTCCTTTGGTGTTAAATGTGTTTCACTCACTCCACACGAAAACTCATGTCTCATTCAGCCTTGTTCTTGAATGTCTTTGTGCGGTGCATATAATTTTCCTTTCCATCTGCATGGCTTTTTTTTTTTTTTTAACTCAATTGATTTTTAGAGTCTGTAATTCTTCCTATTCAATGAGGGGCTTAATGTTAATTTACATATTATCTTTAATTAGAACAGCATAGTTATACCTTGGCACTTAAAATTGACATTTTGAGCTTCATTTTTTACATGCTATATTCTGTATTCATTCCGTAGATATCTTTCAATGTCTTCCAAGATGTAATTTTAACATTTATTTTGGAGAACTACTGGCACCTACCTCCTGATGTGGGAGGAACTGAGTGATACACGAAGAGCACTGGCCTAGAAAGCTCTTACTTGCCTGGCCCAGCGTGGGTGTTGAGTAGATGTTAGTTTTGTCTTTATTGGTGATATCTTTTTATAATTTAATCACATATTTAGAACATACATGTTTTTAACTTGACTTTGGTAAGAAGCTCTAAAAAAATTATCTATATTGTCTTCTACAACAGATAGCAGCTAATGAACCTCCACCAGAAGGATGTGATTCATTTTTTTCAGTGCATGGAAAGAAGACCTGTGATTTTCATACTTTGGAGACTCTTCTACTTACAGCATCTGAGAGGTAGATTTTGTGTTTTTTAATTTAAGTGTCATGTATTTTTTTTTTTCCCCTGTACTAAGTCTTCCTTCTGATTTTTCTTATCTATTTTATAGTCTATAGGTGTAATAGTTTATAGTATGGATTCTGAACCCAGAGTGACTGGATGTGAATCTTGTTTCCATCACTTAAAATAATTTTGCAAAATGAAGCAAAGTGCTACCTTTCCTATTCTCACTTCAAAATGGAGATAATAACAGTATAAATATTCCTGTTAATTTAGTACTACTGTCTGAGCTATATTAACTAGGCTTTGTCATTAGCTTAGCAGGAATACTGTGTGTATAAAATCTAGTGCCTAAAGTAATAATATTAATGATAATGATCTCTCATGATATTATTAGCTTAAGACAAAGTAAAAGATAATTGCAAACTGATTTTAAAATGAAATTGGTCTGGAGGTATAGCACAGCTCAGTGGTAGAGCTCTTGTTTATTATGTACAAGGCTATAGGTTTGATCCCTGGTACTGTAAAAAAAAAAAAAGCAAAACCAACCTCTACCCCACCAAATTAGGCTTCTTTGCCTAAAGAGGTTTAGGTTTCTGTAGTAAACAGCAATAATAAGTACCTACTTTGCTGTCTGACTGTAGCAGCAAACCCTGAGTACCTCCTCTAATGCTGCTGTAAATATAACATAGTGGTGGTCTGCTCTAATAGAAATGCTAATGGCATTTTTGGTGGTGTGAATCTCCTTATGGACATTGTGTGCCCAGCTGTGTCTGCCCACCAAATGACATTAGTGCTCTTATTGAGGTGACAACCACTGTATACAGTGTATGTTTTAGGTAGCTCAGGGTCAAGTCAAGAACATTCAAGAATGGCTGCATAGTAAAATGGTGCTTTCTTGAGCAAACAAAATTAATAACTTAAAATTCTTTAAAAAAACTTTAATTTGTTATAACCATAATGCAGACCTTTATAAAGAGAGCAATGGTGTCTCCTCTTCTGAGAGGCTATAAGTACTTTTCATAATTTGGCATTTATCCATTATTTCATGGTTTTAAATTTATACAAGTAGATATGTTTATTTTTGTAAGAGGCATCTTTCCATTTGGTACATTTAGGTGTACCTCAGTGTTTTAAACACAGGCATAAAACTTTTGTAAAAATTTCTTACTGATGGTTTTTCCATTTTTTGTTTTTATTTCTTTCTGCTCTTCTAAAAAGGCTACAGTGAACAACTTCATTCATATGTCTTTTCATTCTGTTGAATGCATCATAGTAGGGATTAGAAGGTAATACATTAAGATCTATTAGTATCATGATCACCCTTAGAGATTTTTTTTTTTTTTTTTAGAAATTTTAAAACTTGTGAGGAAAACAGAAATGTTAGATCCATTAGTGGAAAGACTATAATAGTTGCAGTGGTACAGGAGAGACTTGCTATAATTGGCATCAACTTTGAAGCTTTTTGCAGTATTTGTACTTAGGTTTTCAGACAAAAGAATGATCATTTTTATATGGTAAAAAATATCCTGCAGAGTTAGTATTGAGAGATTTGGATATGTATTATTTTTCTTGCCTTTACCCCTTCTCTAGTAATTGGTACAATTATTAATCTGTGTTTGTATTTATAGTTAGTATTTATATAATGTATTTTTATTTTTTGTAATCATGAACAAGTCAGGCTTGCACCTGACAATATTCTTACCAAGTGAAGACTAAGACTGTGATACCATTTATATAAAGATTCTTATAATCTTTACTTAAGTCATTTAGCTATACTTTACATTTTGTACCTTTTTTAATGTTTAAAATCTTTTTTAACTTGATAATTTTGAGCTTTCAATATTTATTTCCAGACCCAAACCTTTGTTGTTCAAAGGAGATCACAGATATCCCTCATCCAATCCTGAAAGCCCAGTGGTGATTTTCTACTCTGAAATTGGCTATGAGAACTTTTCTAATTTCCACCACCAACTTATATCAAAAAGTAATTTAGGCAAAATCAATTATGTATTCAGACATTATTTATCTGTAAGTATTGAATTATTTTTTAACTTTTGTATATTAATTTGCCTTCCATGACCTTAGAACATAAGCTCATAATTTCCTTTTTTATGAAATAACTTAGGAGCTGGGGTTATGGCTCACTGGTAGAGTGCTTGCAACATGTGAGGCACTGGGTTCAATCCTCAGCAGCACATAAAAATAAATAAACAAAATAAAGGTTTTGTGTTCATCTGCAACTATAAAAATATTTTAAAAATAATTTAGTTATTTGAACTTCTTTTTGAAAAATCAAATAGTTTTTATCAGATCTATTATTTGTGCATAGACATTGCCTGGCTTAACTTTTTGAAGAAATATAAAACAATTTTACTAAAATGGCTTAATAAAGTGTGCATTTTATTTCAGAATTAATCATGTAAATGATCTTTGTTAAATTTAATATGGCTGTCATACGATGAAATTGATTCTTGAATTCAGTTCCTTTACATACCTTTTTTATTTTCCTTTTTGGCACCTTTTCATTTGTAGGAAAAGGAAGATTTCTAAAGAGGTGAAATCAGGCAGAATTGATTTAAAATTAAGCTTTTTGTAACATTTAGCATTTAAAATATTTTTATGTTAAGATTGTTAGCCTTCAAGGTTTGTGTGTAATGATGAGTTTGGTGAACATTGGGTGCTAAATCTGTACAAGTAAAATAAAATTTTAAATGAAAATTTAAATGAGCAGAAACAAATTTATCAAAGTTGAGTTTTTAACAACTTTTCTCCCTCTTTCTTCTTGTTAGACCCTTGTTGGTTTTGAAGTTTAAACGTCTGAAGGGGCCAGGCATGGTTCTGCAAGCCTATAATCCTAGCTTATGTGGAGGTTGGGCAGGAGGATTTCAAGTTTGAGGCTAGTTTGTGTAACTTAGTAAGACCTTGTTTCAAAATGAAATAAAAAGAGCTAGGGATGTAACTCAGGGCTTACATAGCCCTGTGCAATGTCCTATGTTCAAACCTTAGTACAAAACAAAACAAGTCTAAAAGGACCATCATTTATTAGGATGGTGGTGAGCCTGTGGCATTTTGTTAGCTCATGCCCTGCCAGAAGCATTTAAATTTAGTAAAAAAAAAAAAAAAAAAAAAAAAAAAAAAGGCCGGGTGTGGTGGTGCATGCCTGTAATCCCAGTGGCTCAGGAGGCTGAGGCAGGAGGATCTCCAGTTCAAAGCCAGCCTCAGCAAAAAGCAAGGCGCTAAACTAAACTCAGTGAGATGCTGTCTCTAGATAAAATACAAAATAGGGCTAAGGATCTGGCTCAGTGGTTGCGTGCCCTTGAATTCAGTCCCATTACCAAAAAGAAAAAAAAATTCAGTAAAAAACATACATATACACATATAGTACTAACAAAGCCCCTCTGGGTTTGAGACCTCACCAGTTTTCAACCCTGCTCTGTATGTAGGTTCTAGAGCTACTTGTTCTCATTCTCCATTTTCTCACATGGTTTAGAATCTTTGCCCTTTCAACTGTCCATTCATCTGATTTTTGCTTCTACATTGGAATTTTAATTCTCACAGTCCTGGAGATGCAATATGTAAAGGAGGCTAGGATTTTCTAGAGAGAGAAACATAAAGTTGTAATTGATTTTTTTTTTCCCAAAAATAGAATGAATATTTTAATGGTAGATAAGTGCTTTTGTTACTGTTGGTATGTAGCAAACAACAGTTAATATCCTTAAAAAAATAAGCTAAAGATATTTTGAGTACATGATCTTAAGTGATATCTAATAGATGCAACGTTAATGATGTACAGTCAAGTGTGCTGTGACCCATAACAAACTTTTTTTTGGGGGGGGGGCTGTACTGGGGGTTGAACTCTGCCACTCTACCACTGTGCTATATCACCAGCCTTTTAAATTTTTATTTGAGAAGGGTCTTGCTAAGTTGCTGAGGCTGCTCTCCAATTTACTATCTTCCTGCTTTAGCTTCCCGAGTTGCTAGAATTACAGGCGTGTGCCACTGCACCTGGCTTATAACAAGCTAGGTAGTAATGATGGAATACTTGCTTTATCTGCAGAATCCCAGAAGGGAGCCCGTTCATCTCTCTGGTTATGGTGTGGAATTGGCCATTAAGAGCACTGAGTACAAGGCCAAGGATGATACTCAGGTGAAAGGTGAATTTGTAAAATTAAGACCAATGTGTTTTCTTTAAATATGAACTAAAAGGGAATTTGTTTCCATATGAAAAAGAACAGATTTAGGAGTCATTACTGCTATTTTCTTTGTCCAATAATTCTTTGGAGGTTGACCTTAAAACAACTTCTCTAGGTCCTAATTTTCTCCCACTATAAATGCAGGTGATGATAATATTCTTCTTTAAGTATTTTGGATGAATAAATAAGAACTTAGCATAGTTTTTTGCACAGAAAGTTTAATAAGTAGTAGTAGTAGCTGTTTTTTTTTTTTGATGTTATATGATTTGCAAATAACCGTTAATTTGTGATTACAATGTGAAAATTTAAATATACTTTAATGAACAGTTTTATGTTCTTTATTATTTTCTCAACTTAAATGGTTTACTCTGAATTTTTCTTGTTCTAATTTTGTGGGATTTTTGAAGTCATTATTTCAACCACAAGTTTTACATGCTGTCTTTTTCTTCTTTTTAAACATAAAAGTTACCAGTTTGGGTAGTGAAGCAAGTAGAAAATAGCCTCATACTCATTTTGGTTTTTAATTATATTAATAATTATATTTAGAATTAAGTTGCCTAATTGCAGGTTCTTCAGAATTTTGATTTTGAAGAACCCTTTGTTCATAATATTAAAAGCTGTTAATTTTGAAATTTTAGCATCTGAAATTTTTTTACAGTTTATGGGAAAAATATTCTTTTTGATCACAGGAAATGTTAAACACATTTTTAAAAGACATTGCAAAATGTTAATTGGGGTAGTTTACATTTTAAATGGTTTTATTTCAGGTGTTTCTGACTTTTATTTTTACATTACTCAAATTTTATCAAATTAATACCATTTGTATTTCTAATTTGAACCATTAGACATATATTTACTGTTTTTATAGGAACTGAGGTAAACACTACAGTAATTGGTGAAAATGATCCTATTGATGAAGTTCAGGGATTCCTCTTTGGAAAATTAAGGTATGTATGTATATTTTATTTATTTCTAAAATGTCCTTTATTCTCTTTAAATCTTCAGAGTTTCCTGCATTCCTAGTGTCATCTCTTTCATGATTATCTAAGTACAGGTCTAATAGCACTTTATATTTGTAGTCTAAACTGGAGAGATGCCCACTTTGCTTCTAATTAAAAGTGAGCAATTTTCAGTTATTGTGAAATTTGTTCTATTTATTTATTTATTTATTTTCCATTACTGGGGATTGAACCCAGAAGTGCCCTACTATTGAGCTACTTCTTTGTTTTATTTTGAGATATGTCTCAGCAAGTTCCTGAGGCTGGCCTTGAACTGGAAATTTTCCTGCCTCAGCCTCCTGAGTAGCTGGAATGACAGGTGTGTCCCACCACACCTGACTAAATCTCTTTTTTCTTAAATGACCTGCCTGTAGCTGTAGTTAATTTTCTTTCCCTCTCAGTTAATGGAATAAAGTTAAAAACCAGTTTTTGATTGATTAATAGGGTGAACCAAATTGTTTCATTTAATTTTTTCTCATGGATGGGTGTTTAACTTGGAGTAATTGTAGCTATTTGCTTATCCTAAACATAATCTGAAAAAAAGTAAAAGATGTATAATAGATTTTGTACTTGCTCAATTAAAATACATTTTATTAGACTAGGCTTTATGAAAGGGGAGAGAAATTTTTTATTTATTTTATTTTTTTGTACTGAGGATTGAACCCAGGGGTGCTTAATCATTGAGACACATCCTTAGCCCCCCTCCCCTTTTTTTTTTTAAATTTTTATTTTGAGACAAAGTCTCACTGAGTTCTTAGGAACTTGCTAAATTGCTGAGGCTGGCCTGGAATTTGGTATCTTCCCGTCTCTGTCTCCAGAGTATTTGGGATAAGGCTTGCACCACCATTTCCAGCTAGAAAATATTCTCTTTTTTTTTTTCGTAATGGGGATTGAACTCAGGGGCACTCAACCACTGAGCCACATCCCCAGCCCTATTTTGTATTTTATTTGCCTAGCACCTCACTTTTGTTGAGGCTGGCTTTGAACTTGTGATCCTACTGCCTCAGCCTCCCAAGCCACTGAGTTTTACAGGCATGTGCCCAGCAAGAAAATATCCCCCCCCCCCTTTTTTTTTTTAAAGAAATGTAAGCAATTTTTTAAAACATTTTTTTAGTTGTAGATGGACACAATATCTTTATTTTATTGTTTATTTATTTTTTAAATAAATGTAAGCTTTTTAAAAAATATACCTTTATTTTATTTGTTTATTTTTATGTGGTGTTGAGGATCGAACCCAGGGTCTCACAGTGCGAGGCAAGCACTCTACCGCTGAGCCACAACCCTAGCCCTGTTGTTTATTTTTTATGTGGTTCTGAGTATTGAACCCACTGCCTCGCATGTGCTAGGCAAACGCTCTACCACTGAGCCACAGCCCCAGCTCCTAGAAAACATTCTTCTTTTTTTTAGTTGTAGACAGACACAGTATCTTTATTTTTATGTGGTGCTGAGGATCAAACCCAGTGCCTCACGTGTGGGAGGCAAGCCCTCTACCACTGAGCTACAGCTTCAGCGCCTCCTAGAAAATATTCTTTAAAACAAACAAAAAAATTTTTTTTGTTTATTTTTTTAGTTGTAGTAGGACATAATACCTTTATTTATTTACTTAATTATTATTATTTTTTTATGTGGTGCTGAGGATCAAACCCAGGGCCTTTCATGTGCTAGGCAAATGCTCTACCGCTGAGCCACAGCCCCAGCCCCTAGAAAATATTCTTAATGATACTATTTAAAGTTTCATAATTCCAAACCATTTTTATGAAAACATCGTAGTATTTTATAAAGAAAAGTCTTCTTAGACATTATTTTATCCTACTATTTATTTATTTTGGTTCTGGGAATTGAATCCAAGGGCATTCTACTATTCAACTATATCCCCCGCCTGCTTTTTTTAACTTTTTATTTTAAGTTGCCCAGGCAGGCCTTGAACTTGGGATCCTCCTTTAGTTTCCCAAGTCATTGGGATTTCACCCATGTGCCACAGTGCCCATCTTTTAGAACCTCTTTCAAGGGAATAAATCCCATTTATGAAAGTTCTGCCCACATGATTCAATCACCTTCCAATGGCCCATCTGCTAATACTGTCACATTAGGGGTTAAGATTTCAACATGAACTAAGTGTGTGGTGGGAACAGTCCATCAGTCTGTAGGCATCATCTATAGATTCAAGATTAAAAAGGCATAATCAATTATCTCTCTCTTTTTTGAAGAAAAAAAAAAGAGAGAGAGATAAATGTCACAGTAGAATGGGTAGAGAGAGGTGATGGGAGGGGAGGGAAGGGGAGGCGGGGGATAGGGAGGGCAGCAGAATACAACTGACACTAGGATTGCTGTATGTATACACATGGATGTATAACCAGTGTGATCCTGCAATCTGTACATGTGGAAAAATGAGAATTCATACCTTATTTGAATCAAATGTATGATATGTCAAGATCATTGTATTGTCTTGAGCAACTAATAAAAAAAAATTACAGAAAAAAGTGAAGAAAATACCCCCCCCCCCAAAAAAAAAAAAAAAGGTATATCAAAACCAGATATGGTGGGGCTGGGATTGTGGCTCAGCAATAGAGCACTCGCCTAGCACATTTGAGGCCCTGGGTTGGATCCTTAGCACCACATGAAAATAAATAAAATAAAGGTAATGTGTCCAATTACAACTAAAATATAAATATCTTTAAAAAAAAAAAAACAAAAAAAAACCCAACTGGATATGGTGGTGTATACCGATAGTCCTAACACTACGGAGGCTGGGTCAAGAGGATCCCTTGGGTTGTTTGGAAGATGAGGAATCTGAGAGAATATTTTAATTTCTTCATTTTGCATGTAAGAAATTTTGAGTTTCTAGCTGGACTCACTCATGTAATTCCAGCTCTTCAGGAGAACTGAGTCAGGAGGATCGATCACAAGTTCAAGTTCTACCTTGGGGATTTAAGGAAGACCCTCTCTCAAAATAAAAAAATTAAAAAAAAAGAGTTGAGCTTTTATCTTGGTGATTAGAGAAGGCTAGAGTACCTCTTGGTTAGGGGAATTGAGTTTTTAGCACTTAACAGAACATAATCTCCAGCCATAAGTCTGTCTGACGTAAATGTTACATCTCTGTCTCTGATAACTATTTCAGTAGCTTTAAACGGATTGTACTGTATTTCAGTATAAGAATTCATAACTGATTAGACAACTTATCACTATATATAGGCTGGAGGAAATTCATCTTGGGACTGGAAGAAATTTTTACCCAATTTTCTTTGAGAAATTAAAAAGGTCTAGAAAAGTATAGAGTAATATATACCCATACAACTCACCACCCAGAATTGATTGTTGGTATACTTGTTTTTGTATTCCAGAGAACTACTTTGTAAAGTTTTCTTTTTTTTCCAAATCCTAATATAAGACTTCTTTTACTTAAAAATAAAACAGTTCCAGTAAAAAACTACAGGTAAAGTTGAAGGCCCCATTGTTTTCTTCAAAAAAGAAACTCCTAGTTTCACTAACTTCTGCTTTAGTTGGGAATCCCTATTATAGTGCTTTATATTTCAGTGTGTAAATTTTATGGTGTTTGAACTAACTGATTTCCTATCATTTTTAGAGGAAAATAATTGTACTGTAATTTTTTTTCCTGAATCCAAGAAGGTTTTTTAGGGTTTAGAGGGGGAAATTGTGAAGTTGGAGTCCTAGTACAAGTGTACTTTGAGAGCAAAGGACTGATTTTATATTTCTTTCAGAGACTTACACCCTGACCTGAAGGAACAGTTGAAAGAACTCAGAAAGCATCTTGTAGAGAGTACCAATGAAATGGCACCTTTGAAAGTTTGGCAGTTGCAAGGTGATGAAAATTTAGAGAGATCGTTTCTGTCCTTATTTTATAAATTTTGTTGTATTAAATGCAGAATTTGAATTTGAATGTATTCACATAATTCTAAGATTTTAAAGACCAAGCAGGTATGATTAATTGACAAGAAAGCAAGTCCTTTTGTAGACAGAGAACATTAGGCCTTAAGTACAACATAAATGAATGCCAGATCTTTCAGTGACCAGACGTATAAGCTTGAATGTCAAAATATGTATACAAAATATGTATCTTGTCTTTATGTTCTTATATGTATACTTTTTTGTTTTTGGTGATACAGAGGATTGAATCTGGTACTTGCTACGCAAGGACTCTATCATTGAACTACAACTCTCATTCCCCATTCATTTCTTAAAATATATAACTATATAATGTGAAGGCATGTAGGGGTAGAACGTGCGTGTGTACTTTTCTGTTCTGAAGAGCAAGTTACCAAGTCCCACCCCCCCCAATGTAATTTGCTAAATGTCTTAATGTTATATTGTGTGCTATATTGTAAATTCAGAAGAAGGAAAAGAATTTGGGCTTAATTTAGCCTCTTCTAAAGGTGTTAGTATGTGTCCTAGTGTTTTATTACAGAAAGATCAGGATTGGCTCAGTGAACACTCTGGGGATCCATGAGGTGAGAAACCTAAAATTGCACCATGGGCACTTTTTGGAATGGTTGCATTCTATGACATTCTTTATTATCAAGAAAATAGTGGGAAGAAAAGGTAGTTTTTATGTGCTTCTCATTGTGTTAGGCTAATACCTTCTAACTTGTATCTGGCATTGTTGCAGACCTCAGTTTCCAGGCTGCTGCCCGAATCTTGTCTGCTCCTGTGGAGTTGGCTTTAGTGGTGATGAAAGATCTTAGTCAGAATTTTCCTACCAAAGCCAGGTAACATCGAGTAAGACTTTGATATGTTCTTCTTCTTCTTAATGATATACCAGTTATCTTCATATTTACATGCTAAATGACATAAGTAAAATATGAAAATGCTTAGAAAATATAAATTTTTATTCATCATCACTATTGTGAGTGGAACCCTCTTTGTGAGAAGAGGACAAGATCATGCATGGTGTGGTTGACAGATGTAGGCAACATTCTTGGCTATTTACTAGTTGAAGTGACTTTGCAAATGAACAATTTCTCTTCACTATCTCAATGATAGAGTGGGAATAACAATACCTGCCTTTTAGAATTGAGTGAGTCACAGAGTATAGCATATGCTGATGTTACTAATCTAGAGTGTGCCACAGACCATGGCTTTCTCAGGGGTTGTACGTGTGTCATCTCATCGAATCTTGAAGAAGAAACTGAGTCAGGGAGATGAAGTGACTTGTTAATGGTGACAGAATAAGTTTTTTTTTTTTTTTAGATTGTGCTGAGGATCAAACCCAGAGCCTTATGCATGCTAACCAGGTGCTCTAACACTGAGCTACCGCCCAAGAATAACATTTTGATTTTTTGTTAACATTGCTTTCTATTATTTAAGATTATTTAAAATTGTTTTAAAAGCCAAATTTTTATTTTATTTTATTTTTTAAAGAGAGAGGGAGGAGAGAGAGAGAGAGAGAGAGAGAGAGAGAGAGAGAGAGAGAGAATTTTAATATTTATTTTTTAGTTATCGGCGGAGACAACATCTTTGTTTGTATGTGGTGCTGAGAATCGAACCCGGGCTGCACACATGCCAGGCGAGCGCGCTACAGCTTGAGCCACATCCCCAGCCCAAGCCAAATTTTTAGAAAGCATTGAAATAAATGGTTGCCTGCTTCTTTCTTGAGTCACTGCAGTGTTTTGACTTTTGATGTGAGATGTTTTATAAATAAATTTGTTTTTTACTTAAGTGTTATTAGTCTAGCATCCTACTTGAAGATAAAGACGGAGAATTCCACCTTCACCATAAGTGCTTAAAAAGGATGCACAATCTGCTGCCTTAGTTATTTAATATTATCTTTTAGTCTGTGAGCAGTAGAAATCATATATAGGAACATGGTACACATTTAAGTAAGAACTTGGAAACAACTCCACTTGTTTTAAAGTACTGCTATTTGCTTTATTTATTTATTTATTTATTTATTTATTAATTATTTGTTTTTTGCAGTACTGGAGATTGAACCCAGGGCTTTGTGCATGCTAGGCAGGTGATATATAGTGATTTAAAATTGGACATCTATGAGAGGAGAAATATGTTTATCAATTGTATAGGTTTAAAATTTTGTTCATTTTTTGTAATTTATTGAACAATATGTTTTATAATGAGAAAAATAGAAACTGAATATTTGTCTATTGTGAGCGCTGATAATGATTTTGTTCCTTAGAGCAATAACGAAAACAGCTGTGAGTTCGGAACTTAGAACTGAAGTGGAAGAGAATCAGAAGGTATTAACCATTGGAAAATATTGACTGTTTTGTATTGTACCTTTCAAGAAGAAGAAGTCTGAGTTTAATCAGTAGCATTTAATACTGCTACTTTTCATTTATCAAGGATGGTGATATTTTGTTCATTTCTATTTTATGTTTTTAGTTTTTGACCAAAATTGAATATGAATGTACTTGAAAGATCAAGTGGTTCTACCACATTGTTTAAAAAACAGCATTATCTGATGTTTCACCCTGTTGAGTTCCTAACATGTTCCCTAACAGCATTTCATACTATGTTTACCTTTCTTAGAGCATCCACTTTCAACTTTTAGCTGATTCTTCAGATAGTTTTCTTCAGATTTCTAGTATGCCTAAGTTGGTATTTTATTTTTCAGCTTTCTATTTCAAGGATGATATTTATCTTTCTTCCACTGTCAACCCCTTAGTGTGCCATTACTTCTCCACATTGGTACTTGTCCCATTTTGTCAGCCTTCCCTATTGCAATTTTATCCAGTTTTGATCACTCAAATTTGGATAAGTTGCTTTTTATGTCAAATGTGATGCAATACATCCTTCTATGTGAGAAAGTTGCAAGGGAGGTCAATTTTAACCTTTGTAACATAAATTTTTCACTTGTTTATATTGATCGGTTGCTAGGTATATGGCTTTAGATTGGGAGTCAATTTAGAAGTTTGAAGGATTACTTCTTGAAATTTTGATGTCCATTGTGGTCGTCGAGAAGTTTGAAGCCTTTATATGAGAACTCTTTATGCTTCCTGGAATTATTTGGAACCTTTTTTTTGACCCTAGTAATTTGAAGAAACTGATTGGAAGCCTTAAGGATGAGACTTTTTTACTATAGGGTGTTCTGGTGTGGCCATTTCCTAGGGTACCCTGATTTGTAGAGACTGCCCAGGCCTATCAGATTCTTAGTGCTTTGCACTTCAATACGAGCAGTTAGCCACTTATCACTAGACACCTGAGGAAAGCCTCCAATACCAAAGACAAAGAGACTGACATCCCAAACAGGCTGCTTTAGAGGAAGTGAGCTGGGCACTGTAGTCCAGCCACTAGAGAGGCTGAGGCAGGAAGTTCATTTGAGCCCAGAAATTCAAGGCGAGACTAGACAACATAGCAAGGCCCTTTCTGGAAGAAGTGGGGGTGGAAACAAAAACAACAAAAAGAAGAGGAAGTAGGCATCACAAAGAGAAGAAAACAAAGGCACTCTTTAAATCCTCAGAGAGCCATGAGAATACCAGCAAAGAAGAATTCAAGAGCATGAAAAACTCCTGGAATTTAAAAATTTGACATCTGTAGGAAAACTCTCATCAAAGAGACTGATCAGTCTCCAGAAGATTTGTGAATCTTCTGCCTGGAGGGTACAGTCTGGCTGCCAGGGTTATAGAAACCTGGTAGGGAAGAGCATTTGGAAACATCCTCAATCTCCCATTTTCAGCAGGGACCCCTGTGCTTATCTAATTTCCCACAGCCCACAGATTCTCTGTTTTGCTCTTTCTGGGCCATGAGCCTCCATTTTTCTGGAGTATAGGGTTCAGTGACAATAGTCACCTGGCTGTGTGGGATCAACAGGAGGGCCATGTCTTAAAGAGGTTTTCTGCCAGCCTCTTTTATACATGTGTCCTTTGGGCTGTGAATTCCTGAGTCTTTGGGTGCTCCACAGAGTAACTTGGGTTTCTTGTTGACTTTTCCTGCCTTCTACCTAGCAATAAGCTTTCTTGGAATTGCTAGTCCAGTTTTTACTCACCCCTTTCCCTTCTGCTTCCAAAATTTTTTGGCCTTTTTCTTTTCTGTTCTTTTTGCCCTGTGAACTCATAACTAAAAAAGGTTCTTTTCCTGACTTTTCAATACAGTTTCAGGAGGGAAAAAAATACTTGTGTTCAATTCACTGCCTTTATACCAAATTTCCTTAACTTTTATGTGTAAGATACTAATTAATTAAATAGTTCTGAGAAATAAGCAAACTGAGTATTTCTCAAATATTGACTGAATTGACAAAACTATTTAATTCAAATTTCCAGAATAATAATATCAAATATTACTTAGGCTTTCCCCCACCAAGAAGACAGAACATTAAATTGTGCAGGCTATATTGGTGTTTCCTGGGTTCTTATTTCTTTTGAGTAAAACATTTTATTAAAACATAAAGTACATAAAAAATGCATCCCAAAGTATAAAACATACAAAAATGTGCCCAGATCCCAAATCTTTAGTTTGATTAATTTTCCCAAAGTAAACTCACCTGTGTTACTAGTGTCCAGATCTAGAAATAGATATAAACTGTATTTACCAGCTGAGAGTCAGTTTTTCTAAGGCTCCGGAATAAGTGGATGTGTGTAGTTCTTCTCTCCCATGGAAGAAATGCCAATTCTCAATTGATGCAACTCTGCATGGTCCCCTTACCCTTTTTTATTTTTAATTGGCAAGTATATATTCGTGGTATACAACCCAATATTTTGAAATATATGTGTATTTTAATATTATCCCCTTATCTTGCTTACTATTTAATCCTGATGGCCATGAAGCAACAGCTGTGGCTTCCTCATTGTGTTGTTCTTTTCCCATGTGACACTAGATCTTAAAAGTATATTTTTTCTTAGTCTGCTGACAACTAGTGGGTGAAGGGAGCTCAGTGGTTCCCAGTCCAGCTGTAGGTTCCTAAGCGATTAAGTTTTGCTTCTGGTATCTAATTTCTTCTGGTTTCCACTATGTGGCTCAGTTTCCTGTGGTATAGAATATACCAATAATAGTTTCTTTTGAGAGAAAGAGGAATTGAATGGAAAGGTCATTATTAACAGACACTTCAACATGAAATCAGAGCAATTTCCATTGGCTCAGGCAAATCTCAGGGACTGCATAGCCACCTGAGTGCAGGGCCATCAGCATCTGGGGACTGGCAGGAGGCCAGATCTTGCAGGGCTAGGCAGTAGGAGGCATTGTTGTCCCCAGCACAGCAGCTTAGTTTTTTGGTGTGCCTTGGTTTGAAGGAAACCCTTTTTGGTGTGATCCCTGAACTTCATCAAGAGGGTTCAGCTGTTATTATTGACTGCTGTCACAGCCTTAATTGATATCACAAATAGGGAAAACAACATAAATGTAAAAAAAGATAAGGGTAGAAAGCTTGCCCACTATTGTCTGGCATTGGTGAACAAAAGTAAGAGTCTTTGGGTGCTCCACAGGGTAACTTGGGTTTCTTGTTGACTTTTTTTTCAGACAGGTTTTAGAATTTCCCTTATCATCATTAGAATGAGGGATGGAGGAAAGGGAAGAAAGGTGTATGTCCTATGTATCAGCACTTTCATTTATTATATTGAATTCAAAGAAGATGTGTGAGAGTATATGGAAGGAAATCTTAACCCCGCCTTAGAATATCAAGATTTGTACAGACAGTAAACCCCAGCAATGCAGAAGGTTTTGTTCAACACTCTCTCACCATTCTCTAATAATTTTCTTTTTCTTTTTCAGTATTTTAAGGGAACTTTAGGAATACAGCCTGGAGACTGTGCTCTCTTCATCAATGGGCTTCATATTGATTTAGATACACAGGATATATTCAGGTACAGATGATTTTTTTTTTTTCTCATTTTGTAAGTTTTTATAATGTGTATGTAATTCCTTGTGATGTGTTCAGATTGTTGTCCCTTCTTACTGTGGCATGAGGCAAAGACAATTTACCAGGCTGTACTCCCCAACCCCAAGGGTGTGGAGGTGGGCCCATGCTGTCCCTGGGGTGGACATTGTGATCTAGTGCCGTCTTGTAACACAATGCATGTTCAAGGACTCAAGTGTTTTTCAAGGATGCCCTTTTAGAGCTGAAGTTTACCTGTTAAGGATAGCATCAGAAAAGACCTCTTGCTTTTGGGATAGGGCGAAGGGGTTTATTCAAAATGCTGTCTCTGAAGGCATTATTATTTGAAAACCTACTTTTTGTTATTCTTAAGATGTAGTTTAAAACTATTTAGCCCCAAATTATCTTTATGATTTTGGTGGGAGGGGAATGGATAGTCAGGTAGAATTCAGATTTTTTCCTTAGAATTAAAATCAAGACAGTTGTCACTGGCTTCCTAATTGCAAAAATAAAAATAATTGTTAATACTTCAGAAGTAGTTTACACAATAAAATATTTTCATATTAGTTATTTTAATTAAACATTTATACCCATTTATTGCATTATGGAGCTAGTGATAAGTCAGTTAAATGGATGTGAATACTTAAAAAAAATTGTCCATGTGCTTTTATTGAATGGTTTATTAAAAACATATACAGTCCTTTTTAGTGTATTAAAATGGTGTACTTGTTCACTAAAACCAATGCAAAATAATACAGAGATAAGGGAACTAAAAAGTAAAGTTTCATCCCATCTTATTTCATCCAATTCCCTTTCTTCTTCCCCAGCAATTCTCCAGACTTTTTTTCTGTGGTCATGTGTGTGTGTGTGTGTGTGTGTGAGTGTGTGTTTGTATACATGCCTGTGTCAATTAATATTGATATAAACATTAAAGATATATAATTTAGTATCTTTGTGACTTTAAACTTTATTTTGAGATAATTGTAGACTCACATGCAGTTGTTAGAAATAATGCACGGAGGCTAGTGTACTGTTTTTAAAAACATGCAGTGTACTGTAGATTTAGAGTTATTTCATCCTCAAATTGTATTCATACTTAGAGATAATATATGTATACACTGAGAAGTGTAAATAAATAGGAGCCAAGAAGCATGTTCTACCCCTCCTGTCCTGCACACTTGGATAAAACAAGGGGAAAAGTTCCCTTGTTGAGTTTCTGAATTTAATTTGGCACTGAGTTTGACCTGATGAATCTTCTTTTCTTTTTTTCCCCCCACAGCAAGGATCTAAATTTTTCTTACTAAATACCTAGGTTTGCTTTTTTAATTAATTTTTCCCTCTAGTTTGTTTGATGTATTGAGGAATGAAGCCCGGGTAATGGAGGGTCTGCACAGACTGGGAATAGAAGGCATCGCTCTGCATAATATTTTGAAGCTGAACATCCAGCCTTCTGAGGCCGACTATGCTGTAGACATCAGGAGTTCTGCTATTTCAGTGAGTATTCCTTTGAGGTATCAAGGGGCATTCTAGTCAGGCATCTTAATTATAGCTTTCCAATTTGTCTTTTCTGAGAGTTCAGCAATTCCCACCATCTTTTGTGTTGCCATCATGGATTTGCAACTGTTTATGTGGAACTATGCATATACTACAAAGTAGCTCTTAAATGCTCCTAAAAGTTGAGCTATTGTCACTGCTTTGGTTGATAATGATCTCTGTCTACATTGTATCCCTAGGATTCAACTGAGCACCTCTCAGGAAGGAGGGTCTAGTTTGTATTTTATCAGCTACATATAGTCCTATGAGATTTTGTGGCAATGTGTGTGATTTAAAACTGCTAAATAATTCACAATTTTGGAGGGGGGGAGGGCTAGGGAAGAATAGAGTTACTTTAGGTAGAAGGGAGTGAAGGGAGGGGAGGGAGTATGGAAGCATGAAAGATAGTAGAATGAATCAGACATTATTTCCCTATGTACATATATGACTATATGACTGGTGTAATTCTACATCATGTACAACCAGAAGAATGAGAAATTATACTCCATTTATGTATGATGTATCAAAGTGCACTCTAGTGTCATATATAATTAGAACAAATTATAAAAACTAAAAAAAAAAAAAAGTATGATGGTTAGTTAATAACCTTCCTTTCTAGTACTTTATTACCTACTATGTGATCTCTCTGAGCCTTTGTCACCTTTAAGAAAGAATGTGGGGAGTAGTGTCATCGTAGGTGGTCATGGTAATAATAAGATTGGAGTAGACCTCATATGGCTAGTACATCTTAGCACCCTAGGAATTTTGATAGAAAAATAATGTAGAATGGAGATGATCACATATGAATTTTTATGGGTGATTAAACTGTTATGTATTTTCATGAATACTGTTATGGCATTTGTTTTTATGATTAAAATGTTTTACTTGTAAAGAGTAAACAGAATAACATAAATATGACATTTGTTAATAAAGGGGTTAACAACTATATGAGCCATCTATATACTTTCTAAATAATCATTTTGTGTCAAATCTCTGGGAAAAAATATTTCAGTATTTCCCTTCCCAGTTTCACTTGTTTCCTCCATGAAAGTAATTATTCTCTGTAGTTGATATGCATTCCCCTGTCCCTTATTTTATTATGTTATTTCCTACTAAATATTTTAAATATTTGGATAGTCTTCCCCTATCATTGTCCTTCATCAGCTTCCTTTTTTAAGCAGGTTTTTTCAAGACTTGTAGGTTGATGTTGATACATAGTTTTTTATATCATATTTTATGTTTTACTTTTGTAAAGAAAATCTTTTATACATTTTTAGTTTTAAGATATAAAAGCTTTATGTAGTGCAAATCATTATCCAGCCATCAGTTTTCTCCTCAGAGTCAGCAAGGATCAGCATTTAACTTACATCCTTCCAGAAATACTCTATGCATCCATGAACAAGGAAATAAACACATAATTCCTTCACCCCTACTCTTTTGAAAGAAATGATAGGTACATAGATACATACTGTTTGTTCATTGTTTTCTCTATGGACATTAAGTCATTTCTAATTTTACTATTGAAACAGTGCTTTAATGGCTCTTTTTGTACATCTTCCCTTGGGCATGTGCATATGAAATGTCTTTGGGGTAGATACCTAGATCTGGAGTAATTAGGGGTAGGGTACGAATCAAATCTTCAGCTTTATTAGGTCTGTTTGTCTAAAGTAAATGTTCCAGACGTCAGCATTGGGTGAGAGTTCATATTGCTGTACATTTTTGCCTGTTCTTGGATATTGACAAACTTTGAATTTGTTTTCAGTTTAATGAATGAAATTTCATTGTTGTTTTAGTTTATATTTCCCAGATTACAATTGAGGATATATGCTTTCTTTGTATTTATTGCCCATTTGGATTTCTTTTGTAAATTTCTTTCATATTCTTGACACATTTTCTTTGAATTGCTTGCCTCTTTTTTTTTTTTACTGGTATTTCATGACTCTAGTCCTTTATTGTTTTTATTGGCTGAAATAATTTTATTTATTCTGTGGCTTGTCTTTTAGGCACTTATTTTTCTACTTGATTCTTATATCTTTGAAAAGGGTCTTGTTCCGTGTAATTCTTCTCAAAATAAAGTCTTAATTGCAATTTTAGTAACTAGTGACTAAAATATATGTGCCATGTTGTGTTATTTTTTTCTAGTGGGTCAACAACCTGGAGGCTGATAGCAGATATAATTCATGGCCTTCTAGTCTACAGGAGTTGCTTCGACCTACCTTTCCTGGTGTTATTCGGCAGATTAGGAAAAACTTGCATAACATGGTAAATGAAACTTCTACTTATTGTTTGCCTGTGAACTGTTTCTCCCTTCCCCTCTTCCTATTTTTTTGTCCTTTACTAGTTGCTTCCCCACAACTACTACCATCACCAGTTCAACTTCTTGTTCAAACAGAAAGGGCTTTGGAATGTATGGATCTTTTATTGTGCTGAGATGCTACATCAGCATTGCAGCCTGTATCAGTGTGTGAGGAAATGCTCCTCATGTGTAACACAAAGCTTTAGATTTAGGCTGCATCATTTTAGTTTTTTGTTTGTATTTGTTTTTGCAGTGCTGGGGATTGAACCAGACCTCACATATATGAGTCATACATTCTGCCATTGAGCTCCAGCTCCAGCCTCTGGTTTAGTTAAGAGCGGTTTTAGGTTCATGGCAATTTAAGTTTTAAAACAGTTCTCCTTTTCAAAAAAAAACAAACAAACAGTTCTCCTTTTCACTTAGTAGATGCATATTACTACTGGTTTTCTTTAATGTCTTCTTTTTTTTTTTTTCTGGCAGTACTTTCGATTGAACGCAGGATTGCTCAATAACTGAGCTACACACCCAGCCCCTTTTATTTTATTCTGAAACAGGGTCTTGTTAAGTTGACCAGGCTGGCCTTGAACTTACAATCCTTCTGCCTCAGCGTCCTGAGTGCACCAGGATTACAGGTGTGTGCCATCACACCCTACTGCTTTTTTTTTTTTTTAAGTATATTAATTTCTTAAATTTAGTGATTCAGTGTAATTCCTTAAATAGGTCCTTTCATCAGCTTCTTCTTATTGTTCCTCATTTCACTGCTTTAGAGAAATTGAGCTAGAGGGTACTTAGCTGGTCCTCTTTTTCCCTTTCATTTTTTTCTTTGAAAGTGGGGCCAGTTGGTGCTAGAGTGGGCTTATTTAGAGCCTTTGGGGAAACTGCCTGTTGTACTTTTCTCACTCTTTAAACTATATTTTTCCTTCCAAAATTTTGTTCTTCCTTTTTTATGGAGAAAGAACTTTATTAAATAATAGAGTATGTGTAAGGTGCTTAGCACCTAAGTGCTCAATGTTTATGCAATAGCTGTTATTGTGGTCTAAGACTTGAGTTCTAAACAAATTCTTAATTCAGAGATCCTAAGCTGATGTGGCAGGGCATGCCCAGCTGCTGGGGAAATTTAGGCAAGAGGATCACTTGAGATCAGCTTGGGCAGCATAGAAAAACCCCATCACAAACAACAAAAAACAACCAAACAAACAACAAAGAGAGAGAGAGAGAGAGAGAGAGAGAGAGAGAGAGAGATCTTTAGAAATAAACATACAAAGAAGGACTCTCTTTTCTAGGGTGAGAGCATTGATACAACATTTTTGGTTTGATGTAGTAGAAGAATAGCGGTCAGCTGTCTAGAATACTGTTCCCATGTTACCAGTAGAAATCCATGAGGAAATCTTTGCTCTTTACTAACCACATTCTTTGACAAAGATGGATACAGCTGCTGGTTGTCTAATTCCTCTTTTATGTGGTTCAGTAGTAGATACAAAAATCTTGACTTCATGTAAGATGACTAATTTCTATTGGCCCAGAAACATTTGAATAAATGTCATTTCATGGGTTCTTTTCCTTACCCTCCCCCTACAGGTTATCATAGTTGATCCTGCACATGAGGCCACAGCAGAGTTGATTAACACAGCTGAAATGTTCCTCAGTAATCATATACCATTAAGGTAACACTAGTATTGATTTGATAATCTCTCTAATTTAGCTGAGGTTTTGTTTGTCATTCCAAAGTATAAATCTGGGTGCTACTGAATTGTAGGATAATTAATAGTGAGGATCATTAATGGCAATTTTACCTTCTACTTGGAATTGAAGCCAGTATCTTTTGGGGCTCAGAATTTGATTTTCAATGAATAGGAGCTTACCACCATTGAATTATTAATAAATACCTATTTAAAAATAGTTCGTGGTTTCAGTTTGCTTTCCAGTGCAGGAAAGTTTTCCTAGGTGAGTGACCACATCACAAAGCTAATTTCCACTTTCGGCAAACATATAGAGCTATGCCATAGTTGCTGTCAGACCATCAGGGACTAAATGTTACAAAATGTAACACAGCCTTTTATAGTGCAGACAGACACATTTATTTCAGTCACATTGCCAAATTTTCCAAATTTCTAGTTTTTTTCAAGAACAAAAAATGTTTAAGATTTTACATTTAAGTGTTAAGATATTTTTACTTTTATTCTGAATGCTTCTGATAATTTTACATGTGATGAAATTTGTATTCTTAGAAAATCAAGAAAATAAAGATGGAAAGCACTGTTTAGCCAGCAAGTATTAGCATGTGTTTCGTATCCAACACCAAACTGTTGTGGATGTTTTAAAAGCTATATTCCTACCTTCTTGGAAGAAATCTTCAAGTGTATTTCAAACACTTAAGACTTCTAGAAGATCAAGTGCTAGATTATATCATACTAGCTATAAGTGCTTTAGAATTCAGGGAAACAAACAATAGACTGAGAAGTTTGGCATGCTCAGATATCTCAATCTGTGGAAGAAGTTGTTTTTCAGAGAGACTTTGAAGAAAACAGAATTTCAAATGCTAAAAAAGCAGTAAAACATTTCATATAAAACGCGAATGTACTTGGTAAGATGGAGGAATAAAGTACTGAATCACAACCAGAGCTATATTTTGATTAAAAGTGACATCTAAGAATATGGAAGTGGACTCATGGTACACAGTGGGCACTGATGAAATATTTATTGATTGTACTGAGGGACAGGAAAAAGGACTGTGATCTTCAGTTGACAAAGGTAGATAAGAATAAGCCACCCAGACTCTGAGGCAACAGAAAAGTGTGTTGTGAACAGTTTTGGGGGAAACCTGAGCAGGCAGGCTTTACTTTTGCTGTTTTTTTTTTTTTTTTTACTTTTGCTCTTGTTGTGGGTGAATGTGGTCCTGCACTAAGGTTTTGGCAGGGGAGAGGTGCCTACATGTTTTCAGACTCCCTCCTGATATCTGTGGAGGGAGGGCCCAGAAGATAATTCCTGGCCAAGCTAACAAAAAAACCTTTGAATCCTGTACTCCAAATTGGAAACTCGGAAATGAGGAATTAGTTATAAGGAGATAATAAGGTTCTGCTGCTCTAACTTGGTGTTAGCTCATATGTTTGCTTATATAAGAATATTAGACTGCTTTTCATGATTTCAATCAGAAGTGGGATTAAAAAAAAAAGACGGTTTTCAACAAAAAAATCTTTCTATCTCTGTCCACATAAACATCCACCTCAGCAGAGCCAATCAATTTTTTTTGGGGGGGGATGGTAGACATTCTTTATTCAGAGGCACCAATAGCCCCTGTGCAGCTCACAGCTCCTGCTTCAGCCCCAACTCAGTTCCATGTAGTCCCATGAGCCATTTCCATAGGGGATATATATATATAAAATCTCCTGTATTTGCTTAACTCTACAATGATCATGCTGTAGGGAAGAGCTAATCAATTTTAACAATTTGATATATAACTTTATATTTTCCTCTGTTTTTCAGCTGTAACCCCTCTATTCTAAAATTAATAGATTGCTTTTTTAGAACTATGTTGATTAATTAATTGATATTGGTACACTAATATTAACTAAACTCTAAAGCTTCTATTAAGATTTACTGTTTGTGTGGCACATGCTAAGGGGTTTTGATAAAGGACAAATGTGGAATGTCACGTATCTCTATTATAGTATCATATGAGTTCAAGTCACTGCCCTAAAAATCTGTGCTCCACCTGTTTGTTTCTTCCTCCATTATCCCCAGAGCCTTGGCAACTATTTATCTTTTAGCAGTCTTCATAGTTTCGCCCTTTATAGAATGGCACATAGTTTTAGTCATGCAGTATATAGTATATAGTCTTTTTTGAATGAGCTTCCTTGCATTGAAGATTCTTCTGTAGCTTTTTTTTTTTTTGGTGCCTGGGTTTGAACCTACTGAGCTACATCCCCAACCCTTTTTTATATATTTTATTTAGAGACAGGGTCTCGCTGAGTTGCTGAGGCTGGCTTTGAACTTGCAATCCACCTGCCTCAGCTTCCTGAGCCATTGGGATTACAGGCATGGTCCACTGTTCCTGGCCTCCATTTCTTTGTGGGTTGATAATTTCATGTCTTTTAATCCCTTTTATGGATATATCACAGTTTATCTGTTCACCTGTTGAAGGACATCTTTGTGCTTCCAAATTTGGGCAATTATGAATAAAGCTTCTGAAAACGTCTGTATGCAGGTATTTGTGTGGACACAGATAACATTGCTAACATTGGCTAAATACCAAGCAAAATTTCTGGATTGTGTGATAAGCGTATGCTTAATTTTGTGCCCTCTCATTGCTTATCATCAAGGCTGACTCATCACCACTTTGTACACCATCAGAGATACAACTTGTTGTGGCCATTTGTCCCTATGCAACATCCCTTAGGCGCCAAATCCAAGTGGGTTTTTTGGTATATGTAGCTTTGATCTCAGTATTCAAGTCTTCTATCTTATTTGACTGGGAAATGAGCACAAATCCACTTATCCAAGGCAAATCATGATTTTTTTTTTTTTTAAAAAGAGAGAGAGAGAGAGAATTTTTTTTTTTTAATATTTATTTTTTAGTTATTGGCGGACACAACATCTTTGTTTGTATGTGGTGCTGAGGATCGAACCCAGGCTGCACGCATGCCAGGCGAGCGCGCTACTGCTTGAGCCACATCCCCAGCCCGCAAATCATGATTTAATTCCACATGAGTACTAAAGAACACCGATGTTATTAACCTTAATATTAAAAGGGCATCTGGCAAAATCATTTCTGTGGGCAGGTACTTAGTTTGTATGAATGTATTGTGTATTTTCCAGAGGAAGAGAACATTTTTGGCTCATTTTAATTTGTTAATATGCAGATAAATATTAGTGTTCCTTGTTTCAAATCTTTCATTTAGTGCCTGAGATGACTTTAGGTAAAATCAGTTAGCCAGAATTCACTATTTATTCAAGTGCCTGTACAACTCAAATCAAAGGGCTGGTGCCTCTGTTGGTCTCCAGTCACATAAAACTCTTCTGGGATGCTTTTCACAGAAGAGCAGTGTGACACCTTGTTTTGGCCACTATCTTCTCTTTATCCCATCTCCAAACTTTTTCCTCTTTTATTGCCAACCTCACTCTCAAGGGTTCTAAAACTAGCCCCCAGTTGACTCTCTGCTCTGAAACCTATACAGAGATCACAGAAACAATATTGTGGCCACTGTTAACATTTATTTTGCTCCCAGTGAAACACCAGTGTTCCTCCATTAAAATACTTCATTAGAATTAAAGAGATATTTGATGGGAAATGTAGGGATTGCTGTGCTAGAGGCTCCCTTCGTGGGTATTACTTTAGGATGGGGCCAAGGAGAGAAGAAAAGGACAGGAGTGAAGAAATAAAAACAACAACAATAAATAAAACAAAAGTGTATGATTAGTTGTCTTACAAAGTAGCTGCACTTCTACTGGCAGTGAATGAGAGTTCCTGTGGTTCCACTCCATGCCAGTGTTTCGTATTGTCAGTGTTTTTGTGTTTGGCCATTCTAATAGACATGTAGTAATATAACATTATTGTTCTGCAATGACATAGGATGTTCCGCATATCTTTTTTGGTAAAGTGTCTGTATAGATTATTTGTCCATTATAAAATTTGGTTGCTTTCCTAATGTTGTTTTCAGAGTTGTTTTTATATTTTAGCTACCAGTCCTTTATCAAATGGGTATTTTGCTAAGATTTTCTGCCAGTTTGTGGCTTTTCCTTCCTCTTTTTATAGAGCAAAAGTTTTTAATTTTTTAAAATTTAATTTCATTTTTATTTGTTCTTTTTAGTTATGTATGACAAATAGAATGTATTTTGACATATTATATATGCAATGGCGTATAACTTCCCATTCTTGTGATTATACATGATGTGGAGTTACACTGGTCGTGTATTCATGTATGAACATAGGAAAGTTACATCTGATTCATTCTAGTATTTTTCCTAATCCCATCTGTAGATTCATAATAGCATTTTTCTAGTGGTTTATGCCTTTATTTTAAAATGTTATAAACTTAACCTTGGTTGTGGTTGTTTGGTATAGGCCAATTATAAATTTTTATCCATATTTTCCTTTTATCTATATTTCTGATGTTGCTTGTGTTAAATCTCAGAAGCTATCCTTGTTTACTTTTAGTGTCCAAAAGCTTTCATTTCCCCAATTTTTTGTTTAAAAGCAGAATAAAATTTCCATCTAGAACTAAGTAATTCCCTTCATGTCAGTAACGGAATCTCTGTATGATTAGAAACAGCTTGCTTTTACATTGGAAAAGCCTACGTCATTTTGAGAACCTACTCTTATTTTGTATGTGAAGTGTGACTGCCTCTGTCAACTGGGTTAGAGTGGGGTGTGAACTGTGCTTTTCACTTAGTAATTGTGTTCTTATATTATCTGCAGTACCTCAGGATGCTGTTCTTTTCAGCTGGTTTTCATTCTTTGAGATGTTTCTTCTTCTTTTCCCTCTAGAATTGGTTTTGTATTTGTGGTTAATGACTCTGAAGATGTTGATGGGATGCAAGATGCCGGAGTGGCTGTTCTTAGAGCATATAATTACGTTGTCCAAGAAGTGGATGATTATCATGCCTTTCAAACTCTGACACATGTATGTTTTTGTTCAAAATGACATATAGTTTTTTAAGATTTAACTTGGTGTAAATCATAAAATGTGGTAAGAAGGATTTTGTTTTTCTGTAAATTATTCACATAAACTATGTATTTTGTATTTCAGGGATTGCTTTTACTATATTGATTTGCTAACATCAATAATAGATTGCTAAGATTTCATCCAAGATGAGATTCTTTAGGAGCCCTGCCAGAGCATCTTAGTCATCTGCCCTTTGGTGCTTTGAAATTACTGGTTAATATCTTCTATCAAATGTGATAGTCTCCGGCTGGGGATGTGGCTCAAGCGGTAGCGCGCTCGCCTGGCATGCGTGCGGCCCGGGTTCGATCCTCAGCACCACATACAAACAAAGATGTTGTGTCCGCCAAATACTACAAAATAAATATTGAAATTCTCTCTCTCTCTACCTCTCTCTCACACTCTCTCACTCTCTCTAAAAAAAAAAAAGAAAAAATGTGATAGTCTCTACTTGTTTAAAAAAATGTTTACTTTTTTTCTTTAAGACTGTCATGAATTTTTAAAATTAGGATTTAGCGTAACATATAACTCATAAAATTCTTATTGATCCTAGTCTTGTTTTTCTATGTTTGTTAGAAAATCTGAAATGCTCTTACTTGTATGTATAGTCAAAGGATTTACTTATACAAGTTCAATCGAAATTCTCTGTTTTCTTGTTATTTCTTTTTTTTTAAATTTTTGAATATAAACAACTTTGTAAGTAACTTCTTTTGTTTTCAGATTAATGATAACCTTAAATAATACATTAAAGCATTTAATCCCACCACTTCTATCCAAATACATGATGTTAATCTGCATGTTATTATATTTATTGTTTTGAGTTTCATTTGAGACATTTTTTGTTCATTAGAATGTTCACTTACTTTTTTGGCAAACATTTATTGAAGACCCAGCATGTGCCAGGCCTGGTACTATCTGTGGCGAATACAAAGACATAAGACTTCACCCTTGTCTTCAATGACATTACAACTTCCTGGAGGACAGATACAGAGAGAGAGTGTACTACAGTGTGGAGAACATAGCTGGCTATGTGGCACAGGGCCTTTGTTCCAGCTGGGAAGGTCTTGGGTGTTTTTGTGGAGTGGGAAGTTGTCCCAGCAGAGTCTAGGAGGAAAAGTGGTAGTCAGTTAAGCAGTTGCAAGTCATACATGGCTATTCCAAGTTGTTAGTGTGAGCTGGGGGGATTGTGAGAGCAAAGTGGAAGGGGGAGCTATTCCTCAGGGCCTGTGTAGTGTAGGCAGCTGGGGTGTGTGGAACATGGCAGGCAGATTTAAAAACTCAATTCTGCTGCAATGTGGAGATGGATCTCATGCAGGGCAAAGGGAGTAACTGGGATTCTAGTTGATAAGCTGCTCTGTTATTTCCATGAGAAATGATGAGGAAGATAGTTAGCAGTGGGGTTGTGGAGAATGAAATAGAAAAAGAGACCACTCAGAATAACAAATGTTTTAAAAGTCTGCTTTTCAAAGCCCCTCTCCCCCACCTTCCTGGATAGGCATGTTAAGGAAAGGATAATACAAATTTTATTTTTTTGTTTAATTTTTATTATAAAAATAATACATGTTTATTATTAAAAATTTCAAATAATATTTGTATCAGCTTAAAATTTCTCAGTCTCACCCCTTTCCCTTCCCTGATCCTCTTTAAAAGTAGGTATCATTAAAGGGTTGCCTTGCAGCCTTTTAGATGTTGAACTGTACACATATAGACACAATTTGCTATTTATTTTTTATCTGCTTTTTTTTTTCCGGCACTCGACCACTGAGCCATAGTCCCAGCCCTATTTTGTATTTTATTTAGAGATAGGGTCTCACTGACTTGCTTGTCTTGTCTGAGGCTGGCTTTGAACTCACCATATTCCTGCCTCTGCCCCCTGGGATATAGGCGTGCACCACATCGCCCAGCTTTATCTGCTTTTTAAACACAGGGATTTAGCCATATATAATTTCTACCTTTTTTTACCCTAAACATCATGGGAATGCATCCTCATCTCAGTGATTACTTATAAGTGGTCGGATTTTCCTTAATGAATTTTGCATTTGGAACTTAATGTGATTATGAGTTGATTGAAGCACTTAACTTTTTAAATTTAAACTCTTTGTGCCATTTCAAAATTATTTAGTTTCTCATCTAGGAAGGCATTTTAATGAAGTATTTAGAAAAGGGAGAATTCCTACTGTGTTCCAATTTGACCTCTTAAGAAAAATGTTTTTTTTTTCTACATTCAGAAATCTTTCATAATGAACATTTTGAAATTTGGGTTTAAAAGTGTGGTTACCTGTTGGTTTCTTTGTTCAGATCTATAACAAGGTGAGAACTGGAGAGAAAGTAAAAGTTGAACATGTGATCAGTGTCCTGGAGAAGAAATATCCATATGTGGAAGTGAATAGCATTTTGGGGATTGATTCTGCTTACGATCAGAATCGGAAGGTAATAAATTCTTTGATACATCTCATTTAACTGCAATATTGTACTGTCTTCTTTTGGGGAGGGTTGTTAATGGTGGGAGTGTAGTTGAAGTGTTCCGTACTTAACATTTAAAAATTTAATAGCTTTTGGGTTTTTTTTTTGAGCCATGGCCTCACCATGTTGTCCTGGTTGGCCTCAAACTCAAGATCCTCCTAAGTCAGATACTGCAGGCACATAACACTTGACTGTCTAGCTTTTAAAAAATTAGAAATGTGGTATATATATATATACACAGTGGAATTTTATTCATTTATAAATAAAATTGAAATGATGGCATTTGCAGAAAAATGGATGGAACTAGAGACCATCATTTTAAGTGAAATAAGTCAAACTCAGAAGGTTAAGTGTTGTATGTTTTCCTTTCATATATGCAGAAGCTAGAGAGGAAAAAGAAAAACAAAAATGGGGTTGGATCTCCAAAAAATTCAAAGGGAGATTTGTAGAAGGAAGAGACAATGGTGTGGAAGACGGGGAGGAAAGGTGGTAATGCTGGGGAGTGATATTGGCCAAATTATGTCATTATATTGTGTGCATGTAGGAATATGTAACAACAAATCCATTAATATGTACAACTATAATGCACCAATTAAAAATGTGCAAAAAATTTAAAATAAAAAACCCTTAGAAACCAGATCACTTTTTACTGTTTGAAAAAGTAGTTTATACTTCAGTTTTGTGAAGCTATCACTGATTTTAACTTGCATATTAACTATTAAATTGCAGAATAAATACTTTTTATAATTTAGTAGTAGTGCTTGTATGAACTATGTTCTAGACAAAAACTTTGAAATGTCCAGCTGGGAGATGATATACAGCTTAATATATATCATATTGGCTTTAATTGTTTGGGCTAGAGATGGTATTATATTAAGAAATGTCATAAACAGGAGTGACAAAGCGGTAGCAAGGATATAATAAGGGAATTTAAAATTTTTAAATTTAAAGATAATTATTTTTCTTATGAAACATTAAATACAATAAACGACCTTTACCTATTATAAGCAGGAACAATTTGGTCAGCTTATTGAAAATGTATGTTAAGGCAAGAAATCAAAATGCATTTCTGAAACATTTTAATTTAAAATATATGAGGTGGGGAGGAAGCAAGAGGGTAGGAAAGATGGTGGAATGAAATGGACATCATTACCCTAGGTACATGTATGATTGCACAAATGGTGTGACTTTATGTCCTGTACGGCTGAGAAGTGAAAAATTCTGCTCCATAGCTTTCTATTGTCATGTATAACTGATTAGAACTAATAAAAAAAAGAAAAAAAAGAAAAAGTTTTTACCAACTTTTTTTAATGAAGAACAAATTCTTTGATTTCTTTGAGCTATCATTCCTTTATGAACCACACTCAATGAATTATTTATAATTTTTTTTATTTGAGTACAGAATCCTTCTAGATTTTTATAATCTCCTTCCCAAGCATTTTAACTTGTCTGACCCATACTCAGTTTAGCCTCAGTTAGTTTTATCCTTATCTTTTTGAGTTTTCCAGTCATTCAGTTTGTAGGTAGAACAACCTTTTCTTTCTGTACTCATTTATTGGTTTATGTAGCATTAAATTTTGTTATTTCACTAATGAGATAGTTGATTTGGGAACAGAAACAACTAATGGTTACTAAGCATGGGCCTTCTAGAGAGTTCTTTACTAGTGTTAGTGTTTTGAGTAAGACAGTGTTTAGTGTTACTGTATGGGATGCATTGTGATGTATTCTACTTGATGTTCTTTGATTTAAAATAACTGCTTGTCACAACTTAGTAAGTAAATTTTGTAAATCACTAATGTTACAACCCATAAGTGCTCCAGAGCATTATCAATGGTGATATGTAATTTTAGAGAACATGTAGTCTTCCTTCTCCTTAGAATTATCTCATGACAGTGTTCTATCTATTCAGAGAGAGAGAGAACACACACACACACACACACACACACACACCAAAAAAAAAAAATCCCATAATACAGTTTTATTACCACGTATTCAGCCTGCACATGGTACTTACTTTTTTTTTTTTTTTAATATTTGTAGTTGGACACAATACCTTTATTTTATTTGTTTATTTTTATGTGGTGCTGAGGATCAAACCCAGCACCTCGCATGTGCTAGGTGAGTTCTCTACCACTGAGCCACAACCCTAGCCCCAGTACTTAGTTTTGATGTGTTTTTATCACTTATCTTCTGGACCCAGGAATTGAGGGAATGACTTAGAGAAAAGATCCCTGAACCTTAAAGTTTTCTGTCTCTTAGTGGGAATGTTATAACTAGGTAAGTCACTATACCTCTCTGAATTGTAATTTCATAATCTCTGAAGTGAATCTGATATTTTCCCTACTTACTTCATGGGATTATTTGAGGATCAAATGAAATAATATGCATAAAAATAGTTTTGGTAAAATGTGCAGTATAGACATAGGTTCCAATTACATAGTTGTATGTTATTCCTTCAACTCCTGGTCCCAGAAGGTAAGTGATTTAAGCATCTTGGGTATAATCTAAACTCAATTTTTTTTAGTACCTCACCCTCATTTTCTTATTATTTATTCAACTTTTTGCAGGATATAACCAAAGACCTAATTCTAAATTTAGATCTCAAATTTATGCTTCTCTACCAATGAATACTCATGGCCACAAATCATGTATTTTTTTGGGAGACACTCTTTCTGTGGCTTTAGTCTAAAGGAACATTGGTGATATTAAAGACCATAGGGCTGGAGTTGTGGCTCTCTGGCAGAGCGCTTGCCTTGCATATGTGCGGCACTGGGTTCGATTCTCAGCACCACATAAAAATAAATAAACAAAATAACTAAGAAAAATTCCAAAAATGTTTTTAAGAAAGAGACTTTAAAGGCCAAGGAAATTGAAGAGAAGTCAGAGGAAGGGACATAAAATATTAGTGAACTTTAGTTCTTTAATTTTTTTCTTTGGTGAGAGAGTTCAGTGCAGAACTTTAATGTAGAAACTTTTGGAGAGAATGTAAACCTTGATGAGGTAATTTAAACTCAAATTTTTAAGTGCATTATTATGGTAGCCCATGATCTTCAAAAACTTTGTGCTTTCCCAAAGTGCTAGAATTTGAATGCCAAAATCAAATTGATTCATATTCTGTCCATTAATGGTCTGTGGGTTTCCTTAAATGAAGTTAATACTTAAGTGTTCTGCAAAGCTGCTGGGGATCCAAGGCTCTAAGAGGACCACCTCACCATACTATAGTAGCAAGTGTTTATTAATCAGGTAATTTAGTTAATTGAGATTTGTTAGGAGATATGCTACTATAAGGTGATTCAAGTTTTAGAGGGATTGCACAAAATACTATTTAGTAAGAACAAGACACAAGATCATAACTAGAGAAATTTCAGAACTGTTTTGGAGTAAGGAATAAAGTTTGAATTCTAAAACAGTAATAATACTGGGTAACCTCCTGCTATCAGCCCTGATAATACAATGTGGTTCTACTTTGGGGGAATTCACACAGTTTCATTGGAAGAGACAAACAGATGAGAACAGTATTGTTTTGATGATGGTGATGTTCTGAGTGTTCGCTCCTTGTTTGTGAAGGCCCAGTGCAGAAGAGGGCAGTTCTGTCACTTTGGGGCAAGAGGAAGCCTGAAGGTCTCTTGGGAACACTGGTAAATGAGGTCGTAAAGTAGCCTGAGGATGGCAACCTTGTGTTCAGTTACTTACTTTTCTGTCTTTTTTTTTTCCTCCCTTGGGTACTGAGGATTGAACCCAGTGCCTCCAGTGTGCAAGGCAAGCATTCTGCTGCCGAACTACACCTCCAGCCCCTTTTCTGTTTTTTTTTTTCAAAATGAAACAATAAAACCTAGTAATTTTTTTTCCATATTCATACAAAAACAGCAGGAATAATATTCTGTAGAAAAAGAGTAAGTGAAGTAAAGGAAAAGTGGGATCACTTTGGGAATATCAAAAATTTGAGAGAATTTATGGAATTTTCTCATTCATAATACTTAGAAATGTTTAACTTTCATTTTCTCTGCACCTATTGAAGAAAAAGTACAAGTGGCTTTTTTTTTTTTTTTTAATTTCCGATGACTGCTTTATCAAAAGTATTTGCTTTGGGGTTGGGGTGTACATGTAGAGTATATGAGGTCCTGTATTTAATCTCTAACATCGCATTAAAAAGAGAAAAAGTATTTGCTTGAAAATTTTTGAATAGAAGAGACAAATTGGGAGAAAGGTTATTTTTACTTGTGTTTAAATCTTGCTTCTGCTAAAGATCTGAAGAGAATATCACAGACCAGGCTCTTAAGTACTTTCCCAGACTTGGCCATTTTCCTCATCTGTATCAACAGATTTAAGCTGCTTAGTTTCCTAACTATTTAGGTAAAGTTCTCTCAAAGCAAGGATGTTGAGAAGATCTCAGAAGTCCTAAGAATCTAATGATTAATAAGAGTTTTTAAACTGCAAGAGCTTTACCTACACACACACACACACAAACACGCGAACAGGTTCTTCTGAAATAATTAGTTTTAGGAAAAAATGACTGCTTTTATCCTATATAATTGTACTTATGAATATATCTGTGCCTTTTGTTAACAAATCTGAAATAATAATATCTTTTGTGTGTAATAAGTAGACGATACAATTTAAGTAGAACTTTTTAGCTGAACATATTTTTTTTTTTTCTGATTAGGTGTATATTTATATCTTTCAAAGCCATTAGGAGAAGTTTTTTCTTGTACATGCAAACATTTTATTTTTGACATATATAACCATGAGCCCTTATTAATCTCATTTGTCATTTGTGAGTGGCTCATTACAAGACTTTGACAGTAATTAATGTTTGTTAATAATTTATCATTAACATTTCCAGTGATCTGTTTATAGAAAAATCTCACTTGTCATGCTTAAATCCTACTTTGCTAACTGGGTTGTTTTGTTATTTGTATTATAAACTATATACAAGAGGTGAAAAAGGAAAGTAAATTAGTTAAATTGCCTCCTTCCATTCCTGAATGTGACTCCAATACAAGATCCATGTTACTTATTTATTATTATCTCTTGGAATTATAATGTGAGGTTTTTTGTTTTGCTTTATTTTCAAAATTTGAGATGGGATCTTGTTGTGTTGTGCCTGCTGGTTTCTAACGTGGGCTCAAGTGATCTTCCCACCTCAGCCTTCTGAGTGCTGGGACTATAGGTGTGCAACACCTCACCTAACTTTTTTGTTTTAATTGGTAGAGGAGGATGGTATCAAAGCTCAAGTTATATTAAAATTGAGTTTTTAAGGACTTCTGTGATATAGTTTAGGTTTTAAAATAGAATTAACATGGTATGAGTTTGGAAGTGTTAATTTAAACATTTTAAACAATGAATGGTGGCTCGTGCCTGTAAGTAATTCTATCGATTCTAGAGGCTGAGGCAGGAATATCGCAAGTATAAGGCCAGCCTGGGCAACTTAGGGTTGGATCCCTACATCAGTAGCCCAGTGGTAGAGTGCCTGTTGGTTCAATCCCCAGTACTGCACTAAATAAATAAATACATACACACTGAAATCAACCTAGAAAGCCCTTTTTACTGTACTGTATTATACTCCATCTGTTACTTATTACTGGGCTAGATCTGACTAGAGTCAAATAAATCTATTATTGATGACTAATATTAATTATTAGTTTTTTGTTTGGCCTATCTAAGAACAAGTTATAAATAAATTGTGCAACTTTCAGAAAAGATCCACTTACAAGGTATTTGTTACATCTTAGGTGTTAATGTAGTTTTTAGTCAGAAAAGTTAGTTTGAGGGAACAGTACCCTTGTTGATAGGAGAAGTGTTCATTTTAGATTTACCATTTTGTTGCCTTGGTATTTTCTTATTAAGAAACTTCTTTTGTACTAGAAAAGGTGAAAGATTTGACTTAGTATTTCTTAGAGCAATTTTTGAACCCTGTTTTCCCACAAACCTTATTTTGTTTTCTACAGGTATAATTTTTTGATAGTTTTATGGACCCTTATTTATTTTGAATTGGGTGTAAATATTTCAGGGCATTCTGCCCAAGAGCATTATTAATTTATGGTAGCAGCTAGCTGTGCTGAGTGGTTATGGGAACCCCCCCAGCTATATGTGGCCTTTTAAATGGAAATTAACTAAAATTGAAGATTTAGTTACTTAGTCATTGTAGCAATATTTGAAGTGCTCAGTAGCCACATGCAGTTAGTAACTACTACACTGGACAACACAGAGTATTTACATCATTACAGGAAGTTCTGTTGTACTTATAATGTTAACCATAGTATATGCAATATGTAGCCTGCAATACACACATAACATGTATAACCACTTTCTAATTTGATTTTTTGGGGGTTTTATACTTCAGACTCATTTATTCCTATTAGAAGAGGGATGTAAGAAAAATAAGCTTTGTCCATTTGTGTCATGATGGGCAAAAAATGTACGGTTTTGTGCTCCCTTGTGTTCTAGGAAGGAAGAGGCTACTATGAGCAGACTGGTGTCGGTCCGCTGCCTGTTGTTCTGTTCAATGGAATGCCCTTTGAAAAAGAACAGCTAGATCCTGATGAGCTGGAAACCATCACAATGCACAAAATCCTGGAGACCACTACCTTCTTCCAAAGAGCTGTGTACTTGGTGAGTAGCATTTCAGGGCTGACTTTGAAAGAAAAGAGTTTGCTTATGTTTTTGTTGCTTCTGTAGTTGGCAATAAAACTCTCTTGCAAGAGAACAGTTAGCTTTCATTTTTGTAGCTTCTGTAGTATGCAGTAAAACTCTTTAAGCAGCACTGTTTTCTGTGTGCCACTAATTGGTTTGTAGACTCCTAGAAACTCCTGCTATAAAGAAAAATATTCATAAAACTTCTGTATAGTATAATTGAAATAACAATTTTTATTGGTTTCAGGATTAAATATTTATTTTATTATTATTATTATTATTATTATTGTTATTTATTTACAATGCTGGGAATTGAACCCAGTGCCTCATGCATGCTGGGCAAGCATTCTATCACTGAGCTATATCTCTGGCATTAAATATTTAAATTGTAAGAATTCTTAAGGGACTTTTTATTCTATTTGTAAGAAATTTTGACTTTGGAAAGACTCAAACATTATTACTTATACATAATTATTGATTCTAGTTGTTGATATAATTCACATATCATAAAAACTCAACTTTCTAACACGTGTAAGTCAATGGTTTTGGATATATATACAGAGTATCAGATATGATCTGAGGGGCCATCTATGAACAACAAAGACACTTCTATCATTGGATTAAGAGGTTCTTACCTGGAATCAGGAATATAGACCATCTAAATTATTTGCTATGTACTGGCAGTTTTCTCTCCTTCTGAAGATGTGTGTATATTAATATTCTGTTGTATCCTGTATGTCTTTTTCCTTATGTTTCTTAGACAACCTTATTTGATTTATCTTCAAGCTCACTAATTTTGTTGTGCTATTTGCTATTGTTTGTTGGAGTGGCTGTTTTTTGTCTAGTGACTTACCTGAATAAATTCTTTGTCATGTGTGGCCTCTGAAGTTTTTGCTTGTTTGGTTTATTGATCAGCTAATGAAGCAATGGAGATTTTCTTAAATAGGATGCATAGATCTAAAAGTCCCCGTTTTCCCCAAGAGTTTGTTTTTGTGTCACGTATTCTTTCACCACTTAGGCTATTGACAACATTGTTGTTAGCCTTCAGTTCTTGCTTGCACAGTTTTAAGATTATGAGAGTTTAGGGCTTTTTGTAATTTTTCTTCGGTATTCACATACTTCCAGGTATCATGTATGGGGTCTTTTAGATTATAGGGAATAATATGTCAGAATTTTTCATATCCACTTATGGATATGTCATTTTTCAGCTTTTAATTTTTTTCCAGCTTAATATTACCCCATCTATTATCACCTAGGCAGCTGAGATGTTAAACAATTGCTCCTGATTCTTTTGGATAAATATCCCCTGGGCAAAGGCTGTTGGTACTGAGTAAAGTAATATATAAAGAGAACCTCCTGCAAATTCACATATTTTAGTTGTTGTTGCCTTTATTATTGGGCTGTTGGTGTTCAAGTAATAGGATAGATAAAATGTCACAAAGGCAGCCAAGCATGGTGGCATACACCTATAATCCCAGGCTACTGTGGATACCGAGACAAGAGTATCACAAGCTTGAGGCCAGTCTGGGCAATTTAGTGAGACCCCGTCCCAAAATAAGAAATTAAAAGGGCTTGGATGTAGCTGAGTGCTTGCCTAGCATGTGTGAGGCGCCGAGTTCTATACCCAGGATTGAGTGTGTTGGGGGCGGTGGGGTCACAAAGGTCACTTTCCTACCGAGATTCAGTTTTTCTTCAATAAAAGTTCCTTTGAGTTTTGCAAGCCTTCAGTTAATTTCCAGTTTTGGGAAAGGTGGTTGACATTTTTTGGTACTGGAGAGTGAACCCACGGTGTTTTAACATTGAGCTACACCCCAGCCCTTTTTATTTTGAGACAGGGTTGCTGTTGTCCTCAAACTTGCAATCCTCATGCTTGAACCGATGAGTTGCAGGGATTATAGATCTGTGCCACCATGCTTGGCTTAACTATGTTTTCTAGCATTGTCAAAAGAATTTTTTTTGGAAGAGAGACTTGTCAGAGGTCTTTACTTTGTCATTTCTGCAAATTGTCTCAAATATTTTAAATATCAAGTGATGTTGATATAACAGTAACCCTAAGTAAAAATAAATGTATTTAAATTTGTTATTGAAGTAAAAGTTACAAAATTTTACCACTTTTAAGTGTTCAAGTCAATGACATTTAGTATAGTCACAATCCTGTGCAACTTTCCCCTCTGTTTATCTCCAGAACTTTTTATCATTCCAAGTAGAAACCATCTACCCATTAAACAATCAATACCCACATTCTCTTCCCCCAGCCACTGGTAACCAGTGTTCTACTTTCTATCTCTTTGAATTTGCCTATTTCTCATACAAGTGAAATTATATAATGTATGCCCTTTTGTGTTTAGTCTGTTTCAGCGTTTATCTACATTGTAGCATATATCAGAATTCCTGTGAGTTTGTGTTTGTACCATATTTTGTTTGTAGCATACCATATTTTGATTATTCATTCATCTGTTGGTAGATATGTGGATCATTACCTTCCTTTGGCTGGCTATTCTGACTAATCCTGCTATCAACATTGGTGTACTGTTTAAATCTGTTTAAATTTTGCTTTCAGTTATTTTGGTCATATACTTAGAAGTGGAGTTGCTGAATTATATGATCATTCTGTTAAACATTTACAGAAACTGCCATACTATTTTCCACAGCTGAGTATATTCCCACCTAAAATGTGAAAGTGTTGCAATTCTCATATCCTTGCTAATACTTGTTATTGTTGTTGTTGTTTTTAATAATAGCCATTCTAATGGATGTGAAGTAGTATTCCATTGTGACCTTGATTTATTTGCATTTCCTAATGACTGCTGATGTTGAGTATCTTTTCATGTAATCATTTGCCATTTGTATATCTTCTTTGGAGAAATGTCTATTCAAATTATTATCCATTTTTGAATAGAGTTTTTTAATTGTAATTAAGTTATAGGACTTTTTATTTATTTTGGATATTAATCCCTTATCAACTATATGATCTGCAAATGTATTCTTCCATTCTGTGACTTTCATTGTCTGTGCTTGTGGTGTTTTATATAAGAAATCATTGCTAAATCCATTGTTGTAAAGATCTCTTTCCTAGTATTTCTTCTAAGAGCTTTATACTTTTAGCTTTTTAGTTTAGGTATTTGATTTTTGAGTTAATTTTTGTAAGTTAAAGGTCCAACTTCACTCTTTTTGCATGTTGATGTAGGATTTTTCTAGCACCATGTGTAAAAAGAACAGAAATACACTTAAAAAATTTTTTTACTTGTAATGGATACTTTATTTATTTTTAGGTGGTGCTGAGGATTGAACCCAGTGCCTCACACATGCTAGGCAATCGCTCTACCACCGAGCCACAACCCCAGCTCCCCCTGAGAAATAAACTTTTAAAGAAGTAAATTTGGGCTGGGGATGTACCTCAGTTGTGGAGCACTTTTCTAGGATGCACAGGTCCTGAGTTTGATTCTCAGAAAAAAGGAGATATATAATCAACATTGGTGTACAAATGTCTGTTTAAATTCTGCTTTCAGTTATTTTGGTCATATACCTAGAAGTGGAGTTGCTGGATCATTCATATATATATATATATATATATATATATATACACACACACACACACACACACACTCACATACACTACACACACATATATAGAATCATTCCAATATACATGCAGATACACATACATGTTTCAAGGGACTGATGAAGGGAAGAATTTCTACTTTTTACTTTATATACTTCATTTTTCCTAAATTTAGCCATTTTTTAAATATATGTATAAGCATATATGGCTTTTGTCATAATAAAGAAAAAATTTTCCTATTTGCCCAAGCAAGCTTCTCACCAACCAAACAAGTGGAAGCAGAGGAAAATCAGTAATCACCAAGGGGATATTTTTACATGGTTACTCTTATAAACAAAAGATATACTGGTATCTGAAAAACAGAAAACAAAAGCTCTTCTGATTTTTTTTTTCTTTTTGTGGTGCTGTATGTAGTTCAATCCCAAAACGTTACCCATGCTGGGTAAGCATTCTACCACTGTGCTATGTCCCCAACGCTCTTCTGAATTTTTATAACTAACACTGAAGAAAAAATTTAAATTTCTAAAAAGGAGGCTGGAAAATGTTTTATCTGTTTATATCACTTAAATAAAGAAAAATAATTACCATTTCTCCTAGAGGTTCATAACTTTAAGCAACTATGCCAAATTCATTCAAATGAAAACTTTGTTTTCATATACCCATTCCAGTAGCTCCATGAAGAACAATTCCTTAACACAACAACAAAGATCTACTCTGTTTTTTAAAATTGTTTTACATTATTCATTTATTCTAATTTGTATCATATGACAGCAGAATGAATTTCAATTCATAGTACACATATTCAGCACAAATTTTCATGTGTCTGGTTGTACACAAAGTAGAGTCACACCATTCATGTCTTCATACATGTACTTGGGGTAATAATGTCCATCTCATTCCACCATCCTTCCTATTCCCCTGCCTTTCCCTTCCCCTCCCTACCTAAAGTTCCTTCATTCCTCCCATGCTCTCTGCCCCATTTGCATTATGGATCAGCATTTGGTTTCTTGGGATTGGCTTACTTATCATAATATTCTCCAACTCCATCCATTTGCCTGCAAATGCCATGATTTTATTCTCTTTTAATGCTGAGTAACATTCCATTGTGTATATATTCCAAAGTTTCTTTATTCATTCATCTACTGAAGGGCATCTAGGTTGTTTCCACAATTTAGCTATTGTGAATTATGCTGCTGTAAACATTGATGTGGCTGTGTCCCTGCAGTCTGCTGTTTTTAAGTCCTTTGGGTATAAATTGAGGAATGGGATAACTGGGTCAAATGGTGATTCCATTCCAAGTTTTCCAAGGAGTCTCCATACTGCTTTCCATATTGGTTGCACTAATTTGCAGTCCCACCAGCAATGTATGAGTGTGCCTTTCTCCCTACATCCTTGCTAACACTTATTGTTGTTTGTATTCTTTTTTAAAATACTTTTATTTTGTTTATTTATTTTTATGTGGTGCTGAGGATCGAACCCAGTGCCTCACAGGGGTGAAGTAAGCACTCTACCGCTGAGCCAGAACCCCAGCCCCTGTTGTTTGTTTTCTTAATAGTTGCCATTCTGACTGGTGTGACATGAAATCTCAGAGTAGTTTTGATTTGCATTTCTTTAATTGCTAGAGATGTTGAACATTTTTTCATATGTTTGTTGATTGATTGTATGTCATATTCTGAGAAGTGTCTGTTCAGTTCCTTGGTCCATTTATTGACTGGATTATTATTATTATTTTTTTTTTTTTGGTGCTAAGATTTTTGAGTTCTTTATATATCCTAGAGATTAGTGATCTATCTGATGTGTATGTGGTAAAAATTTGCTCCCATTCTGTAGGCTTTCTTTTCACCTCACTGATTGTTTCTTTTGCTGAAAAGAAGCTTGTTAGTTTGAATCTGTTCCATTTATTGATTCTTGATTTTATTTCTTGTGCTATAGGACATTCTTGTGTTATAAGACATGTCAGGGCCTAATCCGACATGATGAGTTTTGGGCCTACTTTTTCTTGTATTAGATGCAGTGTCTCTAGTTTAATTTGTAGGTCCTTCATCCACTTTGAGTTGAGTTTTGTGCATGGTGAGAGATAGGGCCTTAATTTCATTTTGTTGCATATGGATTTTAAGTTTTCCTAGCACCATTTGTTGAAGAGGCTATCCTTTCTCCAATATATGTTTTTAGCACCTTTGTCTAATATGAGATAACTGTAATTATGTGGGTTTGTCTCTGTGTCCTCTATTCTGTACCATGGGTCTACAAGTCTATTTTGGTGCCAATACCATGCTACTTTTGTTACTTTTCCTATGCCACCTGCTTCACTCTTCTTGCTAAGGATGGCTTTAGCTATTCTGGATCTCTTATTTTTCCAGATGAATTTCATGACTGCTCTTTCTGTTTCTATGAGGAATGTCATTGGGATTTTGATTGGAATTGCATTAAATCTGTATAGTGCTTTTGGTAGTATGGTCATTTTGACACTATTAATTCTGCCTATCCAAGAACAAGGATGATCTTTCCATCTTCTAAGATCTTCTTTAATTTTTTTCTTAATCATTCTGTAGTTTTCGTTTTGGAGGTCTCTCACCTCTTTTGTTAGGTTGATTCCCAAGTATTTTATTTATTTATTTTTTTGATGCTATTATAAATGGGGTAGTTTTCCTAGTTTCTGTTTTAGAGGATTTGTAACTGGTATACAGGAATGCCTTTTATTTATGGGTGTTGATTTTGTGTCCTGCTACTCTGCTGAATTCATCTAGTAGTTCTAGAAGTTTTCTGGTAGAATTTTATGGGTCTTGTATGTATAGACCATATGATAGGCAAATACTAATTTGAATTCTTCTTTTCCTATCTGTGTCCCTTTAATTTCTTTCATCTGTCTAATTGCTCTGGCCAGTGTTTCAAGACCTATCTATGTTAAATAGAAATGATGAAAGAGGGCATCCCTGTCTTGTTCCAGTTTTTAGAGGGAATGCTTTCAATTTTCTCCATTTAGAATGATACTGGCCTGGGGCTTAGCATAGATAGCCTTTACGATGTTCAGATATGTATGTGCCTGTTATCCCTAGTTTTTCTAGTGTTTTGGACATGAAGCGGTGCTGTATTTTGTCGAATGCTTTTTCTGCATCTATTGAGATGATCATATGATTCTTATCTTTGAGTCTATTGATGTGATGAATTACATTTATTGATTTCCGTATGTTGAACCAACCTTTTATCCTTTGGATGAGCCCCACTTGATCATGGTGCACTATCTTTTTGTTATATTTTTGTATTTGATTTGTCAGAATTTTATTGAGGATTTTTACATCTATGTTCATTAGAGATATTCTCTTAAGTTTTCTTTCTTTGATATGTCTTTGCCTGGTTTTGGAATCAGGGTGATATTGGTCTCATAGAATGAGTTTGGAAGTCTCTCTTCATTGGTATTCTTCTTTGAAGGTGTTGTAGAACTCAGTTGTGCATCCATCTGGTCCTGGGCTTTTCTTGGTTGGTAGGATTCTGATGGTGTGTTCTATTTCAGTGCTTGAAATTGATCTGTTTAACTTGTGTATATCATCCTGATTCAGTTTGGACAAATCATATGACTCTAGAAATTTGGCGATGCTTTGATATTTTCTATTTTATTGGAGTACAAATTTTCAAAATAATTTCTAATTGTCTTCTGTATTTCTTTAGTGTCTATCATATTTCCTTCATATCATGGATGTTTGTAACTTGAGTTTTGTGTCTCCTCTTCATTAGCATGGCTAAGGGTTTATCAATTTTATTTATTTTTTCAAAGAACCAACTTTCTGTTTTTGTCAATTTTTTCAGTTGTTTCTTTTGTTTTAATATTATTGATTTCGGCTCTGATTTTAATTATTTCCTATCTTCTACTGCTTTTGGTGTTGATTTGTTCTTCTGTTTTCTAGGACTTTGATGTGGAATGTTGGGTCATTTATTTGTTGACTTTTTTTCTTCTAAGGAATGAGCTCAGTGGAATGAACTTTCCTCTTAGTACTGTCTTCATAGTGTCCTAGAGATTTTGATATGTTGTATCAGTGTTCTCATTTACCTCTAAGAATTTTTTAATATCCTCTTTGATATCTTTTGCAACCCATTATTCATTTAATAGCATATTATTTAGTCTCCAGGTGTCAAGAAGCTTCTATTTTTTCTTTTATCATTGATTTCTAATATCATTCCATTATGATTTGATGTAATGCAGGTTAGTGTCTCTATTTTTTTTGTATTTGTTTAGAGTTGCTTTGTGGCATAAAATATGGTCTATTTTAGAGAAGGATCCAAGTGCTGCTGAGAAAAAAATGTACTGACTCATTGATGGATAAAATATTCTATACATGTTAATTAAGTCTGAGTCATTGATTGTATTATTGAGTTCTATAGTTTCTTTGTTCAGCTTTTATTTGGAAGATCTATCTAGTGATGAAAGAGGTGTGTTAAAGTCACTTAGAATTATTGTGTTGTGGTATGTTTGACTCTTGAACTTGAGAAGAGTTTGTTTGATGAAGGTATAGATGCTCCATTGTTTGGGGCATATATATTTATAATTGTTATGTCTTGTTGATGTATGGTTGCCTTGAGCAGTACAAAGTATCCTTCTTTATCCCTTTTGCTTAACTTTATCTTGAAGTCTACTTTATTTGATATGAGGATGGAAATCCCTGCATGTTCGTGCAGTCCCTGTGAGTGGTATGATTTTTCTCAACCTTTCACCTTTAGTCTGTGTCTTGTCTTATGAGATGAGTCTCTTGAAGGCAGCATATTGTTGGGTCTTTTTTCTTTTTTTGAATCCAATCTGCCAGTCTATGTCTTTTGATTGGTGAGTTTAGGCCATTATTCAGTATTATTATTGAGACATGATTTGTATTCCTGGTCATATTTATTTATTTTTGGTATTTAACTTGACTTTGTTTAGTATTTCCTTTGGTGTAATACCTCCCTTTGCTAATTTTCATTGTTGTTTTTCGTTTTCTCCTCACAGAATATTTTGCCAAGGATGTTCTATAGTGCAGGCTTTCTTGTTGTAAATTCTTTTAACTTTTAATCATGGAGGGTTTTTATTTCATCAAATCTAAAGCTTAATTTTGCTGGATATAAGATTCTTGATTGGCATCCATTTTCTTCCAGAGCTTGATATATGTTGTTCCAGGATCTTCTAGCTTTCAGGGTCTGGGTTGAACAATCTGTAGATATCTTAATTGGCTTTCCCCTGTATGTAATCTGACTCCTTTCTCTTGTGACTTTTAAAATTATCTCTTTATTCTGTATGCTAAGTATTTTCATTATAATGTGCCTTGGCGTGGATCTGTTTTGATTTTGTACATTTGGTATCCTGTAAGCCTCTACGTATTTGATTTTTCCATTTCATTTTTCATGTTTGGAAAATTTCCTGATAGTATTTCATTGAATAGGTTGTTCATTCCTTTGGTTTGTAACTCTGTGCCTTCCTCTATCCCAGTAATTCTTAAATTTGGTCTTTTTATGCTATTCCATAATTCTTGAATGTTCTGCTCATGGTTTCTTACCATCTTCGCTGTGTGGTCAACATTCTTTTCAAGATTATATATTTTGTCTTCTTTGTCTGAGGGCCTGTCTTCCAAGTTATCTAATCTGTTGGTGATGCTTCTGTTAAGCTTTTAATTTGGTTTATTGTTTCTTTCATTTCAAGAATTTCTGTTTCTTGTTGGAGTAATCTTTTGCTTCCTGTATTGCTTATTTAGCTCTTTCTTGAAATGATCTTTTGCTGCCTGTATTTTCTCTCTTATATCATCCTTCAATTCACAGAACACTTTAGCCATGTACATCCCAATTTTAAGAATAATCATCTATTTTGTCTCCTAATATTGGACAGTGCTTCTAGATTTTCACAGTGCTACAGTGAATACTCTAAATGTATATCTTTGTACATTTTTAAAAATGAATACCAAGAATTAGAACTCTGTGTCAGAGTAGTGCACATTTTAAATTTTGGTCTAAACTCACTGTTCAAAAAGATATGCAATATAGATGGTATGAACGTCAAAATACATAAATAAATGTAAGGATATATAGTCACAAACAACATCTAATTGGGAGTTTTTAGATTTGTTTATATTCAATTAATAATTTTTTAAAAAGTGCTTTTATATTAAATATTTTAAGTATGATAAATTTTGCAGATTTCCAGTTACTAACTCTAAGATCACTTTTAAGAAGTACAATTATTTCTATAATATGAGGTGCACAAAAGAGTTGACTAAATGACAGATGATTTCTCCTCCCTGCAGTGTAATCATGACTTAAGAGATGCAGGGTTACTTGAATTCCTGAGATTGAAAAAAGCTACGAGTGATTTTATTACAAAGCATATTATCTGATTGATAATAGTGCTTTGACTTTCCCTTTAGAAAAAAGGTAGCTATTAGTAGATCTCAGTGAATTTCTGCTTGTGTTCATTCTATTGTGTGTCTACTTGGTGCTATGGATTGAACCTAGGGATGCTCTACCACTTAACTATGTTCCCAGTCTTTTTTATTTTTTATTTTGAGACAGGGTCTTAATAAATTGCTGAGGCTGGCCTCAAACTTATGATCCCTTTCCCTCAGCCTCCTAAGTTTCTGGAATTACAGGTGTGAGCCACTGCACTGGGCCTGCTTATGTTAACTCTTAACTGATTTGAAGTGTTTGCTTTTTCTCTGAGGAAGCACAGTAGTATGTAGAGAGAACGTTTGCATTTCATACTCTCTTCTTATTAGCTCTGTAACTTTTAGTAAGTTGCTTAGCTTTTCTGTGCCTTAGCCTTCTGATCTTTAAAATGAATGTTAATAACATCTACCTCACATTGGTGATGTAGTTAGAGATTCTGCACATAAAACACCTATCTATCTATGCTTGGCAATGACATGTAACTTCTGTCTTTAGCTGTTATCAACACAAAGAAGCTATTATCAAGCTGATAGTTTTTTACTTCCTAGTGAATTATTATCGGAGATATTTACATAACACCCCTGTCCCCTCTGTTTATTTTTTTACTGTAGGGTGAACTGTCCCACGATCAAGATGTGGTAGAGTATATCATGAATCAGCCGAATGTTGTTCCACGAATCAATTCCAGGATTTTGACAGCTGAGCGAGAGTACCTGGATTTAACAGCAAGTAGTAAGGAGCATTTCAGGAACAACTTTTGGATTTTTGATTTGTGCTTCAAATTCTTTTCATTTATTAGACTATAATGTTAATAAGATAACCCAAGGTTATAACACAATTTGATTTTTAAAACTCATTGCACCTTGAGTTCATAATATGAGCTTTTAAATTCATAAGAATTCCCTTCTAAAGAAGATGAATTCTTCCTAGGTAAAACCAGAAAGTTTATTTTTGGAAAATATTCAGTGCCACTTAAATACCAACTTATTGGCATTCTTACAGTCAAATAGCAGTTGAGGTTTCTTAATTCTCTAGATTAGTCATTTGTAATGTCAAAAAATATCTCCAAAGATTTTACTCTGAGAACATAAGAATACCTTTAAAAAATATAGTAGCTTCATTGAGGTATAATGTACATGCTGTAAAACTCAACCTTTTTTTTGGTCTTCCTAAAGATGGAACCCAGGTTCTAACACTTGCTAGGCTATTCCTTACCATTGAGCTATATCCCTATCCCACAATTTAGCCTTTTGGAGTGCACAACTTTATGGTTTTTAGTTCATTCTCAAAGCTGTGCAGTCATCACCACTATCTAACTTTGGAACGTTATCATTGCCCGAGAAGAACCCATGGGCCACTGTCCACCCCCCACTCCTCCTATCCCCCGGCAGCCCAGTTCCTATTTTTCCTATTCTGGACATTTTATTATTGGAAGCCTTTTGTGCTTGGCATTTTTCCTTTAGCATATTTCTGTAGCTCTTCTATGTTGTAGCATATCAGTAAATATTTCATTCCTTTTTAGTGGCTTAAATATTCCATTTTGTGGACTATTCCACCCTTTCCTCAGTTGATAGATATTAGATGTTTTCCATAGCAATACCTTTTAAGAACTTGGTTATGCCGTCATGCAGTTTGTTTCTTATTCTTTCCACTGGGATTCTGCAGGCCACTTCAGCAAACACCTATAAGTAAGGTGAAGCTGTCATCATCGCTGGGGAAGGAAAGATAGGTGAAATCATAACCAAGTGTATTTGTTGGTGTATTTGGGTATAATTAAAATGCAAATCTATTTATAGTTCTTATGACTAATCTACTTGAGACTGAATTTCTTTCCTTTTAGGTAAAAAAAATGTAAATTTATGCTTATTTGAAAAATATAATGTATTTATATGCATAAACATAACACACAGAGGAAAAATAAACATATGCTTATATGTTAAAAAGAAACTGCTCAAAAAGTGAACTGTGTTAGCTTCTTATTAGAAGGTTTTTTTTTGGGCGGGGGGTTGTGTGTGGTACCAGGGATTGAACTCAGGGCACTCGACCACTGAGCCACATCCCCAGCCCTATTTTGTATTTTATTTATAGACAGGGCCTCACTGAGTTGCTTAGCGCCTTGCTTTGGCAGAGGCTGGCTTTGAATTCAGGATCCCAAGCCCCTGGGAATACAAGCATGTGTCACTGTGCCTGGCTTTTACCACAAGTTTTAGTAGAGCAAGGCAAGCAGTATTACCTACCATTCTTTGTCCTGACCTTTGTTGTTTTATCATTTTTAATTAGATTTGAAGGGCAGTGTTTGGAGTATCTATGCATAAGGAGCATGGTAGCAGTTGGGGGTTTGGGGATTTCCTTTTCCACCAAAGGATGTAGTGATGAGCTGTGAAAGAGTGCTGGTCTGTAATGGCATAGCTGCAATTTGCACTTTGAAGCAAGTGCAGATATGAGTGAGCAGGCACTGGCATCCTCCTGACCTTCACCTAATCTTCTCTGGTCTTTACTGACTGGGACCTTTTAAGAAGAGTATTAGTCAGATTTCTGTCAACTGTGACCAAATACCTAAGAAAACCAAATTTAAAAGGAGGAATGGTTTATTTTGGCTCATGGTTTCAAAAGTTGTATTCCGTGGTCAGTTAGCTCTGTTGTTCTTGGACCTGTAACAAGCAACACTCTATTGGGAAGTGAATGGTGGAGCAACACTGATCATTTCCTAGTGGCAGGAAGCAAAATGAGATGGGAAAGGCCTGGGGTCCCAATATTGCCTTCAAGTGTCCCAATCATCTAACTTCCTTTTACTTGGCTCCATCTCCTAAAAGTTCTATCACCTCCCAGTTGCACCACAGGTTGACAACCAAGTCTTTAACATAGAAGCCTTTGGAGTACATTTTTAAGATTCAAACCATAACAAAAAGGATCCTTGCTTTAAGACTGTGGTGTTCTTTCTCTACCCTGATGTGTGATGTCATGTGACACGTTTGCCAGTATAAGACAATCAGGATGCTTCAAAAATTTTTTTTTAATTTGTTCCTCTTAAATTTACATTACAGGGCTGGGGATGTGGCTCAAGCGGTAGCGCGCTCGCCTGGCATGCGTGCGGCCCCGGTTCGATCCTCAGCACCACATACAAACAAAGATGTTGTGTCCACCGATAACTAATAAATAAATAAATAAATAAATATTTTAAAAAAATTTACATTACAGTAGAATGTATTTTAACATCATACAAACATATAATACAACTTCCCATTTATGTGGTTCTACATAATGTGGAGTTACATTGTTGTGTATTGATATATGAACATAGAAAAGTTATGTCTGATTCATTCTACTGTCTTTCCCATCCTCCCTTCACTTCATTCCCTTTTGTCTAATCCTGTGAACTTCTATCCCACCCACACTCCACTGCCCACTTATTGTGTTAGCATCCAAATATCAGAGAGAATATTTGGCCTTTGGTTTTTTGGGATTGGTTTATTTCACTTAGCATGATGTTCTCCAGTTCTATCCATTTACAGGCAAATGTCAGCATTTCATTCTTCTTTATGGCGGAGTAATATTCCATTGTGTATATATGCTGCATCTTCTTTATCCATTCATCTGTTGAAAGGCACCTAGGTTAGTTCCATAGCTTAGCTATTGTGAATTGAGCTGCTATAAAACATTGATGTGGCTGTGTCACAGTAGTATGCTGATTTTAAGTCCTTTGGGTATATGACCAGGAGTGGGATAACTGGGTCAGATGATGTTTCCATTCCAAGTTTTCTGAGGAATCTCCATACTGCTTTCCATAGTGGCTGCAGCAATTTGCAGTTCCACCAGCAATGTAGGAGTGTAACTATTTCCCCATCCTCGTTGTTACTTGTATTCTTGATAGTTGTCATTCTGACTGGAGTGAGATGAAATTTCATTGTAGTTTTAATTTGTATTTCTCTAATTGCTACTGATGTTGAACATTTTTTTCATATATTTGTTGACCAGTCATATTTCTGCTTTTGTGAAGTGCCTATTAAGTTTCTTTGCCCATTTATTGATTGGGTTATTTGTCTTGGGGTGCAGGGGGCTAAGGTTTCTGAGTTCTTTATATATCCTGGAGATTAATGCTCTATCTGAGGTGCAGGTGACAAAAATTTTTTTTTCCATTCTGGAGGCTCTCTCTTCACGTTCTTGATTGTTTCCTTTGCTATGAAGAAGCTTTTTAGTTTGATAAAATCCCGTTTATTGATTCTCGATTTTACTTCTTGTGCTTTAGGAGTCTTGTTGAAAAATTTAGTACCTAATCCAATATGGTGAGATTTGGGCTTACTTTTTTCTTCTAATAGGTTCAGGGTCTTTGGTCTAATGCTTAGGTCCTTGATCCACTTTGAGTTGTTTTGTGTAGGGTGAGAGATAGGGGTCTAGTTTCATTTTGTTTCATATGAATTTCCAGCTTTCCTAGCACCATTTGTTGAAGAGGCTATCATTCCTTCAGTGCATGTTTGTGGCTCCTTTGTCTAGTATGAGATAACTGTATTTATGTGGGTTTGTCTCTGTGTCTTCTATTCTGTACCATTTGTCTTCATGTCTGTTTTGGTGCCAATACCATGCTGTTTTTGTTAGGCTAGCTCTGTATTATAATTTAAGGTCTAGTATTGTGATGCCTCCTGCCTCACTTTTCTTGCTGAGGAGTGCTTTGGGTATTCTGGGCCTCTTATTTTCCAAATGAATTTTATGACTGTTTTTTCTATTTCTATGAAGAATGTCATTGGAACCTTAATAGAATTGCTTTAAATCTGTATAGTGCTTTTGGTACTGTGGCCATTTTGACAATATTAATTCTGTTTATCCAAGAACATGGGAGATCTTTCCATATTCCCTTGTCCTCTTCAATTACTTTAGTGTTCTGTTGTTTTCATTGTAGAGGTCCTTCATCTCTTTTGTTAGATCGATTCCCAAATATTTTATTTTTTTAAGGCTACTGTGAATGAGAATAGTCTTCCTAATTTCTCTTTTAGTTGATTTATCACTGTTGTATAGGAACATAATTGATTGATGGGTGTTAATTTTATATCCTGCTACTTTGCTGAATTCATTTATGAGTTCTAGAAGTTTTCTGGTGGGGTTTTTTGGGTCTTCTAAATATAGAATTACGTCACCCCCAAATAGTGATGGTTTGAGTTCTTCTTTTCCTCTTCGTATCCCTTAAATTTCTTTCTTCTATTGCTCTGACTACAGTTCCCAGAACTATGTTGAATAGAAGTGGTGAAAGTGACTATCAAGGTACTTTCTTTTCTTTCTTTCTTTCTTTATTTCTTTTTTTAAACTTGTTTTAATTATTTATACATGATAGCAGAATGCATTTTGGTTCATTGTACACAAACAGAGCATAGCTTCTCATTTCTCTAGTAGTGTATGATGTAAAGTTGTACTATATGTGCCATCATACATGTACCTAGAGTAATGATGTCCATCTCATTTCAGAGTACTTTCTTGAGTGAAAAAATAGATGGGTTAGTGGGTGCACAGACAAGTAGATAGGTAGGCGGGCAAGCAGGTGTTCTTGAACAGTAATGGGGAAAGGTGTGTGTATTATGTTGTAATAGGAATTAAGGTGGGGTAGATTGCTTGAGGCAGTCTTTTTATCGTAGTAGACTGCAGACCATTTTATGGGAAGAAATTACTGGGTAGTTTACAGCAAGGGAATAACTTGATGAAACTGAGGTCTTAGAAGGAGTGATCTCATTAACCATGATAATAAGAATGCTACCTTTGGGAAGTAATTGAAGAAAATACTTACTTAAAAATAGTGAAAATGACTTTTTGTTTCCATTAAGGTTAGAGAAAAAATGTTATTTTCTTAGACATGGAAAGTAAAAATCAGATTCTTCTTATATCTTCCCCCTGTGATCTAGAGAGGAGTATACTCTAGTGATGAACTAGAATAAGGAGAGATGAATTGAGAGGATCTTTAAGAGATCTCTAAGAGTTGCAAAGTGACAGTGTTAACAGGATACATTTAAACCATTAAACTGATGCATATGCATACATGATAGATTTGTGAGGCATGTTCATGACTCATTAACCTTGTGCCTTGAAGTTTGATTAATGGGGTAGGGATCATGCTGTGAACTTGTTCAGTACACGTGGAACTTAATATGTTTCACTCGTGTATTTTTATACATCTTATTATGATCAAAGCAGGTAATAAGTTGAATATTAGCAGTATATTGAACTGAAGTGTATTAATTATACATCTATTTCAATTTTTTCTTTTCCCAGATAATTTCTTTGTGGATGATTATGCTAGATTTTCTGTCTTGGATTCCCAAGGCAAGACTGCTGCTCTAGCTAATAGTATGAACTATCTGACAAAGAAAGGTAATTTATTTGGGGCTTATCTGGATTTAATATTTTTTCTTGTTGTTTTGGTATTTACAAACATAATTTAATCTTAATATCTGGGGAAAGAGATTTCACAATTTCTTTTAACTTTTTGAGTCTATAGAAAATGCCTATTTAAAATTTAATTCTTTATATATGTTTAAAAATTCAAATGTTGTCTTTATAAATTTTATATTAGCTATTAAAGTTAAAAGGGAAAAATCCTTTAAGGTTCAAAATGGGAAAATATGATATAAAAATGGGTTAATGGATTGAAAATAGGTTTTTACTTGCCTCTTCAGTGACACCATAGGGTAATTTTATTTTAGAGTTTATAAGATAAACTAGGTTCTAGAAAGACTGGTGTAAATTTTTTAAACTGATTTTTTTGAAAATGTAGAGTTGCTTATCCAGACAAAGAATCAATTAGATCAGCATCATAGGGATTTTTTGGCGGGGGGCGGGGGGCATGAAAAAATCATTTGACACATGCCATGCTCAAAGCATGTGCAAACAAAGGCAACTAATGAGTGTAAGAGCAATACTCAATCATGGGCTTAGGCTGAATCCTGGGAGGCCTGGAAAACAGTGCTTCCAAGGTACTTTGAGACAGCCCATGAAGGCCTTTAATATAATACAAAGCTGTAGGCAAGAGGGAGTGACTGCAGATTTTGCAGAGAGAAAAGCAGATTTAAATCTACAAACTAGTCAGTTCTGTCAATTTCATTAATAAATGCACTCATACTTGGAAAAAAAAAAAAGAAAATGTAGAGTTGCTTAATTAAGCAAAGATTGTGTAAAATAATGCTCTTTCAGTAGCAGGGAGATTTTTTTCCCTCTCTGTTCATATTTACTATGCTTTCAAAAAGCAATGCCTGTCATTTAACATAGCTCCATATTTATCCCTGTGATGATCTTCTCCCAGGGAGGATTTCTGGTTCCTTGGGTATATATGAGTATAGGCAACTACCCTATTAGGTTCCTCCAAGAAATTGTTTCAGTGGTCCTGGGACAGTGCTGTAGCACTGATGAGATTAAAGAACTGAAAGAAGCAGAGATCGTGTTATCCATCATTTAATCTTTTGACTCTTATAGTGGGCGTTAATTATAGAAATGACATTTTGTTTTTCTTCTACTCTTTTTCCTTCACCTTTGTCCAGGAATGTCCTCCAAGGAAATCTATGGTAACTCAAAACTTCAGAATGTTCTATTCTTTTTCTTAATTATCTTCAGAGACTATTGTTATTCAAAATTTATTGACACTTTATATGATGTTGCTGGAACCTGTGGGTAACAATAGGCTATATTAACGCAGAGAAATTTTGCAAAAGTTTTTGCAGAGCATAATAGTTTCTAGTTATCAGTTGATGTGATTAAAGTCTATTCTGTGTTACTCACATGTTTCATTCTATATGTTAACAGATCCCCAGACCTCCGAATTAATCAGTGCATGTTCCTCATTTCTAATTAAGCCACTTGGAAGTAGTTTACTCTGCTTTCATTTTAGTAGAGAAGTTTCATTACTTTTGCTTTGTATCTTCATTAAACTGGTCATTTTCTTACTTTTTGCATGGTTTTTAGAAATTATTTGGCTTCATAACAATATGCTAAGATGTGCTTTTCTCTTTCAATTCAGTTTGCTATTTTTTGTTTGTTTGTTTGTTTGTTTGTTTTTACAGATGATTCTTTTATCAGGCCAGTAACTTTTTGGATTGTTGGAGATTTTGGTACTCCTTCTGGAAGGCAGTTATTGTATGATGCTATCAAACATCAGGCAAGTACCTAGGACTTCATTTTGTAATTTTGTTTGAGACTGCAGTTGTCCTCCTAGGTGTCTCTGATCATTCTGATGGGTATTGGGAGCCCTGCTTGCTTAGTGCTTGAGGGGAAAGAGTGTTGGGTCTTCAGAGGTCTGTTAGCTCCTAAGAAATGAGATCAAAGACTGTAGTTTCCTGGCTTTATTTAAAGGAATAGATTCTTTTAGGGGGAAAAAAAAAAGTAGTGAGACCATATCAGACAAGTTTCTCTTGGGTTGATTGTGTTCTTGCTCCAGAGATGCTACGGAGATCTTGTGTATCACAGAAAGAGATTCAAGAGAGGCCAAGTTACACAGAGGAATATTCACAGAGATGCTCTGAAAGATGTTGCATATGAGTAGAAGGACTTGAGTGAATGACAATGCTGAGTGGTTGACAAGAAGCTTTCTTCTAGAGAGTACTGTTGTCAGAGGATGAGGGGTCAAAATTATTTTTCCTGAGCTATTTGAATTTGCAGCTTCATTCAGACTTCACTACCCTCTTTGTGTCTCCTTTCCATCCCATGCCCTCAGAAAGGCTTACTGAAATAAGGAATTACATAGATGATTTCAATGTTATTATGGTGCCAAGTACATCTATTGTGCAAGGTTAAGTCAGAGGCAGTTCTAGTGAAAGGTGATTTATATATGAGGCACTCTAACAAGCTGATGAACCACTCAGATGGTGTTTGAGTGGGAGAACTGGGAAGGAGAATACCATTTCAAAACATATTTTTATTGAGGTAAAATAAAGATTAATAAGTACTCAAATCATAGGATACTGTGTCACCCATGTGACCTCTACTCAGATCAAGAAATAGAGAATTCTTGAATTCCTGAAATCCCTCCCCCACCTATTCCCCGGTCACTACCCACTCTCTTCCCTCTTCTCACATCACAGAACATCTATCTGTGTTTTTCTTTATTTAACTGGAATCCTAGTGTATGGATTTGTTTATATTTGGTTTCTTTGCTCAGTGATATTTAGTTCTTTTTCTCTGTGTAGTATTATATCTTAATGGCTGTACCACAAAATTTTGTTCTTTGTGTAAACGGTTTAAGGGACAACTGAGTTTTTAGTTGGGGCCATTGTGAAGAATGAAGCTATGAATATTCTTATGTGTGTCTTTTGATACATATTAGTATACATTTATGTTGCATACATTCTTGATACAAGCCTATTTTAGGTTTTATGGGTTCCAGATATCTTCTTCCACGTGGACTCCTATCTTTTCACTCAAGGCAAGATTAATTTTTAGTAGGCAGGTAGAAAGACCATATGCATGAAGACAGATTTGAGCAGGGCCCTGAAGAGTGGTTGGAACTTATGGGAGAAAAGATGGAATGTAGTTGAGGTCCACAGGCCAGCCTGAGGCATGATGTTTGTTAGAAGAATGTAAAATGTGTTGGGGAAAATCAGGCTCTGATGGACTGTAATGTCTGCTGTATTACTGGGGTGGTAAGAAATTAGGTTTGAAAGGAAGGTTTGGGCCCGTTCATGTAGGGTTTTGAAGATGTGACTGTAGCATCCGAATCTCATTCTGAACACAGAGGAGAACTACTGAAGACATTTGAGGGAGCAGTTATTTTGCTCTTAGAGAACTTATGAAATATGATTGGTGTTAATGCTGCTTTTTAAATCTGAAACATCTGCCTCATACTTCTTTATTCCATTTTGTGAATAGAAATCTAGTAACAATGTTAGGATAAGCATGATCAATAATCCAAGTGAAGAGATAAATTATGAGAACACTCAGATCGCCAGAGCAATCTGGGCAGCTCTCCAGACTCAGACCTCCAACTCTGCTAAGAACTTCATCACCAAAATGGCCAAGGAGGAGACAGCAGAGGCCCTAGCCATAGGAGCTGACATTGGGGAGTTCTCTGTTGGGGTAAGGCTCCATGCGTTCCCTGTTCTGCCATAGCTGTTCACTCCCTTGGGCTGATGTGTCCTATTCAATATCAGGATTTGTGATTAGCTCGTGTCTCAAAGGACTTTTTTTTTTTCCTTTAGAATCTTTCTAAGAAATGATTCTGATGCTACCCTACTGTTGTTTTTCCCCCCTGTTCTGAGTATCAATCCCAGGGCCTTGAATAGGCTAGGCAAGCACTCTGCCACTGAGCTACATCTCCTCCCTTTAGCTTTTAAACTTGCCTATGTTTCAAAGACAATGCCTTTTATTCAGTTTGAAAGACAGACAATATTTGATTTGTTTATAAAGTAAAAAAAAAAAAACACGGAGATTTGAGCCACTTATGAGTTACAGGCTTCTCTGTTCTTGATATATTTCTAATAAAAACCAGCATTTATTCATTTAGTTAATGTTACTTATTTTTGACAGTGTTTGTGGTTTTAAAATTTCTTATAAGATGCTAGATATACTGAGTTTCAGTTAGAGAAAATAGCTCTCTCTTGAAATTAACAAGATTTAAAAATGCAAAGTAAAGGTATGGAAAACAGACTGCCAATTGAAGAAATTACATGATAGAATAGGAGAAAGGAATGGGTATTTTATTGGGGGGGAGTGGAGAATTGAGACATAATGTTAATTTTGAAATTCAGTTGTCATAAAAGAGCATTTTATGGTTTATTCATTGATTACTCATTATGGTTTGCTTAGTAACAATGACTTTTCCTTAAAAATGATTACTTCCCTAGGGCATGGATTTCAGTCTTTTTAAAGAGGTCTTTGAGTCTTCCAAAATGGATTTCATTTTGTCTCACGCCGTGTACTGCAGGGATGTTCTGAAGCTGAAGAAGGGACAGAGGGCAGTGATCAGCAATGGAAGGGTGAGGATCTGTCAAGCTGAGACAAGCTTGACTTCACATTAGGTCCATGAACACTCTTTGCAGCATGCTACTCTGACCTAGTAAACTCTTCCAATAGAGCCACCTTCTTTCCAAAGGTGATTAGGGCTTCTGAAGTGCCAGTGATATTTCTACTCCTGTTTTCAGGGAAGTGTGCTTTTGGATATAGAACCTTCTGCTGTTTGTGTCTTGACTGTGGGAAGTAGTGAGAGTGTGGTGGCTCTCAGAACCCAACTCAGTACAACTTTGATACATAGAAGTAGGCTTTATTACTGATATTTGGTGAGAATGAGTGAAGACTACATTACATTACTACTTTACTCTGGAATTTGCTTACTGTAAAATAATGTGAAACACATACATGTATAATCTATGTGCCTGAGACATTAATAAGTAAACACATAACTATGAGTTGATTCATGATTCAGGCTTTTCTTTTTATTTTTTCACTTTTTTTTTTTGTTTGTTTGTTTGTACCTGCCTTGGGTCTAAGGCATTTGGTGTATGAGATAGCCTGAGGCCAGCAGAGAGGCTTCTTAGCTGCTGCTGATGAATGGCTTGTCTGCTCTGACCACCTACTCTTCTTTTCCTCATAGATCATTGGGCCTCTGGAGGACAGTGAGCTTTTTAACCAAGATGATTTCCATCTCCTAGAAAATATCATTTTGAAAACTTCTGGGCAGAAAATAAAATCTCATATTCAGCAGCTTCGAGTAGAAGAAGATGTGTAAGTTTAGTCATAGAGAAATTAGTTCATGCTATAGAGTTTATATTAATTAGACTTTTCTCACTATATATTGTTCACTACCTAGTCCAAGATGTTTTATTTCTGGCTTTAAATTGTAATAATCCTCATGTTTTAATTTATCTTTCTGTTAAAATAGCTAATTTATTTCACAGGCTGCTATTTAAAGAACTGAATTCTCCCAGTTTTATTTATTTTTGATTCTGGTATGTTGTGAAACTTTTGATATGTAGACATAGCTTATTTATTCTCTGGAATATCTACAGAAAGAGAGACTTTCTTATTTAATCTTGTTTTATTTTCCTTCAGTTTTATTTTGTTCAGGAGAGGAAAGGCAGGTTAAATACTTCTTTTCCTCCCCTCCCCCCCAGTACAGAATACAGAGTTGTTGTTCTTGCATCCTCCAAAAGTGATGTTGGTTATTGTTGGCTTTTTATTTTGATTATTTTAATGCTTATTAACTAATGTATTTTAGTGGGTTATTTCTCTTAATGAAAGAAAATTAAGTATTTGAAAGGACCATGTACCTGCTATATAACTGGAGCTTGTAGTCATACAAACCTGATTTGTACACTAAATATCACATCTATGTGTATTTTGAGGATATAGCTCTATATTTAATTGTTTTAATATAAGTCTTATATTTATTATTATTAGTGTGTGTGTGTGTGTGTGTGTGTGTTGCTTGGGATTGAACCCAGGGCCTTGTGCATGTAAGGCAAGCACTCAACCAACTGAGCTATATCCTCAGCTACCTTTTTCCTCAGTGGCCGCACCATTTTATATTCCTACACATAAGGGTTTCTCGGAGTCCTCATCAACCCTTGTTAGTCCTTTTTTTTTTTTTTAATGTGTGTGTGTGGTTTAATAGCCATCTTAATAGGTTTGAAGTGGTATTTCCTAGTAGTTTGAGTTGCATTTCTGTAATCTTTAATGATGTTGGATGTCTTTTCACATGCAGATTGACCATTTGCATATCTTTGGGAAAATGTCATTTAAATTCTTTGCTTATTTTTAATTGGGCTGTTTGTTTTTTTGTTATTGTTTAGTTGTAGGAATTCTTGATATATTCTGATGTCAGTTCCTTATTAGGTACATGTATTGCAGATATTTTCTCTCCATTTTAATTTATTTTTTTTGTACCAGGGAGTGAATTCAGGGGCATTCGACCACTGAGCCACATCCCAGCCCTTTTATTTTTTTTAATAATATTTGTTTTTTAGTTTTCGGCGGACACAACATCTTTGTTTGTATGTGGTGCTGAGGATCGAACCCGGGCCGCATGCATGCCAGGCGAGCGCGCTACCGCTTGAGCCACATCCCCAGCCCTTCTCTCCATTTTATGGGTTGCTTTTTCACTCTCTTGGTAGTATTCTTTGATTCATAGTTGGATGATATAAGATTTTAAAGTTGTCTTATTTTTCCTTCATCTTTTTCATTTACCATCTTGCTGCAGAGTTCAAGATCCACATTTTAGTGACATTTGACTTTGATAACTGCCAGAGTAGTCTATTTTTCAAGTCTCATGTAATCTTCTAGATTATATTATAATATAGTTTTTGAAATAAAAATATATCCTTGTATTTATTAACGAATAAAAAGGTTTTATGATGAATTTTTAAGGAAAAGTTAGGTTATCAAATATAATCCCACTTTTGTTCATATATATTTAAAAAGAATTATGAGTTACAGTATCATAGCTAATTTTTTGATGGTGATTATTATGTGTAATCTCATGTTCTCCTTTGTATTTCTCTCAATGTTTTTCCAGTGAATTATTACTCTAATATTCATAGAAAGTAATAACATCATTTAAAAGCTAGTGAAGGAGCTTTTTGTTTTGTAAATAATATTGACAACCTGTCATAAATCAGGCACTGTGAAAAGTGCTTGATATGTTTAGTCAGCACAGTATTTACAAGAGTCCTGCAGAGTAGGGCTCTGTACTTCATATATGCAAAAAATAAGTAATGTCCTCAAGGCCATCCACCTAATCACTTACAAAATCAGTACTGTTTTTTAATGCATGTTGGTATGAGTTCATGCCTTCTTTATTTTTTAGTTGTAGGTGGACACAATACCTTTATTTTATTTTTATGTGGTGCTGAGGATTGAACCCAGTGCCTCACGCATGCTAGGCGAGTGCTCTACCTCTGAGCCACAACCCCAGCCCCTCATGTCTTCTTTAAACCATCCTGGTCGGCATTCAGTATTTGGGCTGGTGATGTGTTTAACAATGATTAGAAAACCTATGGTTAAACTAATGGTAGGATTTCCTTAATCTCTTCTTTCAGGGCAAGTGACTTGGTGATGAAGGTGGATGCTCTCCTGTCAGCTCAACCCAAAGGAGATGCAAGAATTGAGTACCGGTTTTTTGAAGACAGACACAGGTATAGAATTAATGTTGAATTTGTACATGTTCTTGCATATTAAACTCTTAGGCTTACCTTTACCTTTATTTTTCTATATCAGGTTTGTGTTTAAGTTATAGAAATGGAAGATTTGGTGTACAGTTTTCATATAAACAGATTCATGTGAACACCTATATATATATATTTGTGACCATGTTATTTTTTTGTTCATATAGGCATATGTGTGTGTGCATGAATCTCCTGAATACAGGAATGTCTTCCACAGTACTGATAGCTACCTCAGAAATTTAACTTTGATGCAGTAATGTTAATACACAATCCTTATTTACATTTCTATAGTGTCTCAGTAATGACCTTTCACAAGTGCTTTTGTTGTTGTTGTTGTTTTGATCTTAATTACACACGTTGCAGTTAGTTCTCCCTTTAGTCTCTTTTAGTCCAGAAGAGTCCCTTCTCCCTTTTTTGCGGGGGAGGGGTGTATTGTCTTTTATGACATTGGCTTTTTTTTTTATATTAGTTATAAGTGGACATAGTACCTTTATTTTATTATATGTGATGCTGAGAATCGAACCCAGTGTCCCACATGTGCTAGACGAGCACTCTACTGCTGAACCGCAACCCCAGCCCCAACATTGACATTTTTTAAGAATCCAAGTCTTTTGTTTTGTGGAATGTTCTAGAGTCTGGTTGTTCCCTTGTGATTCCACTTAGACTAAATTGTTTTTGGGGAGAACTGTACAATTGCCTGGAAAGTATGTAATTTGATTGCATCTTAGAATCCCAGGAAGGCTTTAAATATGACTCTATGTGTGCTTCTCTTGTGTGATTCTGACCTGATTTACCTGGCATGGATTGGTTGGTGTAGTCACTTGTGATTTCTCACAGCCAATTCTGGTGGGGGTTAGACTGTCTGATGATGGCAGGTTGGGACTGATTCCCTCTCTGCTTGCATTGGATGTGCCTCCTAATTGTGGGTGGAGACTTCTGCAGCTCCCATCTAACCCTCATGGAATTTTGCCACTAGTAGCCAGATTGCACCCACTTTGCACCCATCTTTTCAACACTGCATACTTCTTGATAATAATATATTATCTATATCCTTTTCTCCATGAGTTTTATATAATTAAAGTGCCCTAATTACAAATTTTATTACAATACAAATTATAATTAGAGAAATTCTTATTGGGGTTGTCTTAGCTAAATGAATGTTTTTTTCATATTTAAATCAGAAATTTCTCATTTATGCTAGAATAAAAAGGTCTGAACCATAAGTTTGTACACCCTTACTGTCACAGTGTGATCCATGCTTGTGAATATCATCATTAGTGAAACACAGTATTCTTTGATATTTGCTTTACTCACTCTAAGTAAGTATATATATATATATAATCTCGAAATCTTGTTCCTCTATCATGTTTGGCTTTTTTCCTGGCTTTTCTCTTACTAATACTGCAAATATATTTAAATGTAATATCATTAGTTTATATTGTTCCCATTTGCACACCAACATTCCTCTCTTCTTTCGTTTTCTCTTGCCCTTGTTGTATAGTGTGGGGGTGGCTAAAGGCCCTCACAGGATCATTGGCTGGGCATGACTGTTGCAGATCATTGTGCTGGTGAGATCCTGCAAAACTACCAACCCTGGCACAGCAGGCCCAATAAGGTGCTGTGTTCCAGTGTGGAGTCCTATTAGATATCCACTTTTTGTTCCCTTTATAAGAGTTTATATAATGCTATTTTCTTTTTAAATATTCTTTTAGTTGTAGATGAACACAATACTTTTATTTATTAATTTATTTTTATGTGGTGCTGAGGATTGAATCCAATGCCTCACACATGCGAGGCAAGCACTCTGCCACTGAGCCACAATCTCAGCCCTAGAATGCTATTTTCTAATGAGCTTTTCTGCTAGGATTCCAAAGTAGCACAGAATTGCAAATTATATTAGTGCAGTAGCACTCAAATTTTGGCTTTTACTCAGAAGCTTTTAAAAATGCCGATTGTTAGACTTGCCCCCAGAGTTTCTAACTGAGTAAATCTGAGTGGGAGCCAGAAAGTTTGATTCTAGCAAATGTCCAGGTGGGGCTGATGCGACTGGTTTGGAGCCACATTTTGAGAATAACTACATTAAGGTAAAAATGTGTTGTTGTGTTGGAATAATCATTGTAGGTGATTGAATCTGAAGTTGTTAATATTATGAGATTGCAAGCATCTGCTGCATAACAAGCTATTCTAAAGTGATTATTATTTCCAAATCACTTAAAATTTGAAATAACTTCATCAGCATCTAATTATTTCCCAGTTGTAATAATTATGTTCTGCTTTGTGTTATACTTTTGTTTTCATCCCACTGAGTAAATGCTCTTGCATAGAAGAGTAGAGATCAGCATTGAACCACAAGAATATACTTACCAGGTTAAACAAAACAAAACCAGTCATTTTGAAAAATTGGGTGAAGTTTAAATCTATTCAAAATTTTAAACTTCATTAGAGGGCCCTGCTTCTCTTGAGTCACCTAAGTCAGTGTGACTTCAGAGGGAAACGTTGTAACAGGAAGCTTTATGTGGATAAATGTATATTCTTTCTAGAAAACCAAAGAGTGACCAGCTATAAGAACAGACAAAATATGTAATTCTAACAAAGATGTGGTGTGATTCATTGTTTTGCCTTGCATATTACTATAGATCTTCAGGAAAAGCAGTTAACAACGCATATTAGTCACAAAGATATTTGTATCCCATGACCCCATAATCTTCTGTCTAGATCTTCTTTGATTCTTTAAAGAACTTTGCAGATATGGAGAAGCTGTCTATACAGACTGTTCATAGGTTGAAAGCTGTCTAAATTTTCAGCATTAAAGAGTAATAAACTGTGGCAGTTTCACTTGGTAAATAAAATATCATTTCTTATTCAGGATGCTTGGTGTGTAACAATATGTGGAAATGTTTATGTTGAAGTGGTGGGGGTTGGAGGAAATTATTTTAAATTTCCTAAGTCTATATTTAGAACTAATTTTCATATAAGTATCTAAAAAGGATGACATAGAAATGCAGCTAGTCCATTGGGATAATAAGGTTTTTGTGATTGCATTTTTTTCTTTTTCTCGGTTTTGTAGATTTTTGGAATCTTCTTATATGCTTTTTAATTAATTTATTTTTGTGATAGTAGAGATGGAACCCAGGGCCTCACATATGTTAGGCAAGTACTTTACCACTGAACTACATCCCCAGCTCTATTACTTTTAAAAATGATTTATTTCTTCTTTCCTCATACTCTTTTTGCCAGGAAGTAAAAATCAGCGTGATGTTCCAATAGTTGTAGAACCTAACATTAGTAGCTTTTAACAGTTTGGGGAAAAATACTGTTTCAAGCTGGTTTTCTTCTCTTCATATACATCTTTAAAACATTTTGAGTAAGCCTGAGTTATCAGGGTTTTATAAACTTTAGTAATAGATTAATCTTATGGTTGGCCACCATCGTAGTATAGTTTTTCCAGATCTAAAGTTTTTTTGAAATGTTAAGAGGGCTGGAAGGGTAATAGGTTATGTTGAACCAAATCAAAAACATCACAATAACTTAAAGTTGTTTTCTGTTTCCTCCATGTTAATGTTTTATCATTTGTATGTTTCATAGTGCAATTAAACTGAGGCCAAAGGAAGGGGAGACGTACTTTGATGTTATGGCTGTCGTTGACCCTGTCACCAGAGAAGCACAGAGGCTTGCCCCATTGCTCTTGGTAAGGACCACTTCCATCATTTCATACCATTTTTATCTGAAGTAGTCTTGTACTCTTGAATTCTCTGAAAATTTCCTTTATCCCTTTGTCATCTTCAAGGGGCATTGGAAAATGCTACAGGCATCTTCAGCAGAGTATTCATCATAAAGTTTGTAATGGCTTGGAAAACAACTTTATAACTTTAGGAAGTTGGTACAAGTTTTTTTGGCTATTTCATATAATTAAAAAATTTAGTAGCATCCTCATTCAGAGCAAACTATTTTTAAATTAATTTATGCTATATTTTAATTTCTAGTAGCAAAATCATAAATAAGGTAAAAGAGTTTTGCTTTCACTATCCTTTTTTATAATTACCATGGACTTTTTGTTGTAGCTGTCTTTTAGCTTTTATTATAAAGATGTTATAATTTTAAATACGTTTTGAAGGCACTAACCAAAACACTTCAATATTTTATTTGTTTGGATTTTTTTAAGGTAATAATTTTTTTGAAGTATAATTACCTAACCGTGTGTGTGTGTGTGTGTGTGTGTGTGTGTCTGTGTCTGTGTGTGTCGGGGATGTTGGGGATTGAACCCGGGGACACTTAACTACTGAGTCATATCCCTAGCCTTTTTAGTATTTTATTTAGAGATGAATAAAACAGCCTTGCTAAGTTGCTGAGGCTGGCTTTGAACTCACAATCCTCCTGCCTCAGCCTCCTGAGCCATTGGGATTATAGGGCTGTGCTGCTGTGCCCGGCTATCACCTAGCCCTTACGTTTTCCTTGTGTAGATAGATATTTATCATGTATCTGATATTTGTCATGTATCTGCTGCTTCCCTATGACTTTGTGTTAAACTTCTTTATAAAAGGAGCAGTGATATGTGATAGCTTATTTCCCCCTCTACCCAAGTCATATGTATGTGTGATGTAAATTTTGTACAGGAGTTGTGATTTCCAGAAATTTCCTCACTATAGACATTATGTCAGTTATCTTTTTTTTTTCCCCCCCTTTGGTATGAGGGATTGAACTCAGGTCACTTAACAACTGAGCCATATTCCCAACCCTTTTTACTTTTTATTTTGAGACAGGGTCTTGCTGAATTGCTTAGGTCCTCGTTAAGTTGCTGAGGCTGGCTTTGAACTCACAATCCTCCTGTCTCAGCCTCTCAAGTTGTTAGGATTACAGGCATGCACCACTGCACCCAGCTTTATATTTTTCTTGAGATATTAAGAAATGTTCTTGAAGAACAAAATCTCTGAAGAGAAAATTTTAATATTTTGTCATTTGATTTGTTCTTTTAGGTTTTAACTCAGCTTATAAACATGAACCTAAGGATATTTATGAACTGCCAATCGAAACTTTCGGACATGCCTTTAAAAAGGTAAAACATACTATTTAAGACAACAATGGAAAAATGGAACCAAATCCAATAGGAGGATTAAATATTAAGGAGTTTAGTGGGTTTTAGGTAGACTTCATGCTTGAAAGGGTCATTTAATAAATGTTCAGTTGTGCCAAATCTTAGCTCTAATCTGAACTTCTAAGAACACAGTGTGGGCTTGGGAGTATTTAGGTGCTAGTGAAAAACCAGGTTACTTGTACTTGTGCTTTTCATCTTGAAGGAGTGGTCACTTCAGGTTGCAATGGATATATTAGAGGAAACTTGCTTAGGTTAGTTTACATGTATCTTGAAAAAGAGAACAGGCTTAGCTCTCTATTGTGAAGGGCTTTGGAATGGTTATTTATGGAAAAAGTAATATAAAAAGAAGTTAATAGTGTAGCATACATTCCTCAATTGCAAATGTGCTATGTTCTATAGGTTAAATTCTGAGCCTTTTGAAAGAGTCTTAGCAAGTGACCAAAGGGTTCCCAGCTTTCACCATTGTCCTCCCATAAAGAAATGTTTAAATTATTATAGGTAGTGTTTTTTTTAGGGCTAGCCTGAGAACTCAGTCACCATTTAGAACTTGTTTGTTTGTGTACCAGGGATTGAACTCAGGGACTCTCAACCACTGAGCCTCATTAACAGCCCTTTTTTTTGTATTTTATTTAGAGACAGGATTTCACTGAGTTTCTGAGGCTGGCTTTGAACTCACGATCCTCTGCCTCAATCTCCTAAGCTGCTGGGCTTATAGGCATGTGTGCCACCACACCTGGTTCAGAACTTGGTTTTTAAGGGGAAACTGGATGCTTCCCAAGGGAAAAAAGTGCTCAGGAAATGCTTGGCTGCAGTCACCCACATGAAGGAATGGCTCCCTCCTCAATCCTACTTCTCCTTCCCTTCTGCATCTATAACTGGAAGCATCATTAACTTAAACTATAGTTTAGGAAGTACTTCTCCCAATCTGGAAGGATATTCCTCCACATCTACTTTGTTTTAATCTGTGTTTACTTGTATTGATGCTTGCAAACTCAAGGACTGTGGTTGCCTAGAAAGAAAAATCTAACACTCTTCTTTTCAATTTCAGCTTTTACCGTTATGTCTTAGAACCAGAGATTTCTTTCACTTCAGATAATAGCTTTGCTAAGGGTCCAATAGCAAAGTTTTTGGATATGCCACAATCTCCACTGTTCACTCTGAACTTGAACACACCTGAAAGTTGGATGGTAGAATCTGTCAGAACACCATATGACCTTGATAACATTTACTTAGAAGAGGTAAGAATGTCATTGCTTCCAAATATTTAATCATGTATAAAACTCATTTATGATGTTACTAGTGGTGGTTGACTGAATAAAATGAATCAAGGGGCCTTTGAGAAATTAGTATCTGAGTAAAATGTAGTTTTTAAAAAGCCATAGCTTGGCTGGGATTGTGGCTCAGTGATAGAGTGCTCACCTAGCATTCACAAGGCACTGGGTTTGATCCTCAGAACCACCTAAATGTAAAATAAAGATATTGTGTCCACCTAAAACTAAAAAATAAGTATTAAAAAAACAAAAAAAAGTCATAGCTTTATTCAGATGAATTCTCATGCCCTCAGATTTACCCTTTGAAGAGTACAGGCCAAAGGTTTCACACAGCTGTGCAGCCGTTACCACTAATTCCAGATAATGTTTTATCACCCACAGAAGAAGCTCCATACTCATTAGCAGTCAATCCCTGTTCCCTTAGTCTAGGCAACTATTAATCTATTTTCTATTACTGTGCATGTACCTATTCTGACATTTTGTCTATATAGAGTCATGTAACACATGGCCTTTTGTGACTGGCTTCTTTCACTGAAAAATGGCTTCAAAGATTCATCCATGTTATCACATGTGTTGGTACTTCATTCTTTTATATTGCCAGATAATATTCCTTTGTATATGTATACCACACACTATTCATTCACAGATGGACATTTGGGTTGTTTCTACTTTGAGCTATTATGGGTAACGTTGCTATGAATGTTGTGTACAAGTTTTTTACTGATCCATGGCTGTAGGATGCCTTTCCATTTATTTAGGTTTTTAAATTTTTTCTATAATATTAGGAGTATTATTCTCTTTTTGGAATGACTTCCATGTTATTTTTTTTCCTTTCAACCCAATTTTTATAATTATACACAATCAGTAATCACCAGGATCAAGATACAGAACCTTTCTTCATTGCCAAAAGGTCCTTATTCCCCTTTGCAGGCAGTCCCCCACCTTGGCCTCAGGCAATACTGATTTGCTTTCTGTCACTGCAGTTTTGCATTTTCTTGAATTTCATTCAATATGATCATGTAATATGTAAGTCTTTTTGACTTCTTCATTACTTTGTAAAAATGCATTTTGGACTCATCCGTGTTGTTGCTGAATAGACTCAGGTAGTTTGATTTTGATATTGCAGGTGGACAGCATAGTGGCTGCTGAGTATGAGCTGGAGTACCTGTTACTAGAAGGCCACTGCTATGACATCACCACAGGCCAACCCCCACGAGGACTGCAGTTCACATTAGGAACTTCAGCTGACCCAGTTATTGTGGACACCATTGTTATGGCCAATCTGGTAAATAATCAGAGAATCAGGTGGTGATGTGGCAGTCACATTGAGTTGGGCACTGTCATTTACGATGGAACAATCAGCTTTCTGAACCATAAAGTGAGAATGCGATTCATAATTGACAGAATTTGGTTAATATAAAAATCATTAGTTTGCCACAAAGTCTTGGGTTCAATCCCCCATTGCAAAAATAAATAAATAGAAATTTAAAAATAAAATATTAAAAATACAACATTGCTAAGGGTTGGAGATGGGAGGTAGCTCAGTGGTAGAATGTTTGTCTAGCATGTGTAAGGCCTTCCTGGGCTTAATCCCCAGCACTGAAAGGAAAACATAACAAAACAAAACAAGCAAACATAAATATCATTAGTTTGGTTAAATTTGGAAATTAGAATTACATGTCAAGTTTTTAAAATAAAGCAAAAAATCAACATGCTGCAATACAATGCTGTAGCTGAATTGGATCCTGGAAATGCATTATTCATGAGCTGTCAACCTTGTTCTTTTCTTTAGGAAGTTTGCAGCTTATTTAGTCATCAAACATTGACTCTTCCCTGAAGCACAGCTAAGGGCAGACTTCTTGGCTTGACTGAACTATATTTTCTAGAGTTTCTAATGTGTAGTTGAATTATTTGGTTTTTTTTTTTTTTGCATTGCCCAATTTGTTAACTATCATATTCATAAGATAAATATCATATTTTAGACACCCAAAGGAGTAACTGTTCCTAAGAAACAGCATTTTGATGTTTTAAAAAGGAACTAAAATTTGGCTTTTGTTTTTCTTCTCCTAGGGCTACTTTCAGCTAAAAGCCAACCCAGGAGCTTGGCTTCTCAGACTTAGAAAGGGACGGTCCGAAGATATTTATAGAATCTACAGGTAGGATTATGTGATGCAGGTACATTTTTCCTAAGCATTTTGAAATGAGAATCAGCTCTAATTGGATACTACCCTGGCATTTTGCCAGGCATCACCAATTTAATCTATAGTCATATGTGTGATACTTTTCCAGGAAAGTAAATGTGCTATAATTATTAAGAGAGAATTGAATAATAAGAGGCATAGAGAGTAATAGGCAGGTATTATGCTTCAGTGATTCCTTTGTGCCAGCACTATCTCAGGATGAAATCATTTTATCACTATGATGCACTCTATAGGCAGATGAGAAATTTAGTCATTTGAAGAAGGGAGAAAAAAAGAAATTCAAACTTCTCTGCCTGGAGAGTATATCCGACCTGAGAGATTTGCAAATACGTAGGCCATATGAACCTCAGCCATTCTGTCTGCTCCATTTCTTCCCTGTGGTGGTGTGGAAGAAATAACTGTTCTAGAACATTTTGTCAGTAGCTGGGTTTTTGCCTTTAAGGTTTATGTCTCATATCTATTAGTTAAAAAATATTATACTTTCTTTAAGTAAGTTTGGTCTAAATTCAGCTTAACATGATTTAAATTAGTTTTAGATTATGAAAAAAATTCCTGCCGATTTATTTACAGAATGGTTTTCATTAGAGTTTATTTGAAATACTCTCTTGTGTGTTGCCTTGGCTCCATAGCATTACTAACATACATGAAAGCAATGTAGATTAGTTCATATTTCTTACCTGGGAAATAGAAATTTGTATTATAATAACATTTTATCTTAAATAGTGGATTTTTCTCCAAATAATGTTTTCTCCAGATAATGGTCTTACAGAATTTTAATTGTGTTTCTAAATTCTTTCCCTTCTGTGTGTGACTTTCCTGTCTTCCCTCTTCCTTAGGGTTATGGCGTCCCCTTTCTTCCTGGCTGTCTAGCATTTTCCTCTGGGTAGATATTCTCTGACGCTGGAGTGTTTCATACTTCAGGTTTTTCCCTGTCAAAACCTTATTTTTGTCAGAGAACTCTGTTCTCTGCTGTATGGCAGCAAATGTAGTGCATTCACATTATTATTGTGACCTCTGCACCTTGAAATTTGGTGTTTGGAACTTTTAAGCATTACAATTTGTTGGTAGGAAAACCTTATGTAAATTTTTTCTTCCACTGTTGTATCTGCCTATAAATTAATTATAGTTCTTCCTGATCATAGTTCTTTTTACTGGAGGCACCAAATTGAGTTCAGGGCCTTGACTTGGCAGTTTATATACCTCCAGACAGAGGGAGAGTAGAATTCTTTATAAAGCTGTTCCAATTAAAGAGTAGAAGTGAGGTAGTTCTCATGATGGTTCAAAGTAGCCAAGCCCTTTGTGGTTCTTTACTCAAAGTGCCTTGCGTGGGTCAGACCTGTGAGCACATGCCCTTGTTCAGTGCTCAGCACGTGCGTGTTCCATGCCTGGGAACCTCTCAGTCTATGACAAGAGATTCGGAGGAGAACTTGTAAAGGAAGTTTGGGTACTCACCATATAGAGAGCTCAACAGGTGCTTCTGTGCAGCTCGAAGGGGTTTCCTTCAGGTTGTAAGGAAATTACTGGTTCTGAAAAACTCCTTTACGATAAAGGTGATGAAAAAATAGGGCATATTGTTGGCTGACCATCTACTGCATTTTGAGAATTATGGTTTGTAATGTCTATTGCTTTTCTGTCTAAGCCACGACGGTACAGATTCTCCTCCCGATGCTGATGAGGTGGTTGTCGTCCTCAACAACTTCAAAAGCAAAATTATTAAAGTGAAGGTGAGTTTGCTATATGAAAGGCAGCCCTCTTTATAGTTGGTCAAAGTAGTAGTACTTTGTGTTCAGAAGATAACATGTAAAAATACAGACAGCCGTTCCTCCTTAACCCTAGGATTCAGTCACCCACGGTCAGCCATGGTCTGAAAATACTATTGTTTTTCTTGATTTGAGAGAGAGAGAGAGAGAGAGAGAGAGAGAGAGAGAGAGAGAGAGAGACCACATTCACTTTAGTTTCATTATAATATATTGCTGTAATTGTTCTGTTTTTTTTATTATTGTGAATCTCTTACTGTGTCTTACTTGTAAATTAAACTTTATCACAGTTGGGTGTGTATAAGGAAAAAGATAGTATATACAGGGCTTGAGGTTTCAGGCTCCACAAAGAGACTTGATTCATTGAACATGTCTCCCATAGATGGGGGGGAGGAATGAGTGCTGAAACCAGCCCAAGGATTCTCTTTGGAATTTACTGTAGCAATATTAGGAATGTTGCTTTAAGCCACAATGTCTTTGTAAATGTGAACTGGTGATTTTCTTTAACCAAGAGATCGTACCTTTTGGGTAGTCTCAGTGAGCAATCATTCCGATTTTATATAAAATGTTTTCAGTAGAGGCTCTGTTGCTATGTAGTCACAATTTATAGTATTATTCATGTTTTCATTCTCAGAATATTCGGGGAAAATGACGTTGAAAATTGAACAATGAAATGGTAGTTCTTCCTCAGCATTTTGAAGTTCTTTGTGCCTTCAATTAAAGTAAAATGTATTTTGGAATAAATAATCATTACACACAGGAAAACATAGAGTCAGCCTGCATGGTTGAGCAGAAAACCATGCTGTTGAGAAAATTCACCCCATGTTTGTGTTAGTAAAACCTGAAAACAGGTCATGACCTAAATGTCTCTTTCCTAGAATCCACTGTTAGCTTGGTGACTTGTGCCTCTAGTTTTATTTAGACTACATTTTCAATGCATCTGAATTTGAGGTTCTTTGCTCATTATACAAGTTAAAAATGGTTATTTCATTAAAAGAGATGACTGTCTTCTCACTTAAGGCTCTAATGTGAACATCAGATGGAGGCATTTATGTTGAATTCTGATAGGCTCCATCTGGGGCTGTAACTGCTTATGAGAGAATTCACAGCATACATCCAGTGTAAGTTAGTTTTACGGCTCTTGGACATACTTGGAGGAATATAATCTGCCATGTACATTGCAGGTTCAGAAGAAGGCAGACATGGTGAACGAAGACTTGCTGAGTGACGGGACAAATGAGAATGAATCTGGATTTTGGGACTCATTCAAATGGTAAATTGGCATCATAAAATAATGTTTTTAAGGAAAAACAGATATAAGCACCATCCATCCCTCCTTTTGAGTTAGTATTTGGGACTTTCCGTTCTGCTTCTCGTAGCCAGATTTGGAATAGGTGAGTATTCTTACTTTGGAATAGATGGGTATTTTCCAATTAATTAACCAAAGGAGGTTAGTGTCTCCTGATGGACTTACTTCTGTTCCATGCTTCTTAACTTTTGTTGGGCTGTGCCTGCTCTTTGGAGAAGTGATTGATAATTGCTTAGTTTACTTCTGATTGTACAGACTGTATCTGTGGAGCCCGTGCGCCACCTATTCCTAAAGCAACATAATGCCTTGTTAACACGTGCATCCTCCTTGTTAGCCTGAGCATCCTCCTTGTTAGCCTGTGGGTGGACTTCTCAGCCTTGTGCCTGTTCCCAGAGTGCTGGGTGCTTTGTGACTCCTGCCCCTTCTTACCCTCTTGGGCAAGAATAGGAATGGGAAGGCACTCTCTTTCTAGCATCTCATGGAGTCTTGTTTTGTTGTTGTTGTTTTGTTTTTAATAATTATTTTATTTGTTCTTTTTAGATATACATAACAGTAGAGTAATGGAATCCTGTTTTTATCTCTTGTTACAGGGGCTTTTCAGGAGGCCAGAAGGCGGAGGAAGTGAAACAAGATAAAGATGACATAATTAACATTTTCTCTGTTGCATCTGGTCATCTCTATGAAAGATTTCTTCGGTTAGTCTTGTTGATTATTTTGGTGTCTGTAAGTGAATTTGTCATGGTATTCCTATTTAGAGGTTTTTTGGGATTCTGCCTATTGTACTTAAGTGTATTTAGAGCACTCTGAGGACTTTGAGTAGCTTACTATATGCAGTCCTTTTTTTTTTGATCTGGTCAACTCCATGAAGCCTAGTAGTGAATACCTCTATGTATATTGTAAGACTATAGATTTTGAATATCATGTGCACACTTTATAGATAGTATTGTTTATTTGGCTACTAAATGTTAGGAGATAGACATAGAGAATAGAATAGGACCATGAACACTTCACCTTCTACAGAGTCAAGAGGAATCTTAGTTCATAGGTAAGAAAACTTCTGTTTTATACAAACTAAGACCCAGAGCTGGAAGGGACTTGCCTAGGTCACATAACCAGAGGCAAGAGGGACTATAGGCTTCGACTTGTTGACATTGGGGCCACCAGAGAGGAAGGGACTTGAGAGACTCTCTTCTGAAGACATCCCTTTGCCTGATAATCAGGTCTCTTTTTTCTTTTTTTCACTGCAAATCTAGTATAGAAAATAATCAAAATGTCATTTTTATCCTTTAGTTTCTAAAAAACCTCTGATCTAAAATAATGACAATGGTAATGATTTATTTAATTAAATGCATTGATTGAGGAATCTTGAGCCTGTACACACTGTCCTCCCCTTGCTCTTCCTTGTTCTCCTTGGCAGGGCTCTCTGTCCAGTCTGAGGGAGGTAATGCATGTATGTACATGTTCTCAGGACCAATGCTGCTGTGCCTTGACAGGGGTGTTGAGGAGTGATATATTCAGTTACCACAACCTCTAGTGTTTACTTGTACTATAATTGATATATCAGTTCATGAAGCAATTTACTTAAAGGTACAGCAGAATTAACATTTTCCTCAGTTAGCTAGGTATATTTTTATAGAGAAATGCCCCTTCTCTCCCATTCAGTGATAACTTTATAAATAAGAATAAGTACATTTTCCATTACTAAGGGTCTCTGTTTGCTGTGCTGCCTTGTTATTGATTTTGCTTAATGTTATTGAGTTAAAAAGCATTGAAACATTATTATTATTATTATTTTTTGTTTTTGTTTGGCAGCATAATGATGCTATCAGTGCTAAAGAATACTAAGACTCCTGTGAAGTTCTGGTTCTTGAAGAATTATTTGTCCCCCACATTTAAGGTTTGTTTCATAGGAAAAAGAAAACTGTTCTTATTAGGGAGATATTTACAATATTTTTTTTTTTACTGCTTTTGTTTTATCTTTATATTTTAAAATTTTTCCTTTTATTTGACTACCCTAATTTAGTTGTGTATGTCTATGTTGATTTTCCTTACAACAGATTGTTCTATGGGGTGAACATGTTACAAAACTATGACCTGTTTGAAACTTAGATAATATAGGAGAGTCTAATCTTTTTAAGAAGCAGTGTTTTAATGAAATAGCATTCCCTTCCTCTGAAACATGCATGTCTGACTTTAATTAGAAAAGTCAGTGATGGTTTGTGTGGAGGAGAAGGATTAGTTTTCTCCTGAACCACTGCCAGATGATATGTGGAGTAATGCTTCATCTGTGCAAAACAAAAACACACCTGGGAAGTTTTCTGCTTCATTTGTATCAGTTAGGATTTGTCACCTAAATTAATTTTTCCCCTTTTATCACATTAAACACCTTTTAATATATTCAGTAACATCACTTATAAAGAAATAATTCTGGTTCCCTAAACGTATTTGTATTTAGAATCTAAAAGTTTTATTTATTAATGACAATAAATTTATGTGTGATTTTGGCTTTGCCATCTTATTCCCTGGTTAGAACTAACCTTGAGAAAAGCTTATAATCAAGCTCAAAAAATATTTAACTGGGAGCTGGGAGTATAGCTCAGAGGCAGAATGCTTGCCTGGAATGCCCAAGGGCCTGGGTTCAATCCCTAGCATCATCAAAAAAACAAATATTTTTATTTTAAAAAAAATATTTTTACTGAAATCAGATTTAGACAAATGAACTTGAAGTTCATATGTCTTAAAAATAATTTACTGAAAAAATATTTTTACTGAAATCAGATTTAGACAAATGAACTTGAAGTTCATATGTCTTTAAGTGTGTGCATGTATGCATGCATGTGCCTGCCTGTTCAGTTTTAGATCTAAAGCCTTCACCTGCGGATTCTGTCATTTCATGTGGTAACTAAAAGTCAAAAAGAAAGGGTTTTGACAAGAGGTTTACATATGTTCTTTAAAGTAATCTCAAGTCAGTTGGTTTCCAATTTTTTTGTTAGACTACTGTTTTGGTAAATGTGTTTTACTTGTACCATAATCACAGTGGTTGACTTATATTATGAAGTCAATTTTCTTAATCATAATGAATGATTGTTGTTCCCTTTGTCTAAAAAAAGGAGTTTATACCTTACATGGCAAATGAATACAATTTCCAATATGAACTTGTTCAGTACAAATGGCCTCGGTGGCTTCATCAACAGACTGAAAAACAGCGTATCATATGGGGCTACAAGATTCTTTTCCTGGATGTACTTTTCCCACTAGTTGTTGACAAATTTCTGTTTGTGGATGCTGATCAGGTAAGCTCTGAAAGTCCAGATTGTAATAATTTGTCTTAAAGGCAACAGACTTCTTTCTGTTTTTAAAATTTTATTTTCCAGTTATGAAAAAGTGCCTGCTTATGTTTACACTATTAAGAAAATATAGAAGGTATCACCCAGGTGTGATCAATTTTTAACTTTAATTTGCATTTATTATATGTCCTTTTATCTTTTTAACAGTAATTATGATAACATCATGAATGCAGTCTTATATTGTAATTCATTTAACAAAAAAATGAAAAATTAGGAAATAAAGTTTTAACAGTATTTGCCACCATCTCCATTATTCTGCCCCAAAGATAAGGTGTTATTGGTCTGGGTGATAGAAAAAGCTCAAGTGGATGCTTGGCCTTGATAATTAGGACTGCTACAGATATTCTTCCAGTTATCAGGATTTTACTTAATCACAAGGAACACATTTTAAAGCATACAAACTCAAATAGCATAAATGCACTTATGCCCTCCAGCCTTCTGTCTTACCCTCAGCTTGAAACCCGAGTTACCTGAATGAAAGTGATATAATGTGTGCAAAAGTCATGTGGACAAAAAGTTTCACTACCTCTTTGGAACCTCCTGTCTTAGGTGGCTCAACCTGAAATACGTTTTCCTGATTGTAATATGGCCATATTCTGTCCTTGTGAGCACTTATATTGGAGAAGGCATTGTTCCGTAGCTTTCTGTATGTTAATTCATGTCATTCCCCCAACAACACTGTGAGATGGGGACTGTCATCATCTCCAGTTTATAGATGAGGAAACGGACGCACAGTAAACCTAAGCATTTTAAGTTTATTCTACTTCTTTTGAATAGTTAAAATATTATTTGCCACATACTAGGCTAAGTGTCTTCCATGTTAGTGAGAGCATCCTGCTACGAAGTGGAGGAATCTAGGCTTAAAGTGTGTCTGTTAGAGCCTGTGCCATCACTCACCTAACTGCCCTCCCTGTCACCTATGTGAGGCACTCTGTATTCTAAGGAAACTGCATTAGAGATGTCTGCATGGTGGCTTAACAAATGACTTTTGATACTTTTTTCTCCAGATTGTACGAACAGATCTGAAAGAGTTAAGAGATTTCAATTTGGATGGTGCCCCTTATGGTTATACTCCTTTCTGTGATAGCCGAAGAGAAATGGATGGCTACAGATTCTGGAAGTCAGGGTACTGGGCTAGTCACTTAGCTGGGCGAAAGTATCATATCAGGTACTGAAAAAAGAAAACGCCTAATAATGTTTTGTAGTTTTTGTTCTTTAAACTTAATTATGTGTATTTAAAATTGCAAATAGGTGATACGTTAATATGGTTAAAAAATGAAAATTGTTGGGGGAAAAAAACAATGGAAAAAACCTTCCTATTTCTCTCTTTTACCGAGTTCCCACCCCTGCAACAGATAACCTCCCCTAAATTTACTATCTGTTCTTCTGGAGTCTAATTTTTATATGAATAACTATAAATGTATGTCCTTTTTTTTTATACAAAATATACCGTCTTTTTTAATACTATTTTGTTACTTTTTTTTTAAAACTAAATACCTTACCTGTAGATCCTGTATCACTATATAGAGAGGGACCTTTTTCCCCTTTTTAAGCTGTATATTATTCGCATATGTGTGTTACTTGTAGTCTCTTCCTATGACATACCATAATGCAATGAATAATCTCTTAAATATATTATTTTGCATATTTCAGATATATTTATAGGATAGATTATTTATAGGATAGATAATCTCTTAAATATATTATTTTGCATATTTCAGATATATTTATAGGATAGATTTATAGGATATATTTATAGGATAGATTACTCCTATTATAGGAGACTTCTTAATTTAATCATTGTATACATTCATTGCATTTCTAATAAATTCTTCATTGTTTTCTCTGGGAAAAGTGTGATTTAGACTATTTGGAGGGCAGGGACCTACCTGTAGGAAGTGGCACCTACAGGTGATTGATGCGATATGGTGACTAGTTTCAGTCTTTAGGTCCTGGTCCAAAAATACTATAATACTGTAGGTATTTTCCTTTGTACATATGGGACATCATTAGGATATCTTTGACTAAAGGTTCTTTATCAGTTGTAGCTTTACTACCAAATATGTTGTATTTGTAGAAGTCTTTTGCCAGAAATTATTTCCTTGGAAGACAAATAAGGAAGAGTGACCAAGGTGAGCTACTGGGACAGAGTAGGAACTTTGCAGTGACTTTCTTATTCATCTTCGTGGTATCATATACTGACATTTAACTCTACTATAGTGCTGTAATCCACCTTTTCACAGAGAAACCAGAATGTTTGGCTATTCCATTATTCAGTGGGGTTTCTTTTTCTGCCATAAATCCATGGTTGGTTTTAACAAATAGGTGTTCTCTGTTTAGTGCACTCTATGTTGTGGATCTGAAGAAATTTAGGAAAATAGCAGCTGGTGACAGACTCAGGGGACAGTACCAAGGTCTGAGTCAAGATCCTAACAGCCTTTCAAATCTTGACCAAGTAAGTGGCCATTTTTTTATGGTTAATAAATAGTTTCAGTGGTGGGTATAGTGTGTTGTGTCAGAAAAACAAAGTATTATTTGTGTCTCAAATCTCTACTCTCGGAGCTGTGTCTTATTTCTTCGTGAAAAGGTGTGTGTGTGTGTGTGTGTGTGTGTGTTTGACATTTACATCTGACCTCAAGAGAAGGCATAGCAAGAGTAAAAAATGTCACAGAGACCTGATGTCGGTTGACGTGGAAGGAGGGAGTTGTCTTTTGGAACCATTACCTTATCTTTTAATTTTGTATTTAACCTCATCTGATAAATTTGTTTCTCTCCCTGTAGGGTCAATTCCCTGCCCCCCAGTTTAGGAACTAAATAGCTTAGGATTCACATAATTAAGTGTAGTATTGCAGGTTCCCTTTTTTCTGTTAGAAACCATGATATGTTGCAAGAAAGTTAGCTGAATTATTGTTTATTAATGCTAAGCATTTTTCAGAGTTGATATTGGAGTTTTAAAAAGCTGTGATTTATTTATTTATTTATACATGGGCATAATATCTTTATTTTGTTTACTTATTTTTATGTGGTGCTGAGGATCAAACCCAGGGTCTCACACGTGAGAGGCGAGTGCTCTGCCGCTGAGCCACAACCCCAGCCCCAAAAGCTGTGTTTTAAATATATAGTTTCACCTACTTGTTTTGCTTAAGTTGCCTTAAAAATTTTGCCAGGTATGGTGGCACACACCTGAGGCAGGAGGATCTCTAGTTTAAAGCCATCCTCAGCAAAAGTGTGGTGCTAAGCAACTCAGTGAGACCCTGTCTCTAAAACAGGGCTGGGATGTGGCTCAGTGGTTGAGTGCCCCTGAGTTCAATTCTCAGTAACCACCCCCTACCAACCCCCCCAATTTTTTTTTAACCTTGGCTGGGCACTGTGGCACATGCCTGTAATCCCAGAGGCTTGGGAGGCTGAGGCAGGAGGATCACGGGTTCAAAGCCAGACTCAGCATCTTAGTGAGTCCCTAAGCAACGTAGCAAGACCCTGTCTCTAAATAAAATATTAAAAAAGGCTAGGATATTGCTCAGTGGTTAAGTACCTCTGGTTCAATCCCCAGTATAAAAAAAAGAAAAAAATAATTGTGCTATACAGTGTCCATGGAGTGGACACCTTTATTGTGCTATACAGTGTCCATGGAGTGTACAAAACAAAAGTATGCATATTCAAATACACCAAGGAATTATTTCAAAGCATAAACAACAACCTCATTTAGTAATCCCAGTGATTTGGGAGACTGAGGCAGGAGGATCGCAAGTTTGAGGTTAGTCTCAGCAATTTAGTGAGGCCCTAAGCAACTTTAAAAAATAAAAAGGACTGGCAATCTTGCTCAGTGATAAAGTGCCTCTGGGTTTAATCCCTGTACCCACCCCCAACCCACTGGGGGCAGCGGGAGCTAACCCTTTGTATTTTTATATAGTCTATATGTATTATGCGCCCATCAACAGATTTATAATTATTTCTTTTCATAGTTGTTTTTTAAACCAGATAGGAGGGGGAAAAGTTCCAAACAAGAAATGCATTGGTACTATCTCTAATATTTACTGGTGTGCTCTTTTTATTTCTTCATGTGGATCCCAGTTACTCTCGAGTGTCATTCCATTTCATCCTAAAGGACCCTCTTTAGTATTTTTGACAGCGTGACTTCACTATTTGCAAACTTTCATAGGGCGTGGAAATTTCTCCTTTATTTTTGATGAGTTTTGCTGGGCATAGAATTTTTGCTTGACAGTATTTCTTTGAACCCCTTGAATATCTTGGCCTCCAAAGACTTCTGGCCTCCGTGGTTTTTGATAAGAAATTAGATGTAGTCTTAGTGAGATCCCTTGTACATGACATGTTGCATTTCTCATGATGGTTTTAAGATACCCTCTCTCTATGTCTCTCTATTGATCGTTTAATATGTTGAGGTGTGAGTCTATTTCAATCTGTCCTACTTCGAGTATGTTGAACTTCTTGGATATGTGTAGATTTTTTTTCATTACATCTGGGAAGTTTTCATTATTTCTTCTATTCTTTTTACACCTCGTTCTTCTTCTCCTCTTCCCTTCTTCCTTCTTCCTTCCTCCCTCTAGTTCCTCCTTCTTCTAGGACTCCCATTATTTGTATGCCAGTAGACTTGATGAAAAATATTTTTAAATTTTTCTTTGTGTCTGTTCAACTAGTATCAGTTTTTTTTAGTTTTGTTATCTATGTGTCTTTGTTTTACCTTTAATATTATTATTATCTTTTGATGTTTATTTTTTAGTTATAGTTGGACACAATACCTTTATTTTATTCATATATTTTTATGTGGTGCTGAGGATTGAACCCAGGGTCTCGCACATGCGAGGTGAGCACTCTATCGCTGAGCCACAACCCCAGCCCTAATATTATTTTTAATCATGGAAAAATATACATAAAATACCATCTATTCCACTTTTGGAAGTACAGTTCAGTAACATCAGGTACATTCATAGTCATGCAACCATCACTATCATTCATCTCTAGAACTTTTTCATGTTCCCAAACTAAAATTCTGTAGCCATTAAATAATCCTCTTGTCTGTAACCCTCTGCCACTGTAAATTCTTTTCTACTTTATGTCTCTATGAATTTGCTTACTTCTGTGTCCCTCATGTGAGTGGAATCATGTAACATTTGTCTTTTTTTGTCTGGATTATTTTGCTTTGCAAAATGTCCTCTGTGTTGTGTAGCATGTCAGAATTTCCTTTCTATTTAGTCTGAATAATATTCTTTTGTATATGTGTGTACATTTTGTTTATTTATTCATCTATTCATAGATAATTGACTTATTTCTACCTCTGAATATTGTCTACAAGGCTGTTAATGAACATTGATATGCAAATATCTATTTGAATTTCTGCTTTCAATTTGGGGAATATACCAAGAAGTGTAATTGCTGAATCATTTGGTAGTTCTCTGTTTAACTTCTTGAGGAACTGCCAAATGTTTTCTACAGTAGCTGTATTATTTTACATTCTTACCAGAAATGTACAAATAAATGTTCCATTTTCTCCATACAGTTGCCAAAACTTCTTATTCTCCACCCCTTTCCCCACCCAATTTTTTTAAAAAAATAATTGCCATCCTATTGGGTATAAAATGAGATCTTTTTTTGTTTGTTGTTTGATTATTTGTTTAATTTTTTTTCTTATACAACAAGCCATACATGTCCAGGGTCTAGTGAGAGGCCTTACATTGTTTTGCTAGGAACAGAACTAAAAACAAACAAACAAAAAACAAATTATTTTCTATTACATTACTGACTTTTCTGTAATAAGAGCAGTTTATAATAATTTAGAGAAAGGTATTTTATCTTCTCCTGAGAAGTGTTCAAACTTTCAAAGTTTGAAAGTATTCACTGATTTTTCACCCAAATATTAAATATTTGGGCCAAAGCTGTACTCTGATGATCCAATTACCTTTTTCTTTTAAAATTATAAAAATTTCTGTAGAAAAATGCTTACTTTACCTGAATACCTAAAGTCTGTTTTCATTCATTGAATGAATTTAAATTGTCTTTGAAAGCATTATTTTTTCTTTAAAGTTTTCAGTGAACAAAATCATCCTAAAATGAGATCTTATTGTAGTTTTGATTTTTATTTCTCTAGTGGTAAAAATATTGGTTGTCTTTTTGTGTGCCATTTATGTTAGCCATTTGTTTATGATCTTTGGAGAAATATCTGTTGAAGTATCTTGCCCATTTTTAATTGATTTTGCTGTTGTTGAGTTGGAGTTATTTATGTTCTGTATATTAACCCATTATCAATTGTGAGTTGCATGGCTAGGGGTGTAGCTCAGTGGTAGTGCTTAGTATATGCTAAGTCCTAGTTTAATCCCTACCACCTCCAACCCCACTGTGCTTTTGCTGTCACATCTAAAAAAATCTTGCCAAATCCAGTGTCGTGAAGATTTCCCCTGTGTTTTCTTCTAAGATTTTTTTGGTTTTAGTTCTTACAATTAGGTCTTTTAAACATTTTTTGGTTAATTTTATATATCATACAAGGTAAGGGTCCATCCAGCTTCATTCTTTTTCACTTATTCTTTTTTTTTTTTTTTTTGTGGTGCTGGGGATTGAACCCAAGTCTTGTGCATGCAAGGCAAGCACTCTACCAACTGAGTTAAGTCCCCAGCCCTGCAATTATTCTTGAAGAACATTCACTGACTTTAAAATTGCAGCTTGGCAGTTATTTAGTATTTCAGAACTTTAAATACAATTTACTTTCTATTATCTTTTTCAAATGTTTCCGTTATACATTATTTACTGCTCTAATTGTTTTTCCTTTGGAGATTATTTGTTTTTCTTCTGACTCTGTTTAACATTTGTATTGGCTTTCAGCAGATTTCCTTACAATATATACCTACTTTTTCACTTTGATTTTTCTTACATGGTCTTAGGGTTCCTTGTAATGCTCCTGTCCTGTTCTCTACTTTCTAACATTCTAGTTACACATAAGCTAAACTTCTGTTATTGAACTCTGAATTTCTCTAACATCCTTTTTTCTATTCCCTTATTTTCTTTCTGTGCTACATTTTTGTTATTTGCTGTCTAATTTATTTAACTTTGTCTTTGTTTTTGGTTATTTTGGTTATGATATTTTGGCAGTGTGTTCTCATTTAGATATCTTTGTTTTCAGTTCTGTGCTGAAATTCTCATTTAAAAATTTTTAAATCTTGTACATAGTGAATATCTTTAAAGTTTTTGTGTGATATCTGGTGTGTATCAATTATGGAGCTACCATGGATCTTATTTTCTTGTCTGCCATTCCTGTTCTCATCTCTCATATATCTTTTTTTTTTTTTTTTTTAGTGTGTCAGTCATTGTTTTTGCCCAATTATTTATGGAGATAATTTGAGGCCTAGATTAATGGTATCATTCAACAGAATTTATGTTTTATTCTGTCAGAAACTTGGGGGCACAGTTGTCCAGGATGATTTTAATCCAGGTTTAGGATTTTGATGATTTGAAGTTAGACAGTCTCTAGTGGAGCTGATTCTGTCTCTAATCATAGGGTGTGTTCCTTTAGTACACCAGCCCAAAGCTGGTCTCACCAGAACTCCCCTCAGCCACCACAGGCCTTATATATAAATATTTGTTACCTTAGGCCTGAGTTGCTGTTAAAAGCCTCAGGGAACCTTATTAAACTATGTAGTCCTGAGTGGAAAACCCCAGGTTCTAGAGTTATCTCTGTGGGTCTCTTTTCTCCTGTGTCCCCATAATTCTTAGTGTCCCTTTAGCTCTCCCATGCCTTCAAGTGCCTTCTTCTTCCTTTCTTTTCATTTCTGCTAAAGATTGAATCCTGAGCCTTATTTTATTCCATCAGTGTTTTGTTCTGTGTAAGTCTTAGGGCAATGGAACATTTTTATTGTGACAAACTTGAAAAATGTGGGCCTCGTCTTTTTGGGAGCTGAGCTCAACACAAAAAAAGCTTCTCTTTTTTGAAAACTATAAATTTTAAGAACCACCTCTCTATACTCACTTTCAAAAGTGAGCAGGAGTATTTTTCTTATTATCGCCTCCATAGAAGGAAGTGTGGGTATAAGCCAGCATTTTTCTCTTGTTTATTATGGGTACAGTTTTCAGTTGCTCATGGATTCTCTAGATTTTGAAGTTTCAAAAAAATGCCATAAATAAATTCCTTAATTTCTCTTAGTCTTTTGGTGAGGACCCCTTTAATTCTAAAACATTTATGATTGGTATGTGATGCATAGTGAACAGCTAACATCACTGCTTTGCAATGCATTTATTTAAATTTCCTCCAGAACTTTAGATTCTTGTGTTTTATTTTCTTTACCAAACAGGATTTGCCCAATAACATGATCCATCAGGTGCCAATCAAATCCCTCCCTCAAGAATGGCTTTGGTGTGAAACATGGTGTGATGATGCTTCTAAGAAAAGGGCAAAAACCATTGATCTGGTGAGCTGTCTATGATGTTCTTCTACACCCGCCCAGGAAGCTAACTCCCCTAGCATCAGATGGGACTGTTTTCAGGCCTTACCTACTGCTGAGTCACTCTTGTCTTCTGGCTCATTTCTGTGCCTTTTAATTTTCCTACTGGACTTTTGCTTTTGTTGCCTTCTGGCAGCTCTCCACAACTTCTTCATAGAAGAAGTAACTACAGCTTTATATAGCCCACTCCCATATTGCTTCTGCTGACTATATCATTGAGATTCTCAGTATTGTTCATTTTGTCCAGTTAGGACTTTTAACCCAAGAATAGAGACTTATTTGGATTCTGTATATTAATGCACCCTTTCTTCAACTCAGCTGAATTGTGTTTGTTGGTTTTTACAGTGTAATAATCCAATGACCAAAGAGCCCAAGCTGGAGGCTGCTGTGCGGATTGTCCCAGAGTGGCAGGACTATGATCAAGAGATCAAACAGCTACAGACCCGTTTTCAGAAGGAGAAAGAAATAGGAATACTATATAAGGGGAAGACAAAAAATCAGAGCCAAGAAGGTAAGTGCAGACATTTGGCTTTGGGTAAGTGCTCTTCTGTGTTTCTGATTTGAAGCAAAAATGACAGAATGATGAATGAAAGGAAAAGATAAATCTCCCTTTAATCCTTCCATCAATCAATGTCTATTTTTCATTTTGCCTTCTAAGCAATGTTTATTAATTCATTTGCTCACCTCCCTGCCTGTCTTCCTTCCTCCTTTCTTTCCTTTCTTTTGGTTGAGGGGGAAAAAAGATGCTTTAATCATGATTATTATTTAGCTTTAGGAGTTTTGTGCCATTGAAGCCAAGCCTGATATTTTGGGAAGCTCTTCTCAGATTCCCATTTTTTTTAGTTTAGGCACTAGTGAATGAACAAACTTAGGTCAAGACAAAATATTGTTTTGATTTGAAAAATATATTATTTATTTAAAATAGGCATATGGAAATGGATTTTTTAAAATAGTTCTCGGAGGTGGGGGTGAAATGTTTCTATTTAATTCAAGCTAAGGATAAAAAGGACTTAAGTCTTTATACTATGTTCTCCCTGTTATATTGAATGATAGTCACTTGAAAAATATTCATTTGAATACAAAAGTGACTTTAAAAAAAAAAAATATTAATAAACCAGGCTCGGGAAGTTAAGATTTATTCTGCTTTAAACTAATATATAAAAGCAAATGCAGAACATGGACCTGAATGATTTGCCTATACATCCTGAAAACTGTACTATGACACTGAAATGTTACATAGTTATTATAAAAATAATTCAAATTCATTTATAAAACCTCAAGGATTTCCATAGACAAATGGAAAAAGAATGTGAATACACTGTTCCAATAAGAGAAGAACACAAATACTAAGTGGATTTTAGCAAACAGTAATCAAGTTGAAGTAGTCTGTCATTAGTAAAAGTAGACATATTGACACATTTGTTGGGGAAGATGGTAATGAACTGTGTGTGTGCTTTCCCAAGGCTTTGTGTATTAGGACACCCTTGTTAAAAAGCAGTACTATGCCCCCAGATTCTTGGTTGAGAATCTATCTTAAAGAAATAATTCAGCACAAGAAAAAAGTTATATTCATAAAGAAATTTATTATTATTTGTAAACCAAAAGCAATAAAAACTGTTTAAACATCCAAAAGTGAGCTACGCTGATATGTAGGGAAATATTTATATGATAATAAGTGGGAAAAGAAGGTAGCTGACTGAAAACACTGCTCATGTACTGAAAGTTAACGCTATACTGTGAAGACAATTCATTTGGAATGGGGTTTGCAGGTAGTTTCAATGTTTTTAAAAATAAAAGTGTCCTTTATTTTATTTTTGCTTTCAAAAACATCAAACTAAAGGCTCCTAAAATTAAAGAAAAAGAGATACAGTGGAGGTGGGGGTACAAATCATAGGTTATAAAAGATGCCCACTCTGTATTTTTATAACTAGAGGATAATCTGTTTTATTTTTCATTGTTTTCCTTCTCTATAGAATATCAGAAACATGAAGAATTATGATCTCTGGAGAAGTTAAGAAATGACATCATTTGAAAAACAGTTTTATACTAAATGCTAGTTTTTTCTGATCTGTCTATACAACTGCTGGTAATTGACTGGGCAGGTGTGCCACACCTTTTGATTCTGAGCATTTGACTTTGACTTCCAGTGGATGCTGGATTTTGGGGGTTAAGGCTCTATTGGATTTGTACCTCAGAGGAAGACAAGTGGCTGATCTTTTGGGACTCTGTAAAGAGCAATCTTCTCACTAGAAGAAGAAATGGCAGCAGCAACTGGAAGAAAATAAGTCCTTTGGTGTCCACACCCAAGATCACGTACATGCTGTACTGTCATGGGAAGGAGACCAGCAGAGATGCCATGTTCTTCCTTACCTCAGCTTACCTGTAGCTCAGGCTGCACTGCATATGCCCACCTGTTCTGGTTCAGGCCAGCAGAAGCCTTATCCAAGGTCTACATACCTGGAGGTTTATGCCAACATGTTCCTTCCTAGCCCCCTTCTCCCCACACCCTACCAACCCCACATTGTTTTCCCAAGTGTTAGCATCATTGTTTAATTGAAACCCATCCAACAATCATGTATCTTTAAGGTTGGCTTGGTGCAGTGGCTAAGCAAATTAATCCGGGAGCTGGATGGGTGTGGGTTGGGGAGATGATAGGGAAGATAGCACAGTAGAATGGCTCTGTGAGTTGGGGGAGGAAGACTAGAAATTGGCCATCCTCTTTTATAAACCATCAGTAGTATCGTGGCTAATTTGAAATGAAAACATTATTCCTTTTCTCTACCCAATCCCAGTGAACTTTCTAGGTAATTATTTTGTAAACAGTTTTTGTACTTTTGAAAATCCTTACTTTTTCCTCCCACTTTCTTAAAAGAACATCTGTTATCAGTTTCCTGACTGGACACAGCCATAGTAAGTCCCTCTAGTGATCCATCTCTGAGGGCTTGGGCTCCCTCAGGATGGTCACTGTATTGTTTGCCCTTTCCTGCCTACTCTTCTCTCAGACCCAGGGGACATTTGGCTTGGACTTTTCTTACCAAAATGCTCCTGCTTCTAAGTCCAGGAAGGATTCTGACTTAAGAACTTGTATTTTTCTCTACACTGTCCCATATCCCTTTTACTTTAGATCTGTTGGTTACCTTCGACTTCCAGAAAATGACTGAGTCCACACTAGTTCTGACACGATTTGACTGCATCACAAAGCACTGTCAGCCCTTTAGTCTATTTTGTGTGTCTTCACTGCAGTGGCTCAGTGTCGCCCCATGGGAGCAGCCTTTCCTAACCGATGGGCCGTTAGGTTCCTGGATGTGGTGTTGGCCTGAGCAGGTGTGAGGTGCCATCTCTGCCCAGGCGTGGAGTTCAGCAGTTTGTGCACTGATGGGCACCACATCTCCCTACCAGTTCACACAGGCTTGTTCTTTCCTCTTTTGCCTGCTTTTTAAAATATGAAAAAGGCTAAGGAACTCAGTGGTAGAGTGTTGGCCTAACACGAGCAAGGCCCCAGCACCACCAAGAAATTTTAAAAATGAGTCGGCACAAGTGCATAGCCACATCCTCACCCTTCTAAGCCAGGTAACACGCTGACGGGCAGTCTTTTTTAAAAAATCACAATCTTACCACAAATACAGGTAACTTAATTTTTTCTGTTTTCAAATGCAGAAGTTAGCTTAGGAGCCTCCTAGTCAGTCTGGAGAAGCTTTTTTTGACTCTGGTTTCATTATTTCATTAAAAGTTGGGTAGATAAGTTTGTCTGAGACTGGAAAGGTCACTCAGAGTGGCTGCTGTGACGAAGGCTGTGGCATGATTTCACCCTGCCCCACCTCTCGCCTGGTCCAAGCAGCTGAAGGAATAGGATCAGTGGAATCAAGAAACATTTGTCCAGGCGTCATCTTCACATTTAGTTAAGCTTTCAGAGAGACTGCTGCAGCTGCTGTCTACAACTGTGGGAAGAAATGTGCATTTTCCCATTGTGTCGTCTGGAAGGTTGAGCAGGAAATGCTTCAGTCACTGGGACATGCTTTTAAATGCTGTTCCCACCAGCCATCCTTCTCCCAGCTCTCTGGTCTTATGCTTATTCTGCATGGAAGAAAGATACAGAGTAAAATGTATTCTCTGTAGGGTGTGTGTCCTAATGTCATTCGTTGCCTCTCTTTTGTCACCATCCTGACATCTGTCTTATTAGTAACTCATGCTGATTATGTGAGGCCCAGCTTCTAGAGTGGTCTAGACCTTCCTTCTGCCAGCTTCTTTCCTGGCTGCATGTGGCATAATCACTTCTCCAAATTAAACAAATGCTCCAGGAAAGGATGTTGCCACTAAAATGGGATCCTAATCAGCTTTGCTGTTGTCTCTACTGTGAGAAAGCATCCTGTGACTAAAAAAACAGATAAGAAATTTTATTTTCCAAGAAGCAAGAGCTGATTGTGCAGAATGTTCAAGCTTCAGGGAACTGATCACAGCACATTGTTCTTAGAAAACATTTGTATGTAATGGTTTTGTTTTTTCTTTCTTTTTCATCATGCCATAGTAGAGAGTTTCCTTTATGAATCAGTTGGCAGAGTAATATGAAATAATGTGACATGCAGGACTGTGAGCCTGTTTTTATGTTCTGTGAACAGTGATATGTGGTTGACATCACTGCCTACTTCTGGGCTGGGGGGCATGCCACCATCAGAGTCTCTGGACTCCTGGGTTTGGTTAAAAATATGCTGAATACTTACCCACATGGACAGTGATAGCATGTTGGTTTTCTATAAGATTGACTGTGAGTCTGTCAGAATGTTGCATTTCAAGTTGAACATACTGATGTGTGCCTATCTAAGCTATCTGATAGGCCTATGCATTGTGTTTGATTCCTGGGAGATGCAGATTACATGAATTATGTATATTAAGAAACAATTTGCATAAATGGAGCTTAATCTCTTCTGTTCTTACATCCTGTCCTGTTCTGAGTTTTGTTAAAACTCTGCTTGAATAACTTTTACCTGGTTTGGGGGACTGGGCCCCTGAATGAAGGCTGAGGGCTGGGGATGGAAGTCAGTTATTGAAAGACTGGCCCAGGTGATAGGGAGGAAAGAATTCCTAAGTTTAATTTAGGTAAGAAGTATACTTCTCTGACACCTTAATTTGCACACTACCTGAATTCTACCCACAAAAAAGTGACTCCCTAACTCCCATCTCCCCCATGAATAAATTTTACTTACATGAAAGCAGTCCTTTTCTAAGATTGCTGTTCATTGCTCTTCCTAATTTGACCTAAGTTAAAAAATAGTTCAATTTAGGAGTTATGAGAGCTGGTTCATTTTTCTAGATAGAATTTCATGGAAATACAAGTGGAAATGTCCAGCCACCTGATGAACTTTGTCTTGATAACAAAAAATGGAGGATGTATTATGTGCAAAGTTATTTAAATATATATTCCATTGTTATGTAATTTTAATAATTAGTGTTTTAAGTACTTGATTTTCAGAGGGAATTTTGGGGACAATCTGAGTTAATCAACTGAAATATAGCTTGTCATATGCCTACTTTTGTAGGGTAATGGTTTTTTATTTAAATTCATATGTTTTCTGCCTTAATGTAGTGAGAAAAAGATCTTAATGAGGACTTTGGTAATTATCTGATTTAATTCAGGCGAGTTAGACATCATTAGCTCAGGCTGTTACTGGTATTTCAAAGTATCTGGCGGATACACATTTCTCATTATTTGGTTTGTGATTCCTCCGCATAGTACAGAAACAACACTTGTGTATCATATAGTGGTAGTGAGTCAGTGAGTTGAGTACAGGATTTCTCTCCCCCAGGGTGTCACTGGATGCTAAGAACTTACCAGAACAAACCACAAAATTAGCTTCAAGCAGCTGCATGCTTCCCAGAAGTAGTCCATAAAGTTTAAACTCTGCAGTGATGTTTTGCAAGCAAGAGGCCCTCTCCTGAGCTTTCCCATTCCTTAGCAGTGCTGAGGCCAGATGGGGGAAGGGTTAACTGTATTTACTTGTCACAATTTAGATTTTCCAAAGAAATGGGCACAATTCCTCTTAACAAAAACAAAAAGGCAAATTACCAAGGTTGACAATTTGGAACAAAAGAGTATCAACTAACATGTTTTCCCACCAATTATCCATGGAAATAAGGTAAACAGGGAAAATGGAGGTAAAGCTTAGAATTTTTAAAGAAATCATGTAGTTTTAAAAAATCTTTTTAAATCATGCTACTTTGCTGTAATCCTGTTCCTTTAAATGCAACATCATGCTCAGGTGCTGCCTGCCCCTTGCTTGGGAACAGCATTGGGGTTTTAAATGTCTGCAGAATCTCTGCATCCAAAGGGAATTGAGAAAGAATTTCCTGATACTGTAATGAAAATAAGGTCTGCTCAACACAATAAACTTTTTCCTCTCTTCTTTCAAACTGTTTGGCCAGTCATTCAGTTTTTATGTCCAGGAAGGGCAAATCTATAAAGTCAAACTCCTTCATGTGAAAGAAGTTGCACAGGAAGTGACGGGATGGAGGACTCTACCTGAAGTCTTGTCTCACTTCGGAGCTGGGTTCTGGTTGCAGCCAATGCTATGGATTCTCTGGGTAGCACCCAGGCCCCAAACCTCTAGGAGCTGCCCCAGGCAGAATCTAGCAGGCAAGCGCCCTGACAGCTCCAACTTTGGTAGAGAAGGAGCCAAGCCTTAAGACAAGGTGGCATCAGAAATAGCTGGGCCTTGCCTTCTTGCTGAGTTCTTCAGAGGGTGGGATGGGCTTTGTTTATTCTACCAGTTCTCTGAGCTCCTACTTTGTATAGGTCCACAAGAATATTTGGGGCTGGGGTTATGGCTTAGCGGTAGAGCGCCTAGCACGGGCAAGGCGCAGGGTTCGATCCTCAGTACCACATAAAAATAAATAAAATAAAGGTATTTTATCCAACTACAACTAAGAAAAAAATTTAAAAGAAAAATTTTCGGAGGTGGGGGCGGCAGTGTACCAGGGATTGAATTCAGGGGCACTTGACCACTGATTCCCAGCCCCCAGCCCTTTTTTTGTATTTTATTTAGTTGCTTAGTGTCTCACTTTTGCTGGGACTGGCTTTAAACTCGCCATTCTCCTGCCTCAGCCTCCCAAGCTGCTAGGATTACAGGCGTGTGCCACTGTGCCTGGCTATCCTAAAGACCACATTTGAATTTTCAACTATCAAAAGAAGAGAAATACATTGGGCAAAATTCCCATTTAAAGTAATGTACCTCCTGTAGCCCACAGGAAATAGGACATAAAATGAGGGACCAAGGTAGGTCAGGGCTGGCTGAGTAGCTGGAAGCTGAAGGGGGAAATCCCAGAAGGAGAAGCCCCAGACTCCCAGAATTTGCCTTACATGTTCCCCTGGAGCCCTCAGCTGCCTTCACTGGGCACAAACAGCAGGATTCTAAAAGGTCCAGTGGAAAGCAACACTGGGAAGGCTGGAAAAACCAAGCCAAGATTCCAGTAAGTGCTGGGCACGGGGGAGGAAAAGTTGGGAATTTGTATCCCATTAAGTTAGAGGGACTTGATAAATATTTCAGGCTTTTTACTGAAAACCCAGATGTGGACCTTCAGCATATTCTGTTTTATTCCTGTGTACTTATTCTTAAATACCGTATCTTAGAACTTGGGTTCTAAGGCCCTAGGACTGGAGACAAAATAAATAGACCCACTCTAAGGCTGATATCAGGATGATCCACCAGTAACTGCCTGCTAAAACAGCTTTTATGAAAAAAATGACTGAATCCAAAGTCTACAATGTATTCAGAATTTCCAGTATATGATTATAAGTCAGTAGATAGAAGAAGCAAGAATGTATGACACAAAATCAAGAAGAAAGAAAGAACAAAACACAGACAACCAAAATGTTGAAATTGTTGACTAAGAATTTTTTTTGCGGGAGAGGGTACCAGGGATTGAACTTGGGGGTTCAATCCGAGTCACATCCTCATCCCCCCCGCCACACACACCTTTTTTTATATATATTAGAGAAGGGTCTTGCCAGAGTTGCTTAGGGCCTATGTTGCTGAGGCTGGCTTTGAACTAAAAAAAAAAAAAAAAGAAAAAACACTACAGAAAAAAAGATGGATAAACTTGATGGCAGTTTAATAGAAATTATCCAAATTGAAGAACAAAGAATTTTAAAAAAGATTAAAAATAATTAATGAGCAGGGATTCAATAACTTGTGAGAAAATATAACAAATATGTAACCAGAGTCCCAGGAAAGGAGGGAAAATGTGGCAGAAGAAAAAAATGTATTTAGAGAAATATGGCCATTTTTTTTTTAAAGTTAAGATTTAAAGTATCAAACTTAGGAATCCAAGCATCTCGGTAACTCCCTGTAATAGTTTGTATTTTTTTTATGCTGTCTTGACCCAGTTTTGAGGCCCTGGCTAGAGGCCAGAGGACCAGTTAAGTTCACACCCTCAGCCACCTCCTATACTGGGTGTTCACCCTGCCATCCACCCCGGCCATCCCGTGGCCAGGTGTAGACGATCAGAGACCAGAGACTGCTCCCTCCTGAAAAAAAAAAAAAAAAAAAGGATCCTGCACACATTTCCTCTATGCCCAGCCAATTCCCTCACTTCCCCTGAGTGGCCCTGCATTGGCATGCTGTTTCTCCCCAGGGGACTATGAGCATAAATAACAAAGTTGTAAAACTGTTTCTCTTCGCCTTTATTAACACCTCTTTATGTGTGTGTGTGTGTGTGTGTGTGTGCGCGCGCGCGCGGGCGCACCAGCATTAGGGTTAAATTAGGGCCTCAACCATGTAACCATCTTTTCTACCACTGAGTTACACCTCCAGCATCCCCTTCTCCTTAAAGCAGGATATGCATGAGTATAAAGAAGAAACACCTAGTCACATTGTAGCCAAACGCTGAAAGAGAAAGAACATCTTTAAAACGTTGGGCATGGTGGCACACACCTGTGACCCTAGCTCTTCATGAACCTGAGGCAGGAGGATTGCAAGTTTGAGACCAGTATGACACAAAACCAAGAAGAAAAAAAGCAACTTAGCTAGACCCTCCCTCAAAATAAAAAAGGACTGGGGACATAGCTCAGTGGTAGAGGGCCCCTGGGTTCAATCCCCAGTACAGCAGGTGGCGGGGTAGGCTGGCTGGCAGCCTTAAAAAGTGGGAGCTGGGGAAACAAAAAATACCTGATACAACAATAAGAACGATAATTGACATTTCATTAGGAAAAATGGAGAACAGATGACAGTGTAATAGCATCTTTAAAATACTGAAAAAAAAAAAAGCTAATCGTTTTCCATATGCAGGAAAAATATTCTTCAAATATGAAGGTGAAATAGAACTGTTTCAGGGGCAAGTAAATACTTACAGAATTCATTGCAGGAGATGGACACTACAAAAAAATGCAAAATGTTCTTTAGGATAAAAAGAAATTGATGCCAAAATTAAATTCATATCTACAGGAAGGAAAGAAGAGTCCTAAAAATAGTAGATATATGGGTAAATATACTATTCTTTTCTTCAGTTCTTAAAGAGACCATTGATTGCATAAAGCAAAAATGATATGTATATTGTGGGGTTTATAACAAATATATGACAATTGCATAAAGGAATTTGAATTGTAAGATACTTAAATTATGTGTGAACGGTTAAATCATAATGCACACACACACGATAATTACCCCAAAGCAGAAAAGGTAGAATGCAATGCTAATTTTAAAATAACAACAACAACAAACCCAAAACATAAAGCTCAATCAACTCAAGGCAGGAAAAGAAAAAGATCAAAGAAGTTTAGAGAAGATAAATAGAAAAATCAAATAGCTAACTAGTAGCCATTAGATTGAAAGATATCAATGATTACATCATAAATTAAATAAAAGACTAAGGTTTTCAGATTGACATTCAAGAAGCAGTTTACCAGAGATGCATATTAAGTGGAAATAGGTTGAAATCAAGAAATACATGACTCCAATATTAACAGTAAGAAAGTTGGTGTGACTATGTTAATATCAGATGAAATGAACTTCAAGACAATATTACGAGAGGAAAAAAAAGGGCATCCTTTAGTGATAAAAGTTAATTAATCAATAAATCAATAACCTAAGCAGTTCTGTGTTGCTTTACAATGAGGATGCATTGTGAGAAATGTGTCATTAGGTGATTTCATCATTGCGTGAACATCAGAAAGCATACTTGCACATCTAAGACAGACGGACAAGACATCCCTGGGTAGTAGAATATGCAACCTCCATCACATATGCAGTCTGTCATTGACCAAAATGCCTTTATGATGTGTTTGTGGGTATGTACCTAATTATATAACTTAAGAATGTATGAAGCAGGAATGATGGCTTGCAAAATTCCACAAAAGTCTACGGTGATCACTGCTCTGAATCATCTACTGATCTGGCAAGATCAATTGGAATCAACTGTTTGGGAACACTGGAACCTCTTCAGAAACTTAGAACCTGTAGGGGGTGCCTCATGAAGGAAGAGGCATGAATTAACTACCACCCGCTTTCCTGGGTGCCTCCTTGGTACAGGGATAGCAGCCTGCATTCTTGGAGCACCTGTTTGATACCAGGGTAGGCAGTGGTGATCTCCAAAATTTTAGGTTTGTGCATTTTGGCTACCCTGAGAAACTGACATGGACATTTGTTTGTTTCCTCTTGGCAGTGGTGGCAATGGGCTACTTTGGTGCTATCTATCAGAAGATTTAAAGAGGTATGACCCCCACCCTCTGCACCTTTTTTTTTTTTTTTTTTTAATGTTGGAGCCAGGCATTTGGGGAAATTGTCCTCAGGTTGCTGACTGACTATAGAGCTAACAAAACAGAAACTTCAAGACCACCACACACAACAAGAAATACATACTTTGCAAAAAAATAAAAAAAGTAGTTTGGAAAAGTTATGCTTATTTGGCTCCACCCTCAATAAGCAAAAAATTCTGGGAGAATCAGGTTTCCGGAGTTAACATACAATAATACCCGGATGTCCATTTTTTCAATAAAAAATTACAAAACATACTAGAAAATAGAAGAGTATGGCACCATTACAGGAAAAAAATAATAATTTGAGCCATCTCTGAAAAAGTCCAGACATGGAAATTATTAGAAAAAGAAATTAAATCAACTGCATTAAATATATTCAGTGAAATAAAAGAAAACACAAAGAATTAACATAAAGCAGAATAATGATGCATGAACAAGTGAAGATATAAAAGAGAGAAGTTACAAAAAAGGAACCAAACAGAAAATCCAGAACTGAAAAGTATAATAACTGACATGAAATATTTATTCCAACAGCAGATTTGGGCAGGCAGAACAAAATGGATCAGAGAACCTGAAAACAAGATAATTGAAATTATCCAGTCTGGAAAGCAGAACAGAAGATGAGTAAAGAAAAATGAGCAGAGTCTGAGGGACTTATGGGACACCACCAAGTCACGTGCATCATAGGAGTTGTAAAAGAGGAGACCGTGACAGAAGAACAGAAAAACTATTTGAAGAGATAATAGCCAAAAACTCTCCAAATCTGATGGGGGACATGAATCTATATATCCAAGAAGCTCAATGAATTCAAAGCACAAATTGAAAGAGATCTACATTAAGACACATGGCCAAACTGTTGAGACTCAAAGAATTTTGAAAGTGTTGAGAGACACTCATCCCATACAAATAATTTAACAACTGAATGTTCATCAGAAATCTTGGAGATCTGAAGGCAGTGCAATCACATATTTGTGTTCTGAAAGAAAAAAAAATCCCCTCAACCAAAAAAAAGAATATTATATACTAAACATAAAACTCTAAAAAAAAGAGGTCAATCTAGGAAAAATTATAAACACAACTAACAACAGAGACCTAAAACATGTGACCCCAAAATATACAGAATTGATGGGAGAAATGGTTGTACAATAATAGTTGGATACTTCAATATCCTATTTTCAAAATTGATAGGATATCCAGACAGAAAATCAATAAGGGTGTAATAGAAGAATTGAACAACCATTTAAACCAATTAGACCTAAAAGATACCTACAGAGCACCCAACACAGCAGCAGAATACATGTGTTCTTTTTCAAGCTCATATAGAACATTCTCCAGGGCACACCATGTGTTAGGCTCTAAAATAAATCTTGATACATTTAAAAATTGAAATCATGCAAAGTATCTTTCAATCACTATTAGAAGGAGAACTGGAACTTTCACCAAAAAAGTGAAAATTAACATTCTAATAATCTAACTGTACATTTTGAAGAACTGGAAAAAGAAGAGTACATTAAATACAACTAGAAAATTGAAAGGAATCATGCTTATTAGAGCAGAGATAAATTAAATAGAGGATAATAAAGACAACAGAGACCATCAGTGAAACCAAAAGTTGGTTCTTTGAAAACATCAACAATATTGAGAAGGTTGCCAAAGAAAACAGAACTCAAATAATCAAAATGAAAAAATGGAAGTGGTAATGGAACATTACCACCTGTTTTGTAGAAATAAACTGTATTATAAGAGAATGCTATGAACAATTTATGCCATTAAGTTGGGTAATCAACATTGAAAGGGAAATTCCTATAATTATACTAGTCACTAAAATTGACACTAGAAGGAATAGAAAAATCAGACCAGACCTATAATAAGTAAGGAGGTTAAACTAGTAACTAAAAGCCTCCTGGCCAGTCATGGGGACACATAATCTGGCAGCAACTCAATCCCAGCAACTCAGAAGGATGAGGAAGGAGGATCACAAGTTCAAGGCCAGTCTTGGCAACTTAGCAAAACCATGTCTCAAAATAAAAAATTAAAGGGTTGGGTATATAGTTCAGTAGTAGAGCGCTTCTTAATTTAATCCCCTATACCATAAAATAAAATAATTTTAAAAAAATCTTATCAACAAAGAAAATCCCAAGACTAGATGGCTTCACTGGTAAACTATACCAAATATTTAAAGATGAACCTACACCAATCCTTAAATACCTAAAAAAGAGGAGGGAACACTTTCTAATTCATCTATGAGTGTTGGTCAGCTTTCTGTTACTATGGCAAATGCCTGATAAAAATCAATTTATAAAGAGGAAAAGGTTATTTTGGTTCATAGTTTTAAGTCTCTGGTGTTTCTCTTTGGATGGCAATGACAGATTGCACATGATGGAGAAAATTACTTCACAACCAGAAAGTAAAAAAGAGGAAGAGGAAGAGACCTGGATCCCTCTCAAGGGCATTCCCCCAATGACCTAAAAAAACTTTAAATAGGCCCCACTTCTGGAATGTTCTACCTCCAATAGTACCACTCTGGGGGGAAAGTGTGTAACACATGGGCATCTGGGTGACATTTAACTTCCAACTATACCAATGAGGCTGACGTTGCACTGATACCAAAGCTGGACAAGACTTCTACTAGAAAACTGGAGGCCAATATACCTTGGAAGATGAAAAATTCTCAACAAAACACTATCAAGCCAAATTCTGAAGCATATTAAGTCCTATTATATACCATGAGCAAGAGCTGTTTCTTTCCAGAACCAGGGAAGTTTAACATACAAAAATAATTCATTTTAATAAACATTGCACGTTAATAGAATGAAGGAAAAATACTATGTGCTCATCTCGATTGAATTAAAGTAGTTGATAAAATCTATGATGAAAATACTCACACTTGTAATAGAAAGGAATGTTCTCTACATGATAAAGGCCATATGTGAAAAATCCACAGCTAACTTCATACTCAATAATAAAAACCTAAAAGCTTAAGATCAGGAACAAGACAAGGATGCCCACTTTATCACCTCTATTCAACGTGGTACTGGGAGTTCTGGCCAGGAAAATGAGGTAGAAAAAAAGAAATAAAAAGTGTCCAAATGGAGAAATTTTTTTAAAAGTTCTCTCTTTTCACAGATGATGTTATCTTAAATGTAGAAAATCCCAATGAATCCAAAAAATATCAGAACAAAGTAATGAATTCAGTAATGTTGGATATAAAGTCAACATAAGTCAGTTGTGTTGTTGTATGTTACTGGTGAATAATCCCCAAAGAAATTCCACTTATATTGCATGAAAGAGCATAAAATACTTAGAAATAAACTCAGCCAATGTTATTGTTTGGGTATGAGGTGTTCCCCCAAAGTTCCTGTGTCAGTTCAGGAATATTCAGAGATTAAATTATTAGCTTTTGAGATATGTAACCTAATCAGTCCATCCCGTTTTGCATGGACTGACTCAGTGTTAACCGTAGGCAGGTGGGACACAGCTGGAGGAGCATGACCTTGGGCCATGCCCTGAAAGGAATTATCTTTTTTTTTTTTTGTGGTACTCCTGCTTCTTAGCCACCGTGAATGGTGCCGTGCTCCTCCACCACCAGAAACAGTTCTACTGCCATGATATTCTGCCTCACCTTGGGCACAAAGCAATGGAGTTGGCCCACCATGGACTAAACCTCTGAAAACCAAGAGCCCAAATACTTTTCATTCTTTACCGTTGTTTGTGTCAGGTATTTTGGTCACAGTGACAAAAAGCTGCCTAGCACAGGAATTGGTACCAAGAAGTGGGTTGATTGTTGTGACTAGTCTGACCATGTGGTTCAGAATCCTTGGGAACTGATTAACAGGAAGGATTTGGAAAAGTCTGGAAACGAAGGTTGCATAAGCCTTAGAATGTTGTAAGTGGAACTTCATGGATGGTTCTGGTAAGAGCTCAAAAGACTAGAATGCAGACAGTAAAGACTGTGCTCATGGAGTTTCAGAGTGGAATGAGGATTCTATGGGGAATTGGACTAGAAGCCACTCATATTCGGCCAAAGAACTTGTCTACATTTTGTCCATGTACTGGAACTTTGTGTAAAGCTGAACTTAGAGATGATGAACTAACTAATCTGGCAGAAGCAATTTCAAGGCATCCCAGCATTCAGGCAGTGGTATGAATATTGCTGGCATCTTTTAGCCAGGTTTACTGTGACAATCAGGAATTGAAAAACAGAGCTGAAACAGGGCTTGAAAAACTTGCAATTTGACCAGAAAAGTCTATGTAAAACTGGAACCAAAAAGATGTGGTTGTTGAAGAGATTACAGCCCCCAAAGAGATGCTAAGTATTTTGCACAGATAGAAAAAAATGGCTTAAAAGCATATCAGGAATTTGTTGGACCACACCCACTGCAGGTTCAAGGATGTAGAATGGAAAATTCATTTGAGAAGAGATCATGGAGTTGAATAGAGAGGTCTAGGAAGTTTCATCATGCTCAATCACCTGAGCCCTCAGAGGGCACTGCAGCTATGATCCAAGGGGGGTCCAGCTACTACCTGAGTTGGTGGTTGATCCTGGTGCCATCCACATAGTGCTGATTCTGCAGGAATGCAGGATGCTGGAGTTAAAGGCTCATGGAGGCTTCCACTAAGATTTTAAAAGAAGGCCTGTAGAAAGTGTAGCAGGGTCCAAATCCCTGTGGACTGCCCCTGAGAGGGCGATATGTGAAGCTGAAATGAAGATTCCAGGAATTAGGAGATATGTGGACAGTCTGCTGAAACTGCTAACTTCAGAGAAATCCAGATTGAAATATACCATGAAAGATGCCACAGACAAGGCTAAACAGTACTGCTTGAGCCCCTTTGGAGAGCACATCTCAACACCCTAAGTCCTAGATGCTATATGCAGATTCATAGGAAAAGTTTGCCTGTCTGGGTTTCAGCCATGCATGGATCCCATTCTTTGTGTGTTCTCTTCCTCCCTTTTGGAATGGGAGTGTTTACTCTGTGCCATTCATTGTATTTGGAATATATGTAACTTGCTTTAGATTTTGACAGGAGATCCCTGTCAAGATTCTACCTTGAGTCTCAGATGAGACTTTGGACTTGGACTTTTGTGTAATGCTGGAACTGTCAGGACTCTTGGAGATGAACTTTGTATTGTGAGATGGACATGATTAGTGAAGGAGGTGAATGTTTAAATTGTGAGATATGTAGCTAATCAGTGTGTCCTCGTTTAAATGAACTTGATGGTAACTGTAGGCAAGTGGGGCATGGCTGGAGGAGGTGGGTCACTTGGGGCATGCCCTGGAAGTATTCATCTTCCCTACAGCCCCTTACCCTTTCTCTTCCTGTTTCCTGGCCACCAAATATGGAGAAGTATTCTGCCACCATGAACTTCCACCATAATGTTGTGCCTCACCCTGGGCTCAAAGTAATGGCGTTGGCCCACCATGGACTAAACCTCTAAAAACTGTGAGCCAATAAACTTTCCCTTCTCTAAGTGGTTCATGTCAGGTATTTTGATTACAGCAAGAAAGAGTTGACTAAAACCCTATTGCTTTATAAGATTTGCAATTGGGAAGTGTTAGTGTTTCTACTTTGTTCTTTTTCAGTTTGCTTTGAATACTCTGTATCTTCTGATATTCTATTTTAATTTTAGGATTAGCCCTTCAATTTCTGCAAAAATAGACCTGAGATTCTGATAGGAATTGTGGTTGAACCTGTACATCAATTTGGGTGTGTTTTACTCAGCTTTTTCACTGCTGTGATTTAAAGACCTGACCAGAACAACTGCAGAGAAGGAAAAGTTTATTTTGGGGCTCATAGTTTTAATCCATGGACAGCAGGCTCCATTCCTCAGGGCTCAAGGCGAGGGAGATCATCATGGCCAGCAGAGTGTGGCAGTGGGAAGCAGCTCACATGATGATCAGGAAGCAGAAAGAGGGAGAGAGGGAGAGAGGGAGAGGGAGAGGGAGAGGGAGAGAGGGAGAGGGAGAGAAGGAGAGAGGGAGAGAAGGAGAGAGGGAGAGGGAGAGGGAGAGAGGGAGAGGGAGTGAGGGGGGGGAGAGAGAGATTGATTCCACTTGCCAGATACATATACCTCAAAGCCACACCCCAAAGCCTCACCTCCCCTAGCCACACCCCACCTGCCTTCAGTTAACACTCAATCCCATCAGGTGATTAATTCACTGATTGGGTTAAGGGTCTCAAAACCCAATCATTTCTGCTCTGAGTCTTCTTGCATTGTCGCACACGTGAGCTTTGGGGGACACCTCTCATCCAAACCATAACAGGGTGAGAGTGCCATCTTAATAATTCCAATTCTTGGGCTGGGGATGTGGCTCAAGCGGTAGCGCGCTCGCCTGGCATGTGTGCGGCCCGGGTTCAATCCTCAGCACCACATACAAACAAAGATGTTGTGTCTGCCGAAAACTAAATAAATAAATAAATATTTAAAAAAAAAAAAAATTCCAATTCTTTCAGTCCGTGAACATGGACTATTTTTCTAGTTAGTTATTTAGATCTTTAATTTATTTTAACAATGTGTTATAGTCTTGAAGTGTAAATTTTACATTTTTTAAATTTATTTTTTAAGAGAGAGAGAGAGAGAGAGAACTTTTTAATATTTATTTATTTTTTTTTTAGTTTTCGGCGGACACAACATCTTTGTTTTTGTATGTGGTGCTAAGGATCGAACCCGGGCCCCACGCATGCCAGACAAGCGCGCTACCGCTTGAGCCACATCCCCAGCCCCCAATTTTACATTTATTTTGTTACATTTATTCTAAGTATTTTATCCTCTAGTTGCTGTTATAAATCAAATTGTTTTCTTAATTTCATGTGCAGATTGTTCATTGTAAATATGTATGAATACTATTGATTTTTTTTTTTTTTTACAGGGATTGAACCCAGGGATGCTTTACCACTGAGCCACATCCCCAGCTTTTGTATATTTTTATTTAGATACAGGGTCTCACTGAATTACTTAGGGCCTTGCTATGTTGATGAGGCTGGCTTTATCCTGTGATCCTCCTGCCTCAGCCTCCCCAGCCACTGGGATTACAGGCATGTACCATCATGCCTGGCTACAATTGATTTTTGTATATTGAGCTTTGCATTGTGTAACTTTGCTGGCCTAATTTCTTTTTTTGGTGGATTCCTTTTGGATTTTCTTTGCACAAGATAATATCATCTGTGAATAAACACAGGGTGACTTTCTCCTTCCAATCTAAATGCTTTTTATTTATTTTTATTTTGTAATTTTTCTGGCTAGAATGTCCAGTACAATTTTGAACAGAAGGGATTAGAGCAGATATCCTTGTCTTCTGCCTGGACTTACGGGGAAAATATTCTTTGACCATTAACAATGATGTTAGCCCTTGCCAGGGGAAGTGGTGCATACCTGGAATCCCAGCAATAGGAGGATCACAGGCTCCAGGCCAGGCTCAGGCTTAGTGAGATTGTGTCTCAATTTAAAAAACAAAAAGGGGGGCTGGGGTTGTGGCTCAGTGGTAGAGCACTCGCCTGGCATGCATGAGGCACTGGATTTGATCCTCAGCACCACATAAAAATAAAATAAAGATATTGTGTCCACCTTTTAAAAAAGGTGGAGGGAACTGGGATACAGTTCAGTGGTAGAGAATTCCTGGGTCCAATGCCCAGTACCCTGCCCCCCCAAAAAAGGGATGATGTTAACTATTGCTATTGAGGAAGATCCCTTATATTCCTAGTTTATTTATTTTTTAATCATGAAAGCTCTTGAATTTGTCAAATGCTTTTTTCTATGCCTATTGAGACGGAAAAATGACGTTATTTTTCTATACTCTTGATATGGTGAGTTGCATTAATTGCTCTTTCAACATTCAACCCAAACTTGTATTTCTGAGATAAATCCAATTGGTCATGAAATACAATCCTTTTTTTAAAAATATTTTTTAGTTGTTGATATACCTTTATTTTATTTATTTATATGTGGTGCTGAGAATCGAACCCAGTGCCTCACACATGCCAGGCAAGTGTGCTACCTCTGAGCCCCAGCCTACCCCCTCTTTTTATATGTTGCTGTATTTTGCTTGCTAGAATCTCATTGAGGAATTTTTCATCTACATGCATAAGAGATTGGTCTTAGTTTTGTCTTGTAATGTCTTTGTTTAATTTTGTTTGCTTTTAGCTTCATATTGAATGGGACTTAGTAATATTTGAGTAAATATATCCATATTATAAATACAAATTTATTTGTAAGGGTGTTATCAACACCCTTAACCAATACTAGAAAATATACTATACTATACTATACTATTATATTATAATAATGTTCTGGAGATTTAATCCAGGGTCTTGAATATACTAAACACAAGCCCTCCCTGTGAGCTACATCCCCGGCCTCTCCACTTTTTAAATAAAATTTGAAAAGGTTGACAATCAGCAAAATAGGGGAAGAAAATGATAAAATGATATGATCCCACGACTAAATTTGATATGCAGGAAACCGACTATATTTACATACATAAAATAAAAATAAAGATTTCACTTCGACTGCGAGAGATCAACATTTTCACATACATTCACATATGCATATGCATTTCAGAAGTAGGACCCTGTTGTGTGTACCATTTTTTAAAATACAGTTTTACTTTTAGCAATTTGATGCATGAATGGAGTTGTATCTCATAGGATGCTTTCAGTGGCAGAGGGGAGGAAACCCCTTGCAGGCTGGCATACCTAATCAGAAAATATGATGATGCTTCCACAGCAGAAGCTAGAGTAAAGACAGTCTTCTGGATGAGTGACTCAGGTGTTCACAGATGTCTTGAAGGTCCCAGGCTCTTCCTGCCATCTGCCCATTCATACCATCAGCTTTGTACTAGGATGGCTGCCCAAAGCATGTGACCATACAGGTTTCCTTGCCACATGGTGGGAGAACCTGGCTTCCCACAGAGACCACTTGCTATTCAGTGTCAGGAGGGATCTCTCCAGAAGACTGGGCAAGCCTCTTCTATTCTTCAGCCAGTCACTAGGTATCAGTCCAGCTCACCCCTGGATCTGAGATCAATTCTCTCAGTGTCTTTGCTGCTGTGTCATAGGAGCCCAGGTGGAGAGAGGAGTGGATTATTAGCAAGTCCATCACAATGTCTACCGTGAAAACTTAAAAAAAACAAACAGTGCTTAAAAAACATGAAAACCAGCAGATTTCTGGGAGCAGTGTGTACATCTGTGATTCTAGTGACTCAGGAGGCCGAGGCAGGAGGATGTTGAGTTTGAGGCCAGCCTTGGCAACTTAGTGAGACCCTGTCTCAAAATAAAAATAAAGGTCAGACGTGGTGGCGGACTTTGTAATCCCAGTGGCAATCCTGGTGGCTTGGGAGGCTGAGGCAGGAGGATCGCGAGTTCAAAGACAGCCTCAGCAACTTCACAAGACCCTAAGCAACTCAGTGAGACCCTGTCTCTAAATAAAATACAAAAAGGGCTGGGGATGTGGCTCAGGGGTTGAGTGCCTCTGGGTTCAATCCCCAGTACCAAAACAAACAAACAAATAAATAAATAAATAAATAAGGATTGAAGGTGTGGCTTAGTGGTACAGTGCCTCCTGTTAAGTCCCCAGTACAAAAAAAAAAAAAAAGAAAGAAAGAAAGAAAGAAAAAATAAATCAGAAGGTTGACAACTCAACTCTGCTCCATCCAAAGGCAAACATATTTCGACTTTTTGTTTGTTTGTTTGTTTGAGGTGGGCTCTTGCTGTGTTTCCCAGGTAGACTGCAAAATTCATGGGCTCAAGCGATCCTCTCAGCTCAGCCTCTTGAGTAGCTGAAACGATAGGTGTGCACCACCACATCCTGCTCTTTTTCAACTCTTTATGCCAATTTTTTCCAGTATTCTCCAAATTTTCAAGAACATACTTCTATATTGTCATTGTCAACATATCTAGTATGAAAACTGAGGATTTTGCTCCCCTACAGCAACATCTTTTGCCTTCCCCTTTCTCCTCCTACGTCATCAAGCGAAGTAGCTATCATGGACTGTAACTGTGTTTCCCCCAAATATGTTGAAGTCCTAATCTCCTAAAATGACTGTACACAGAGATAAGGCCTTTAAAGAGATGATTAATGTTCAAAGCATTCGCAAAGGTGGGGCCCTAGTCCAACAGGACCGGTGTCCTCACAAGAAGAGAAAGAGATGTCACAGATGTGCATGCTCAGGAGAAAGACCACGTGAGGACTGATGAAAGGGCAGCTGTGCTCGATGAGAGAGGCCTCAGAAGGAACTGACCCTGCAGCTCCCTGATGTTGGACTTCCAGCCTCAAGAAATGTAGGGGGAAAGAACCACGTTTCTGCTGCTTCAGCCCACTCAGTCTGTGCTATTTTGCTATGTAGACAACACAGTATTGGTAATTACTAATTAGAAGACTAATAGAGTACCAGAGTAACAGGGTACCAGATCAGTAGTGATTTAATTGTTGTAATAATGTAAATGCTGGGGAAACATGCTTTGTATCATAACTTTTTTACTTTCTGGAATATATGATCTTGTTGAAACTACAGAGTCTGCCCACCTGTTTTTTTTTTTTTTCTTCTTCTTTCTTTCTTATCCGTCTCTCTATTAAAAGAAAAGCTGAAGCCAGTTCAACATAACAAAGTTTCCTTGAGCAAGGAACCTGGCATCACACTGAACCAAGGACGGTCCAGGATGCTCCTCATCACCACAGGTACAGGTTATATTTATAGAAAGAAAAGTTACACACACGACCAGATTGGTGGTAGTCAGCACTTGCCGTATATGATCAGGTTTTGGCAGCTTCCAGTGTCAGATTGGCTGGAAGTTCAGCTGAACTTGCTACGATTGGCTGCGACTCAACTCCTTAGTTACAATGATTTACTCTGATGTTAGATTGCAAGTTGTTTACACATCCATCCATGTGCTTTGGACTAATCTTTATCACCCAATTACAGAGACAGGTATAGGCCAAACTTATGTAGTTCTCTATACATCTATATTTTTCCCCAAGTGACCCATTAAAAAAGAATGGGTCACATCTTCCTGAATGTGCACACCTCAAGCATCCGGAGGTGTGTATTTGCCCTCCTGGGAGCTATCTTGGAGTCTGCCTCTGCCCTGTCTGAGTGGGCTCCAGGCCACAGGTTCTCCCACTAGTCTACAGCACAGGGGCCTCCCTTTGCCTCTCTCCTCCCAAAAGCCTGTGTTTGGGATTCCTTGACTTCCTCTCTCTGGAATTCACACCTGTTTGGATGAATGACGTTATTCCTAAGCAAGAGTGCATGTGAGTAGACTTAAAGCCATTCATGCCTGAAGGTTTTGTCTGTTTGCCATCCTGGGGATTAAACTCGGGTGCTCTGCCATTGAGCTCCACTCCCAGCCCTTTTCACTTTTTATTTTGAGACAGGGAATCACCAGGTAGTCAAGGCTGTCCTCAAACTTGCCATCTTCCTGCCTCAGCCTCCCAAGTCTCTGGAATTACAGGTGTACACCCCTGTCCCCAGCCTGAAGCTATTTTAATTCTACCCTGACATATGATAGCATTGGTTGAAAATGGAACTTAAAACTAAGAATAATTTTCCTTCATTATCTTTCAACACTTTCAATTGTTTCCATTTTTTTATATTATGAATACTGCATTGAGTGCTAATTTTTTTATAAAGGAGCTAATCTATTTCTCTAGGATACATTCCTAAAATGGCCAAAGTATTTACACATTTTTAAGGTTTAAGAATAACATTGGTTGCAAAATGCTTAGAGAACCAGCGGTATATGCCTATTTTTTGTATTTTCATCAGCCATGGATGTCAACATTCTAAAAAAAAAGTTTTTCTAGTTTAATTAAGAAAATGATGTATTAGAGAGCTGCCTTTGGTGCCTGTAGAGTGGGTAGGAGTAGGGATGGGAGTGTGTATGTGTGAGAGAGACAGACAGACAGACAGACATGCCCATGCAAGATGCTGGGCCTCCTTCCACCCTCCTTGCCCACATGGGAACCACTTATAGCCTGTGAAGGCCGAACTTGCTGGGTAAGGTTGCATGAGCTTTTCCATTCCAAGGGCGTGGACCAGTCTTGTCTGTAGCATTCCTGGGACTTGTTTGGGGTTTGGGGCTGACAAGAGGCAAACTCTTTTTCCCAGGTCTGTCCCTAACCCTTCCTGTTCACATCCATTTGTGCAACTATAAATATCCATATAAATATGAGAATCTAAGGCTGGGGTTATGGCTCAGCAGTAGAGCACTCGCCTAGCACGTGTGAGGCCCTGGGTTCGATCCTCAGCACCACATAAAAATAAATAAGTAAAATAAAGGTATTATGTCCAACTACAACTAAAAAATAAATATTAAAAAAATGAGAATCTAATTGAGCTCTAAACATGACTTAAAAGGGAGTTCCAGTGTTTTAATGTACCCTCTACCCGTCCTTGCCTTTGGGATCCTGGATGGGTCATGGTAGCTGGCTCTTATAAATGAAGATGCTATGAACATTGATGTACAAGCCTTTGTGGGGACATGTTTTAATTTCTTCAGGGTACATATCAAGGAATGGAGAGTTGAGATTATGAGAAGGAAAGAAAAACAAAACAAAACAAAACAAAGCAAAACCAATGGGGTAGCATTGGTTAGGAAGCACTTAAAATGGAGCCAAAAGCCATTGTTAATCCCATTTTAGACATGGTGCATCTGAACCTTTGAACTGGACTACAGATATGCACTCCACCCCCTATGCCAGCTGACTCGTGGTCTGGGTCAAGCTACAGATTCCTGAAGCACTGTTTATTTACATCTGCTGAACTTCTGTACAAGGGACCCCTTCTCCCAAACTACTCAGAGCCTGAGATCACACAGAATTCCTTTCTTACCAACAGCTTAATTCTTAGAGCACAAATATAACAAGGAATGTAATTTCCGGCCCCCTTCCAGCTTAAAGCAGAAATAGAGCCACCATTTTGCAGAAGCGCAAATACATTTTCAGGACTGTTTGTGTTTCCCCAGATTGCAACCCTAATTAGCCCCCAGATAAATGTAATTTTCTTCCTTCATGAGTAGGTTGATTTTATTCTCAGGAAGGTGTGTGTTTCGCTTTTGGAAGAGACTGCCCAAATAATTTTTTACCATTTTTCATTTCTACCAGCAGTGGATAAGATTTCCCATTTAGCCAGGCATGGTGGGCCAGAGAATCACAAGTTCAAGGCCAGACATGGCAAATTAGAGAGATATTGTCTCAAAGTAAAATTTTTAAAAAGGGCTGGGGATGTAGCTCAGTGGTAGAACAGTTTCCTAGTATGTTTGAGGCCCTGGTTTCAATCCCTAGTACCACCAAAAGATTTCCAGTTTCACCACATCTTTGCCAGTACCTGGAGTGACCAGTCTTTTAAAATCGTAGCTGCCCTAGGAAGTTATACAACTAGTCCACAGTGATTAAGGTTTTAATCTGCATTTCCCTAATACTGGTGATAGTGAATGTTTTTCATGTGCTTATTGGCTGTCTGTATACTACCTCTGATGAGTCATCTGTTCAAATATTTTGTTCTATTCTTTTTTTAGAGCTTTTTATCTTCTTCTGGTGTAAGAATTATTTATGTATTCTAGATAGAAGCCCTCTGTTAAATATATATTTTTGAGGGCTGGGGATGTGGCTCAAGCGGTAGCGTGCTCGCCTGGCATGCGTGCGGCCTGGGTTCGATCCTCAGCACCACATACAAACAAAGATGTTGTGTCTGCCGAAATCTAAAAAATAAATAAATATTAAAATTAAAAAAAAAATATATATATATATATATTTTTGAAATATATATATATTTTTTTGAAATATTTTCTCCCAACTTATGACTTGCTTTTTCATTTTTGTAGCGTGCGCGCACGCGTGTGTGTGTGTGTGTGTGTGTGTGTGTTGCTGGGGATTGAACCCGAGTCTCCATATATGCATTTGAATAACTTTAATTTGGGGCTGAACGCTGTAGCTCAGTGGTAGAGCACTTGCTTAGCATACACAAGGTCCTGGGTTCAATCCTCAGGGAAATTTTTATTTTAAAATACCTATGGACTCAAAATTGAAAAATCTATGAGTCCCATTTACCTTGTTTCATTTTCTCCCAATGGTGACACCTCATACAACTAAAGTGTAACATTGAAATCAGGAATATGATATGGTACAATCTTGGTAATTAGAATACAGACCCAGTCAGCTTTAGTCAGTCTGTTTTTGCAGTACTGGGGATTAAATGCATGGCTGTTCTACTACTGAGCTATGTCCCAGCTGTTTTATTGATTGATTATCTTCAGCAGAGTCTTGCTAAATTGTTGAGGCTGGCCCTAAACGCACAATCCTTCTGCCTTAGCCTGCCCAGTAGATGGGATTAAAAGCATGTGCCAACACACCTGGTAATCAGTTTTGATATGTACTCACATCTAATACATGAGCATAGTTTGCAATTTGACCTCATGTATAGATTTATGTTGCCACCACCACAATAAAGACATAGAAATGTTCCCTCACCAAGAAGAAATTCCGTTGGAACACCCTTTACAGCTGCTCTCAGCTCCCACATCTCTACCCCTGTGGCAAATCTGTACTTAATTTCTATAGTTTGGTCATTTCCCAAACACTATCAGACAGAAAATGGAATCATAGAATATGTGACTTTTGATATTGACTTTTTTCTCACTAAGCATAATTCCCCTTAGATCCATTTAAATTGTGTGTATCAATATTTTATTGCTTATTAATGCTGTGTAGTATTCCACTGTGTGGATATAATAAAGATTTTTTAAGCCATTTGCTTATTGAGGGAAATTTTAGTTATTTTCAGCTTTTAATATTATTAATAAAATTGGATGAACATTTGTGTACAGGTTTTGGGGTAAATATAAGTTTTCATTTCTTTGGGTTAAAGGTCCAAGAGTGTGATTTCCAGTTGTTTTATAAGTACATGGTTAGGTTATAAGAAACCATCCAACTGTTTTCCGTCCAATTGTACCATTTTCCATTCCAATCAGAAACATGAGACATCCCATTTATTTATTCCCTTACCAACATTTGGTATTGTTATGACTTTTTATTTTAACTATTCTAAAAATGTGTAGTGATATCCTGTTATAGTCTATATTAATCTGCTTTGTTTCCATAATGGAATACCTGAGATAGGCTAACTTTAAAAAGTAAAGAGGTTTATTTAGCTCACAGTTCTGGAGTGACAGATGGTGTCACAATGGAGCATGGGCAGGGATGTGTGTGGAAGAAAAAGATCACAGGACTAGACAGGAAGCCTGAGAGAGAGATAAGGGCCATACTTGCTCCTTCCAAAGCAACTTTCTTGGGAGAATAACTCAAAGGTCCCATAGAACAACCTGAGGCCCTTCTGAGGAAATTTATGTCTAAGTTCATGAATATTGGTCTATAATTTTAAGTATGACCTTTATCTGGTTTTGGTTTCAGGGTCTCATAAAATGAGATGGGAAGTGTTCCTTACTCTTCTATTTTCTGGAAGAGATTATATAGATTTGGTGTTAATTCTTTAAATGTTTGGTAGAACTCTCTAGTGAAACTATCTGGGCATGGAGATTTATGGAGGCTTTTAAATTATAGATTCAACTTATTTAATAGTTATAGGATGCATTCAGGTTATCTATTTCATCTTGGGAATATTTTGATAGTTTCTGGTTTCCTGGGATTTGTACAATTAATCTAAGTGAATGGATTTCTGTGCATATAGTTTTTTAAATAATGTTCCCTTGATAATCCTCTTAAAGCTACACGGTTTGTACTGATAACCCCTTTTTCATTTGTGATATTGGAAACTATATCATTTCTCTTTTGCTCTTCGTCAGGTTTGTTCAAAATTTATCAAGTGCTTGATCATTTCAAGAACCAGTATTTGTTTTATTGATTTTCTCCATTTTTTTTTTCATTTTCAATATCATTGAAATCTGCTTTTATTTATGTATTTATTTTTGGTACCAGGGATTGAACTCAAGGGCACTCAACCACTGAGCCACATCCCCAGCCCTATTTTGTATTTTATTTAGAGACAGGGTCTCACTGAGATGCTTAGTGCCTCGCTTTTGCTGAGGCTGGCTTTGAACACATGATTCTCCTGCGTCAGCCTCCTGAGCTTCTGGGATTACAGGTGTGCGCCATGCTCTTATTTGTATTCCTTCTTTCTTCTAACTTTGAATTGGTTTTGCTATTCTTTTCCTAATTTCTTGAAATGGGAACTTATATTAAGGACATAAAATCCTTTCTCCTTTGTGATGTAAGCTTTTATTGCTGTACATTTCTCCCTCAACATTGCTTCTGATTTATCTCAACAATTTTGATATTTTGTATTTTAGGTTTCATTCCATATTTTTTTAATTTTATTTGAAGTTTGCATTTTTTTTACTCAAAAATCACTTAGAAATGTATTGTTTAGTTCTCAAGTGTGTGGAGATTTTCCCTCTTTTTATAAGTGATTTTTTTTAGTTTAATTACATTACTTAATTTGTAATAACTTGCTTTATGACCTAGAATATAATCTGTCTTGGTGAATATTTCATGGGCACATCATAAGAACATAAGAATGTTCTGTTATTGGCTGGGATATTTTGTAAATGCCAGTCTAACCTTGTTTGACAGTTTTGTTCTGTTCTTGCATGTCCTTATAGGTTTTCTGTAGGATTGTTCTATCAGCTTCTGAAAGTGAGATGTTGAAGCCCTCAGCTATGACCATAGGTTTGACTACTTCTTTCATTTTTTGTTTCATTTGTTTTCAGGCTCCTTTGTTTGGTGTTTACATATTAGGATTGTCATGTCTTCCTGGTAGGTTGATCTTTTTATCCTCGTGTAATATTATAATTTGTCTCCAGTAATGTTCTCCCTGAGATCTACTTTACATAATATTAATAGAACTAACCTGACTTTAAAAAAAATGCTTGTGTTATTTATCGTTTTCCATCCTTTAACTTTCAACTTACCTATGTTGTTGTTTAAAATAAGTGTCTTGTAGATAGTATGCAGTTAGATTGTAGTTTTTCTGTTTACTCTGCCTATTTCTGTCTTTTCTTTTTTTTTTTTTGGTACCAGTGATTGAACCCAGGGGCACTTAATCACTGAGCCACATCCCCAGCCCTTTCATGTATTTGATTTAGAGACAGGGTCTCACTGAGTTGCTTAGGGCCTCACTCAGTTGCTAAGGCTGCCTTTAAACTAATGATCCTCCTGCCTCAACCTCCCAAGCTGCTGGGATTACAAGCATGTGTTACTGAGCCTGGCCCATTTCTGTGTTAAGTGGCAATTTAAATACTATAGACTTAATTACTGATATGTTATGGTTTAAGCTACCATGTTATTAGAGGTGTTGTGTTTGTTTCCTATTTCTCATTCTTCTGTTTCTTCCCCCCACCCTCCTGTGGGTTCTCTGAACTTGTTTTTTTTTTTTTAGAATTTCATCTTGACTTATTTATATAGATATAGTTTTAAAGCTCAGTTAATGCTGTGGTTTGAGTACAATTTGTCTCCTCTGAAATTCATATTAAATCTATTGTAAGGTATTAGGAAGGTAGAAACTAAATTCAATTATATTATTTAGAGGTGGGGCTTGGGGGAGGTAATTCGAATTAGATAGGATTGTCAGAATGGGGTTCCTAAATTGAATTCTAGTGGCTTTATAATAAGAGAGAGACTCTCTGAAGAGACATATAGACACATATGCACCCTGTTTTAGTCAGGTTTTTCATTGCTGTGACCAAAATATCCAACAAGAGCAACTTAGAGGAGTTGATCTGTCTTGGTGAACATTAAACTTATTTGGAGCTTGTGAGGTCTTAGTCTATAGATGCTGACTCCATTACTCTGGGTCCAAGGTGAGGTAGCACATCACTGGAGAAGGGCTCAGCTAAGGAAAAGTGCTCAGTTCATTATGGGGCCAGGAAGGGGAGAGAGGGGGGGGGAGAAGGGGGGGAAAGGGCCACAGGAAGAACATCTTTTCCTTGGCATACCCACTGTGACCCACCTCTTCTAGCCATGCCAATCTTCTTATAGTTAGTCCATCCAAACTAGGATGACTGATTAGGTTACAGAATCTAATCACTTCACTTCTGAATATGCCTGCATTAACACAAGAGGTATGAGGGAACACTTCATATCCAAACCATAACATCCCACCTCTAGCCTTCCAAAGTATGTCCATCTCATAATCCAAAATGCACAATCTGTCTCCAGGAGTCCCAGAGTACTTTTTGCTGTTGGGGCGTGCGTGGGGTGGGAGGAAAGGGATTAAACCCAGCCCTCCTCCACTGAGCCACATCTCCAGGCCTTTTTATTTTTGTTTTGAGACAGGGTCTTGTTAAGTTGCTGAGGGTCTCACTAAGTTTCTGAGGCTATACTCAAACTTGCAATCCTCCTGCCTCAGACTCCTGTGTCACTGGGATTACAGGTGTGCAGCAACATACCCAGCGAGAGTCCTATAGTCCAAGTTCAAAGTCTCCTCTGAGACTTAAGGCAAACTCTTTGCTGTGAGTCTCTGTAAAAATCAAAAGGAAGATACATGAATCCAATACACAGTGGAACAGAGTGACATTCCCATTCCAAAAGAGAGGAATGTGGGCAAAGAAAAAAGGGAAAGGCCAAAGCAAGATCAAACCCAGCTAGGCAAACAGGTACAGGAACTCTGCCTACAACTCTACTACAGCTGTGAGATGTGTTCTCCAAAGGGGTCGAACAGACCCCCCCTTTGGCTATGCCTGTTGCAGTGCAGATGGAGTTTCTTTTAGCCTGGCTTTTCCCACTGTCAGCAGCTTTTCTCAGCAGACAGACCCCATAATTTCTGGGGTCTCCATTCTTGATTTTGCTCACTTTTACAGCTTCATGCATTGCCCTTGGTGTGGGGGGGGTGCAGCCCAGGGACTCTGGCCCTGCTACTCTTTGCCTGGCCTCCCAGTCCTTCCTTTGAAATCTCGGTGGAAGCCTCCATGACCCCTTAACTTTCCCATCCTGCCTTCCTCCATAACAAGCACCATGTGGATGACACCACGGTCTGCAACCAGCTCTTGCAATACTGGGCACACTGGAATCATAGCTGCAGTGGTCTCTGAGGGATCCTGTGGCTCAGCATGGTAAAACAACTTCCTAGCCTCTCCCCTCATGCAAACAGAGTGCCCTCATGATCTAATCTCAAAGGAATTTTCCCTTTTAGACTCTTGAGTCCACAATGGATGTGGTCATACAAATTCCGGAGATGCCCTTAAACCATTTTTCCTACTGTCTATGTGCAAAATACTAAGTGTCTCTTTAGGGGTTATAATCTCTTTAACAACTGTGCCTCACTTGGTCCCAGCTTTAAATGAACTTTTTTGGTCAAACTACAATTTTAAAAAATCTTTTTTTGTTTGTTTTGTTATTGTTGCTAGGGATTCAACCCAGGGCCTTCTACCAACTAAACTATATCCCCAGCCCTAAAAAAACCCCAAAAGAGTTTTGAACAACCAACAATAAAAAAAAAAAAAAAAAGAATTATATATAAAAAAAAACCCCAAAAGACAACAAACAAACAAAACAAAACAAAACAAAACCCTTTTAATTCTGTTTCTTGCTCCTGATGCTCATAGTAAACCTAGCTAAAAGCCGCCAGCAATATCCAGGCCACTAACTAAATGCTGGGCTGCCTTGAAATTTCCTCTGCCCGATTAATCAACCCATCACCTTTAAATTCAACCTCACATAAAGTCTCCAGACATGGGCAAAACATAGCCAAGGTCTTTTCTGGAATATAAATGAATGGTTTCTAGTCCAATTCCTAATAGGGTCCTTGATTCTTTCTGAAACCTCGTGAGTGTGGTTCACTTTCTCATTGGCATTCTGGTCTTCTGAGCTTCCATCAGAATGGCCCATTAAGTTTTGCTAACCACATTCTAAAGCTTTTCCCAGTTTGCATCTCATAAATTTCCAAAACTTAAGCTGCCAGCCAACTCCAATGGCTTCTGAACCACAAGGTCAGGTTAGCCACAGCCATGATCCCACTTCTCAGTACCAATTTCTGTTTCAGTTAGCATTTGCAATCCTGTGACCAAAATACCCAACAAGAACAACTTATAGGAGGAAAAGTTTATTTGAGGCTCATGGTTTCAGAGGTCTCAGTCCATAGATGGCCAATTCTATTGTTCTGGGCCCCAGGTGAGACAGCACAATCATTGTGGAATGGTCCAGCAGAGGAAAACTTCTCAGCTTGTGGTGGAGTCAGGAAGCAGAGAGAAAGAGGGAGAGGAGGGGACACAGGAAGAACAACCCTCTGTTACCACCCAGTGAGCCCATTCATACCAGGATGGCCTGATTAGATTTCAGCTCTCACAGTCTAATCATTTTACCTCTGAATATTCCTGCATTAACAGGGGCTTTTGGAAGACACCTCTTGTTCAAACCATGACCCACCCTGTCTCTCACCATGTGAAGTCCTATGTCACCTTGGAAATCTGCCAGAAAGAAAGCCAGCACCAGATGCAGCCCACTGACCGTGGGTCAGATTTGTAAGCCAAAAGAGTCATCAGTTTCTTTGGAACCTACCCACTCTCTAGTATTTTATTATCATCAGTAGAAAACAGACTAACACAGGTAGTATAGTCCATCTAAACCTAAGTGCTCTAGGGACATGGCCCCAAAGAGGTGTACATATCCAAATATGAGTATTAGAGTTCATCAGTATTTCAAATATTTCTAATATTGCTCTGTTGTTCTTTATGTTTCTTGTTCCTCTGTTTTTTGCTCTCCTCTGGATTACTTAGATCTTGCAGGGGGGCTTCCATTACTATTTCTCTATAGATTTTTGTAAAACTTATCTCTATGTATACTTTTATTTGTGTGTGTGGTTACTCTAGGTATGAAAATATACATATAGAACTTCTCACAGACTACTAGTACTTATGTTTTACTACATAAAATGTAGAAATAGTCCTCTCATTTAGTTATTTTACCCTCCCTACTTTAAAATATAATTGTCTAAAGTATTTCTTTAACATATATTGAACATCAGATCATGTTTTAATTTTTGCTTCAGATACCAAATATGATTTTAAAAAACTATAAGGAATATGGTTTTTTACATCTGCCCAGCCCACTCTTCTTCTTTTTTTAAAAAAAATTTATTTTTAGTTGTATTCGAACACAACACCCTTATTTCACTTCTTTTTTTCTTAAATTTTTTTAGTTGTAGTTGGACACAATACTTTATATTTATTTATTTTTATATGGTGCTGAGGATTGAACCCAGGGTCTCGCATGTGCGTCTACCGCTGAGCCACAACCCCAGCCCCACCCCCCACTCTTCTTTCTTTAACATTTTTCTTGCTTTTCTTTTTGAAATTCCAAGATTCCTTCCGTTATTGTTTCCTTTCAGTACAGAGAATGTCTGTCAAGCATTCTTTCAGAGCAGGTCAGCTGCTAACATGTTCTCCTAGCGTTCCTCTGTCTGGGAATGACTTCATTTTTCTTCATTTTCAAATGATATTTTCATTCAGTGCAGAGTTTGGCATTGACAATTCTTTTCAACATTTGGGAAATATTGAGCTATTTTCTTCCATCCTCCATGGTTTCAGATAAAAAATCTGCTATCATTTGAATTGTTCTTTTATGGGTAATGCATTATTTTTTCTACCTGTCTCAGAAATTTTTCTTAGCTTTTAGTTTTCAGAAGTTTAATTATGATATGTTTTGAGTGGGTTTCTTTATGTTTCTCCTGTTTGGGATTCATTCATCTTCTTACTAGGTTTATGCTTTTTATCAAATTTGGGGAATTTTCAGCCATTATTTTTTTCAAATATTTTTCCTGTCCTACACTTTATGCTCTCCTTCAATGACAAAAATATTAGATCTTGTTTTATTTTCCCACAGATTTCTGAGGCTCTGTACATTTCTTTCTCATTTGTTTTCTCTATCTTGGTCAGATGAGGTAAATACTATTGGTTTGTTTTCAGAATTTTTATGTCTCCTCTCCAACCAATTAATTGTCAGGTCCAATCAGTGTGTTTTAAATTTTGGTTATTGAATTTTTTATAGTATCCACTTGGTTCTTCTTATATTTTCCATTGCTTTACTGAGATTTTCTATTTTCTTTTGATTTGTTTCAAGAGTATTGAAATTGTTCACTGAAGCATTGTTATGGGATCTGTTTCAAAATCATTGTCACATAATTTCAACATCTGAGACATCTCAGGGATGGGATTTGTTTGTCTTTTCTCCTTTCAGTCGCAATTTCCTTGGCCTTTGGTATTGCAAGTAATTTTAAAAACTGTATTCCAGACATTATAGCTACTATACTCTGTGACCCTGGGGTTTATTTAAATATTTATTTTAGAAATACTTTATTTTATACTATTTATGTATATTTATATGCTATATTTATTCAACATTTTATTTTAGCAAGCAGTGATCCATAGGTTAGTACTTGATTCTGGTCTACTTTTTGAAGGCTGTAGCTTCCTGTTTCAATTTTTTGTTGTTACTGATTTTTGGTACTGGGGATTGAACCCAGGGGTGCTTTACCACTGAGTTACATTCCCAGCCCTGTATTATTTATTTATTTATTTTATATTTTTAGACGGTCCCAATACCTTTACTTATTTATTTATTTTTATGTGGTGTTGAGGATAGAGCCCAGTGCCTCACACCTGTCAGGCAAATGCTCTACCACGGAGCTACAACCCCAGCCCCCCTTTTTATTTTTTTGAGCCAGGTTCTTGCTCAGTTTCTGAGGGTCTGGCTAGGTTGCTGAGGCTGGTCTTGAATTTGCAATCCTCCTGCCTCAGCCTCCCAAGTCATTGGAATTACAGGTGTGCACCATGACACCCAGTTCCAGTGACAGTTTGGTTTCCATGTCCTTGCATGCTCTTCTAGTCTGCTTTCTTGGTGTGATAGCTAACGGTTGCTCTGAAAACCTGTGTCTCCAATCTCTCAGCAAATTCACTGTGGTCAGTTTCTTGTGTGCATTGGTCAGCCATCAGCTCAGGATATCCTGGGCAGATTTAGAGAATCCCTTTCCCCAATTTTCTTGTCTCTGTAATCTTCCTGTCATTCCCTCGTTGGGAGGGTGCCAAGTAGCTCTGCCTGCCATGGTTGGGTGGGAAGTACAAGCACAGGCTTCCCACTTGGTTTCCACTGGTGCCATCCACAGGAAGGAAGCACTACTTTGGACATTATGATGCTGCTGGGCGGTGGATGGAAGTGCAGACTCCTCACCTGGCTAATGCAGCTGGTAGAGGTAAGGGAGAAAGTGCCACCTGTATCAGTTGCTGTCCCTGTCCTGCCATAGCCCATCTGCTTCCACTGGGTGGGGTGGCTGCAGTCCTGAATGCCCACCTGGTATCTGGGGGCACCAGGCCTGTGGGAGAGGAATATATCACATCCTTTGCTGATTGCCTCTGCTGGCTGGAGGGAAGTCTCTCGACTCATTTTCTATGGATGGCATGTTGCCAGGGCAATAAAGTGCTGTCTCTAGGCTGCTTGTGCTGCCTGCTATTGTCTAGAGTCAGCCTGCTTTCCTCTTTGCATCTTTCATAGTCCATTTTGAGGGTCTTTGTTGTCCTTCGTGGAAGAAGCAGGGAGAAATGGGTCTGTAGCATCTTCTCTGAAACTCCGATGCAATTAACAACTCCTCCTCCTCCTCCTCCTCCTCCTCCTCCTCCTCCTCCACCACCACCACCTCTTCTTCTTGTCCTTCTCCTTCTCCTTCTTCTTCTCTTTTTTTTCTAGTTCTGGGGATTGAACCCAGGGGCAGTCTACCACTGAGCCACAGATCTTTTAATTTTGACAGAGGGTCTCATGAAATTGCTGAGGCTGGCCTCAAATTGTGATCTACTTGCCTCAGCCTCCCAAGTAGGTGTGTGCCACTGCACCTGGTTTCTGCTGTGGTTTTTATCAAAAAATGAATTTTTAAATTTTGATTAAAAATCTGATTTATGTGAGGCCCTGGGTTCAATCCTCAGCACCACATAAAAACAAATAAATAAAATAAAAGTATTTTAAAAATCTGATTTATGAATTTTTTCTATTATAATTTATGTCATATTTTGTGTCATATTTTAAGAACTTTTTGCCAAGCTCATTGTCACTGAGTTAGTTACCATATAATAAATTATGCTCAAGATTAGCATCTTTAAACAATAAACACTTTTATTACTTCACAGTTTCCATGCATCAGGAATGTGGGAGCAGCTTAGCTAGGTAGTTCTGGCCACCCAATCTTTCATGAGATTGCAATAAGCTGTCCCTTGTTTGTGGGGTTGTGGTCATCTTCAGGTTGGTGAGGGGAGTATCTGCTGCCAAGCTCATGTGTGAGATCGATGGTAACCCTCCTGCGCCTTACCACAAGGGCCTCTTCCAACAGCAAGGCAGCTGATTGCTCTCTTCCCTGGGAGTTTCATGCTGTGGCAGTTGGTGTTCCCTGCAAAGTAAATAACAAACAGAGACAGACAGAGAACCCACAGTGAAAACTTCAGTCTTTTTATACACTAATCTCAGAACCGACATCCCACCACATCTGCTGTATTCTCTTTGCTAGAAGAGAATTTGGTACCAGGGATTGAACTCAGGGGACACTCAACTACTGAGCTACATCTCCAGCCCTATTTTGTATTTATTTAGAGACAGAGTCTCACTGAGTTGCTTAGCGCCTTGCTAAGTTGCTGAGGCTGCCTTTAAACTCACTATCCTCCTGCCTCAACCACCTGAGCTCAATGCTGGGATTACAGGCATGTGCCACCAGGCCTGGCTAAGCTCCACCTCTTGAAGGGAGGAGTGTCCCTTTAAAATTTGTGGACCATCCCTTTAAAACATACAGTTGCTAAGTTTCCCTACTATCTTTTCTTCCGAATTTTTTACTTCTTCCAGCAGTTTTATGCTTTTAGTTCTCCAACTTACATATGTGACCTATTTCAAGTTAACTTTTGGAAATGGTGTGAAGTAAAGGTTAGGCTCAAATTGTTTCGTATATGGCTATTTCTTAAAAAAAGATTATGCTTTCTCCATTGAACTGCCTTTGTTGACCATTAATTGACCATTGCTATAGTTTGGATCTGGAATGTCAACCAGAGTGTTAAAAGCTTTGTCTCAGGGTGGTGCTGTTGGGAGATGATAAAAACTTTAGGAGGTATGTAGCCTGGTGGGAGATCACTGGGGCATGCCCTTTAAAGGGGATGCCTCAATCATCTTCTTTTTGTTTCCCAGTTTTCTGCTTTTTAAGTTGATTTACCTCAGGTACTTGACAGAGTAACGGAAGGCTGACAAATAAAAGCTTATATGATTGGGTCTATTTCTGTGCTTTCTATTTTTTTCCTTCTTTTTATGGATCTTTAGATTGATATCATACTGTCTTGATTTCTACAACTTTATAATAAGTCTTGAAATCAGGTAATGTAAGTTCGTTCTTAGAGCTATTTTGGCCACGATAGGTTCTTTACATTTCCATATCAATTTTAAAATAAACTTGCCAATCTCAACTAAAGAGCTTGCTGGGATTTTGATTAAAATTGCAGTAATCTTTGCCAGGTACACACAGGGAGGACTGGCATTACTGGCTACTGGGTCGCACCTTTATTAGGTGTTCACCTTTATTAGGTCAAGTCATGCTGTGTTCTAAAATGATCGTAGCCTATTCACATTTCCAACAGCAGTGACTGCAAGTTCTTTCCCCTACGTCTTAACACTCTATGTTGGTAGAGGTTTTGCTAATCTAGTGGGTGTGGGATTGCATATCATTGTTTTAATTTATATTTTCTTGATAACAGATGAGGTTAGGCATCTTTTCACAGTTAATGGGTTTTCTGGTTCCTTTCTAGGAAGACCTGCTCTAGGTTTTAATTTGCTGAGTTGAATCTTGGTTCATGGATTTTTTTTCCAAAAAGGACATATATTCTGGGTATAAATCCCTTTTCAGGTATATGCATTGCAAATACCCTCCGTATCATTGTTGATTTGCTTTCTTTCTCCTTATGAAGTCTTTAAAAGAACATAATTTTAATGTAAATTTCATTTTTTTTATTATGAATTAGTTAATTTATTTTTGGTGCTGGGGATTGATAGGGCCTCATGCAGGCTAAGCACGTGCTATACCGCTGAGAGACCTCCACCCCAAACGTGGACAATTTTTAGAAAAAACAATCTTTTCCTTTTTACCTTATGCTCGTTTTGTCTTAACTCTCTTTCCCTCTTAACTCTCTTTCCCTCTCCGGAGTAGACGTGAGATTCGCCTTTATGCCCTTTGAGTTTCTTTGGGATGCTTTCCATATTGAGGCTTGCAGATTTTCACAGTTCACAAGTGTCCCTATCCCCACACCTCTGGGAGGCTGGACAGCTGCCTTTGTTGCTCAGGTGGAAATGAAGCCCCGGGAGCCAGCAGCCCATTCAGCTTGGAACCTGCGATGACTTGTTTCACCGTCAGGGCAGGGGCGCGGCGACGGCCGGCAGGTGTCGCCCTATCCCGCGCCCCGCCTGCCGCCTCTCAGGCACCCGGGAGCTGCTTCTTACTACGTCACCCTGGACTCTGTGTCCCTGGATCCTATCTTCACAATGCGCCCTGCCCTCGGGGCTTTTATGATTAAAGATCATCTTGCCAACAGCTTCCTTCCGAGCCAGGTTCTCCGGGTCCCCGCGCTCCCTACTGCCTTGGGCTTGGCCCCAGGCTGCGCTGCGCTTGGAAACTCCCCTTTTCAGACTTCAGCCTCCATAGGTAGCGAGGAGTCCAGGGTTTTGTTCTAGTGACACCTGCATAAGTTTAGAAAACTTCAAAGGTGCAGAAAAAGGAAAAAATACTCTATAGTTCCAAAAATAGTGTATTTCCCTTCTTTCTGCAGAGCCATTCTTTTAAACACTCACTGCAGTACCCACTGTGTCCCCAACAGCGTGAGAAGTCCCCCCAGCTCCGGGAGGCTCCCTGACCCTGCGGACAGACCGACCCGACCTTGGCTTCTCTGTCAAGTGGCTTTTCCGTCCGGGGTTCTCTGCGGGCCACCACCAGAGCCCCCTTCACGCCCCAGAGTCGCGTTCACCGCAACTGACCCACACGCTTTCTTGGGACGATGGCCGTGTGATTCTCCTGCCTCATCCTCCGAGTCGCTGGGGTTCCACGATGGTCACCACTCCTGGTAAACGGGTTTCTTTCAGTTTATGTGAATGTCACGCATTCATGGGGTCCCTGGAGCGTGGATCTCTGTGCCTATGCTCTCTGCTAGGGGCGACCCCGCAGCTGGGCGCTTGGTACAGGACCCACCTCTGCTTCCCGCCGCGTTGCCCTTCCCTGATTCCTGTGGGTCTCGGAGGCTGAAGGGGCCAGTGGAAAAGTAGGTGGGGGGGAGAGACCCGGCTCTCTGGCTCTGCAGCGCTCTGTTCGGAGGGAAGCACCGAGCCCTCTGCTGGTCAGGGTGCAAACCCCCATCAGTCTGCGTGCTGAGGACACCACCGCCCTGCCTCTGCACAGGTGAGCTTAGTTCCACGTGGATATCACCGTGGGACAGGCAATCAGGGTGGGCGTCCACCAGGCCCTCCTGTCCCGGGATGTTTTGGTACCAGGGTTGATTGAATACAGGAGCGCTTAACCACTGAACTACATCCCCAGTTGTTGTTGTTCTTTTTCTTATTATTATTATTTTATTTTGAGACAAGGTCTCCCTAATTTGCTGAGGCTGGCCTCGAGTTTGCAATCCTCCTGTCTCAGCCTCCTGAGCTGCTGGGATTACAGGATTGCCACCACTCTCAGCCAACTATTCACTTTGAATTGATGCATATCTCTTTCTCAAATGCCTACATTATTGTCCTATAGATACTTTGTTAAGAGGTTTGGACCAAACTACTTAATAAACAAACTACTTAATGCTTAAGAGTTTGTTTCCTTTGTCCTAGGCAGTGCTGAAAATTGTCTGAGACACCTAGGCCTCCAGGAACTGAGGGAGTTTTGGGGCCTCTGCTTTGTAAATGAAAAAATTAACATCTGCCCTCAGAGGCACAGATGTGTGTGGCTCCCTAGTTACCACTAGACAAGTAGGATACCAAAGGGGCCTGCTACCAGGAAAGACAGGGCAGCAGTGACCTTCCATTTTGCCCTTATTCTGCTGGACCACTAACAAATGGCAGCATCTCTTCTCTGAAAACCAAACTCCAGAAAGGGATTTTCCGTGTGGTTTTATCTGGACCCAAGCAGTATTGCTGAGTCAGTGAGGTCTAGCTGGGCCTGAGAAAGTGGGGGAAACAAGCCCAGGCAGCTGGTACACATCTGTAATCTCAGTTACTCTGGAGGCTGCCGGTAGCAAGGTAGCAAGTTAGAGGCCAGACTGAGCAATTTCCAGAGACGTTGTCTCAAGATTAAAATAAAGAAAAAAGACTGGGGAGCAAGGCATGTGGGGTTTGCCTGTCACCCGAGTGACTCAGGAGGCTGAGACAGAGAATTTCAAGTTCCAGGCCAGCCTCAGCAACTTAGCAAGACCTTACGCAACTTAGTGAGAACCTGCCTCGAAATAAAAAGAGCTGGGAGGGCTGGGGATCTAGCTCAGTTGGTAGAGTGCTTGCCTTGGATGTACAAGGCCCTGGGTTCAATTCCCAGCACCACACACACACACACACACACACTAAAAATAAATAAAAATAAAAAATAAAAATAAATAAAAAGAGCTCAGTGGTTAAGCACCCCTAGGTTCAATCTCTGGTATGGAAAAAAAAAAAGAAAAAGACGAACTGGGCATGTAGCTCAGAGATAGAGTGCTTCTGGCTTTAATTCCCAGCATTGAGGAGAAAGAATAAATAAATATAAAGAAAGAAAAAGTAAAGAAAGTGTGAAAAACAACAGGACATGGATTTGTCAAAGGCTTTGCACTGAGCTGCGTAGAATGTGTGGGGACCTCCAGTGACAGACCTGCACAGCTGTGGGGCTCTGTGATGTCAGTAAGAAAAAGGTCCAGGTCTTTCCAGGGCTGTGCATCAAAACCCTTCAAAAGCCCGGGGACAGAGTCTGTTAAAATTTGAGATGCATCTGTCCTCAGACCCAGCAGCCCCACTCTGGGCAACTGTACCTAGAAGTACAACTGTACATACTTCTATGTACACTTGGTATTGGTATTGTACTTGGTATTAATCAGCTTTTTTGGTCAGCTTTTTTTCCCCACCATGACCAAAAGACATGCTAAGAACTGTTTTAGAGGAGGAAAAGTTTATGTGGCATTCATGGTTTCCGAGGTCTCAGTCCACAGACAGCCACGTCCATTGCTCTGGGTCTGAGGTAAGGCAGAAACCATGGTTGGAGTGTGTGGAGGGGGGAAGCTGCTCAAGACATGGCAATCAGGAAGCAGAGAGAGCTCTGCCTACCAAGGACAAAAGATAAACCCCAAAGTCATGCCCCCAGTGACCTACCTCTTCCAGCTACAACCTACCAACCTCTAGTTATGGCCCAATTAACTCATAGCAGTGGATTAATCCACTGATTAGGTTAAAGCTGTTATAACTCAATTATTTCACTCCTGAAAATTCTTGCATTGTCTGTCACATGAGCTCTTGGGGGACACCTCATATTTAAACCATAATAAAACTCAAGTAGGTGAGGCTGGTATACAGGGAAGTTACTACTGACCTCAAGTTAGTAGCAAAAGGCCTGCCCATCACCAAGGACTGAATATAAGTAAGTTACGGTCTATTAGGGACTATAGACTATTGGGGTACTATGTAGAGAATGGAGGAAAATATGGAGGATATGTGGGATATGATAGGTTACTGATATAGAGTATGTGAGAGCAGAGAGGTAGATGGTAGAAGAAAAATGAAACAGAAAGAAAGTAAATCCAAACAACATCCACATTTCACGCATATTTATAAGGTAGCACATACATGCATACAGACTCTTTATGGCAGAATGGGTTTACATGAAGTTGCATCACAAAACATAGAGGTGGACAGGGCGTGTAGTTTCTTGGTAGAGCATGTGCTTAGCATGTGTAAGGCCCTGGGGTCAGTTGCCATTGTGCACACCCCCACCCACGAATGTAGTGGCATAAAAACAATCACAGTTTATGCCCACAGAGTCTGTGCATCGGTTGCTTGGGGAAGACTCAGCTGGGCAGGTTGCGCTTGGTATCTGTCACTAAAAGCCACAGTCATTTGAAGGCTCTGCTGGGGCTGGAGGACCCATTCCAAGGTGGAGCACTCATGAACAGAGCTGCCTATTGCCTTCTCTGTGGATCTACTTGGTATCTTTGTGGCGATGTTTAGGGTGATCTCAGAAGAACCATTGTGGCTTGAAATAATCATAGATAATAATAAATGCATAGGTGTGGCCATGCTCCAATAAATCACCCACAAAATCAGGTTATGAGCCAGATTTGGTCCGCGAGCTGTGATTTGCCAACTATTGGCAGGGCTTCTTGCAGGCCAGACTTTGGACTTTGGCTTATTCTCTGAGAAATGGGGAGGATCAGTGGAAAAACTTAAGCAAAGAAATAATCCGGCATGGCTCAGTATGAACAAGGCCATTCTGGATGCTGAATGGAGGAAACAGAGAGGCCCAGAGGGAAGCTGGGAGGCCAGAAGGAAGACTCTTGCCATGGCCTCATGGACCAGAATGGTGGTGCCGGAGGTGAGAAGCGATGGGTTCCTTAGGTGTGCTTTGAAGCTAGACACAGATTGGTTGGTCGACTGTTTCACTGAGGGAAACAGAAACAAAACACAAATCAAGACACCCCATTAGCACTGGGCCCTATGTGGTCAGCCTGAGCCTGGGGCTAAGGGCTGGGAAACTTAGCAGGTGAACGTTGAGTTGATCATTCTCAAGTGCTGACAGGGCAGCTGTGGCCGGAAATGGAGTGAGATGGAGCAATTCTAGCCAAGAGGGAGAAAGTGTGTGCAGAGGGCCCAGGTGCTGAGGACTGGATTCCTGGTGTGTGTGTGTGTGTGTGTCCATATAGAGGGGCCAGCAGGTCAGCCACTCCTGCAAGAGCTGCCTTTTGTAGCCCATAGGGGCACATTGATGTGCCGTCCAATTTGGGCAAACCACACTAGCCAATCCTTGGTCCTGCAGCTCTGTGGATAGAAATATGTCAGTTTGTAAGTCAAAATGAAGTTGTAGAGTCAGGTGTGGTGGTGACTCAGGAGGCTGAGGCTGGAAGATCTCAAGTTTGAGGCCAGCTTGGTAACTTAGTGAGACCCTGTCTCAAAATAGAAAATGAAAAGGACGAGGGATGTAGCTCAGGGGTGAATCACCCCTGGGTTAAATCTAGTTGTGCGTTTTGCAATTCAAGCTGCAACTTCTAGTCAGTGTTCTGCTTAAATAAAACTGCAGCATCAGTTTCCCCCCCCCAACTTCTTCCAAAAATTTCCTTTTTTTGTTTTTTCTTGATGGTGCTAGGGATAAAACCTAGGGCCTTACACTATCACTCTACCACTAAGTTTCACTCCCAGCCCCATGAAGAATTTCTAATGCATACAAAAGTTGAAAGAATAATTCAATAAAACACCATACAATCCAGTATCTAGATTCATCACTTAATTTTGTCAGATTTAGTTCGTCTATGTAATTTCAGTATGATTTCAGCTAAAACAAGAAGGTTGAGAAGAATCATTGCTAAACAAAAGTTCACTTTTCCCAGGCATCAAACAAAAAAAAAAAATCATTGAAAAAAATAAGATGTGATACATTCAGATTTTTATTTCCATAGTAATATAAAATTCTGAGGACTTGATTTGAACCTCCACTGCTACGAGATTGGATATACAAACAGACAATGGCCAGATCATATATGAAAATAGAACTTGGACTTGAAGCTGCAGTAACAAACCAGGAAATCTACCCATCACTTATAGTAACCAGCCTAGGAATCCACCTGGTTATCTATAACATACATACAGTGGTTATCTATAACATAGCATACAGTGCAGGAAACTAAACTATAACCACTGTAACAGTCATCCTCACATGGCCAGGATTTGATTAGTAACCTCATGCTTCCCTAAATTTTGACCCCTTTTCCAATTTGGGACCAATCAGAGAAGGCCAACGTGGATCCTGGGCTGGGGCTTTAGCTCAGTGGTAAAGCGCTTGCCTGGCATGTGTGAGGCACTGGGTTTAATCCTCAGCACCACATAAAAAATGAATAAGTAAAATACAGGTCTTGTGTTCATCTGCAACTAAATATATATATGGATCTCTAGCCCATCCTAGAATGCCCTGCTTCTATTGAGCAGCCTTCAGCCTCCCCAGTCAGCAGCCTCCAGCCAGGGCACCCCTGGAGCTGTCTCTTTCCCACTCTAATGCTTCCTTAACCCTCTGTCTGCCTTCAGAGACTCTGCCAAAGCACAGGTGAGGGTAGCTGACTCCCTTGCTATTGTCAGCTCTGGAGAGGTAAACTTTGCTCATCTCATTTGGTTCATCATCTTTGATTTCCACAAGGGGATTATAATTTCCTTCTGGGTGAAATGTGCTAAGTAAATCCACCTTTGAAAACCAGGAGAAAGATGGTGGTCCCCAAATTGGACTCAGAGGTCTGTCAGATGAGCAGATGTTGTGGGCAGGGTGGGGTGGAAAGGAGCTTGATTTGGGGATGGTGGCCTTGGAGGGGACCCCACCCTGCCAGGCCCGGGATCCGCTGAGAGAAGTGTGGAGCTGAGGCCCAGGACACCTCACTCATGTGCATTTCTGCCCCATCCTGGCAGTCCAGAGGGAACCTCGGGCTGTAGGCGCTGTCCTCGTCTGTTTGGGAGGCTGGGGAGGCTTACACAACAGACATTCGCTTCTCCACAGTTCTGCAGGCTGGAAGTCCAAGGTCAAGGCATGGTCAGGGCTGGTTTCCTCAGAGGTCTTTCTCCTTGGCTTGTAGCTGGTCTCTGCTCTGTGCACGCTCATCCCTGCCCTCTCTTCCTCCTCTTATAAGGATATTGTTCCTGTTGAGATTTCATTTAACCTTTGTGTAGATTTGATTTGTGTTGCTATAGCAAAATATTTGGGACTGGGTAATAATACACAGATTATTCAGCTCACAGTTTTAAGAGCCTCAGAATTGAAGATCAGGTGGCCTCACTTGATTGGCCTCTGGTGAGGGCCCCTCCACCCTGGCTGCCTCACAAGACGGTGAAGAAAAGGACAGGGAAATGGGGGTTGTAGAAGGGGTCAGGCTCACGGGGTGACCTCACTGGAGAATACGCAGCTCTCACAAGAGTCACCTCACTCTGTGAGACCAGCACTATCCCTTTATAAGGATGAGGATGGACCCCATGATCTAATTACCTCTCACTGGGCCTGACCGCTTCAGTGTGCCACACCTCTCAACATTGTCACACACACACACACACACACACACACACACGTGTTTCTAGCATGTGAACCTTTGGGAGACACACTCAAGCCATAGCCATAGTACTCTATTTTATTTTTAATTTTAATTTTTAGTATTGGGGAATAAAGCCAGGGGCACTTCACCCCACCAGCCCTTTATATCTTTTATTTTGAGACAGGGTTTTCCTAAATGGCTTAGGCTCTCACTAAGTTGCAGAGGCTGACTTAGAACTTGAGATCTTCCTGCCTCAGCCCCTCAAGCCAACTGGGATTATAGGCGTGTGCCACTGTGCCTGGCTAGACCCTGTCCTTTCTAAGGAAGCTTCCGGGAAGTACTCCGTAATGTTCATGCTTACATTTCTTTGACCAAAAAGACATTAAAAGCACTAAACAAAAAGTCACACTGAAAACACTATCCAAAAGACAAATGAAAAATTGACAATTTAGATTTTATTATAACTGGGATTTTTCTTTTCATTGAGAGAATAAATAGTTAAACCAAAGACGGGAAGAAGATACTCAGAAAACAATCTTACAAAGTATTCTCATCAAGAATATTTAAAGATTTACTGAAATTAACATGACTGTCTAATTTTTTAAAAGGAAAAAAAGAGGAAAGTGGACTTTTAGTTTCAAGTTCCACCTGGGGAGCTTGGAAGTCACCACTGCATCCTAATGACAAGAGAAATAGTTGCTCCAGACAGAGGGAGGTGCCGCTTACTAGAGTAGAAACCCAGAGGCCATGGAAGGGGGGACACCAGTGTTGGGGTAGGAAATCCTGAACTGTCATTGGCAAAGTGATGAAGGCGAGTGTGAATGAGTCAGAGCGTAAAACCTCCAGGGGACCCAGTCAGGGGAGTGGGGGTCCAATGTCGTGAGATTGACCTCTGGAGACCTGAGTAGGTCCCCACAGTGAGCAGAGGAAAATTCCTTTGTGCTTCTGGCAGAATCATTTGAAATAAGCCACAGCACTGGTCTAGAGACTAGGTGACCCCAGGCTAACTATCACCGAGCAATTCCTCTTGCCCACATGGCACATTGTAGCACAAAAAAAATCAAAATAAATAAATAAATAAATAGATGGAAAACTAAAATTAAAAAAAAATAATAAGAAGAAGGGCTGGTGTATACCAAACACCCTTGGATTGATTCAATCCTCACTACTACAGACATACACACACAGTACTCACTAAATAAAACAACTATGATTAATATGCTAAGGACCCTAAAGTAGCAAACATGCAGGAACATATTGGCAATGCAAAAAGATAGAAATCCCAAGGGGAAAAATGTTAGAAATGAAAAGCCCAATAATAGGAATGAAGCCTTTGATAGTGTGTAGGTAGTCTTGTGTCACTGTAACAAAATACCTGAGATAATCAACTTATAAGGAGAAAAAATTTATTTGGCTCACCACTTCAGAGGTTTCAGTCCATGGTCACTTGTTTCTGTTGCTTTGGGTCTGTGGTGGCACTGTGTATCGTAGTGGGAGCACATGACAGAGCAAGCCAGTTCACCTCATGGTGGCCAGGAAACAAAGAGACAGGAAGGAGCCAGGATCCCAATATCCCCTTCAAGGGCATGACCCCAATAACCTAACTTCCTCCCTCTAGGCTCCACCTCCCAATAGTGCCACAGGTTAGGGACCAGCCTTTATCATATGATCCTTTGTGGATATGAAAGATCCAAAACATGGCCAGTGGGCCCATTAGTAAACTGGACACAGCTGAAGAAAGACTCTTTGAGTTTAAGAATATGAGAGGTGGGAGAGGGAGGGAGGGGGCATGGGGTAATTCATGAAGGTGGAATGTGATGATCATTATTATCCAAACTACAGGTATGAAGACACAAATTGGTGTGAATATACTATGTTTACAACCAGAGATATGAAAAATTTTGCTCTATATGTGTAATAAGAATTGCAATGCATTCTGCTGTCATATATAAATTTAAAAATTTACATAAAAAAAGAGTATGTTGGGGCTGGGGTTGTGGCTCAAGTGGTAGTTCGCTCGCCTGGCATGCGTGCGGCCCAGGTTCGATCCTCAGCACCACGTACAAACAAAGATGTTGTGTCCGCCGAAAAGTAAAAAATAAATATTTAAAAATTCTCTCTCTCTCTTAAAAAAAAAGAGTATGTTAATAGAAATTTCCACAACTCGGAGGCCTGAGTTGTGGCTCAGTGGTAGAGTGACTGCTTAGCATTCGTGAGGCACTGAGTTTGATCCCTGACACCACGTAAAAATACACAAATAAAATAAAGGCATTGTGTCCATCTACAACTAAAATATATGTATATATATATTTATAAAAATATTATATATAAATAAAAGCATAGAGAACAAACATCAAACAAAACAAAAAAAACCAACAGGACAAACTATCCAAGGACTATAGTGGGACAGCTATTAAAAATGTAGACACATAATGGGGACATCAGAAGGAGAAGAAAGAAAAAATAGAACAGAAGAAATATTAGAAACAAAAACAATGGAAAATTTCCCCATCAGATACTAAAGTACATAACCAGGAAGCATAGAAAGCAGAACAAATGATTTTAAAAAAATCTCTTCCCCTACACATTTCACTTTCAAACTACAGAGAATTAAAGCTAGAGAAAGAATTTTGAAAGACTCCAGATGGGGGAAACACCTTACCTATAAAGAATAAAGATAACAATCACATCCAGCTGTTTCTCAAAAACTATGTGTATAGTACGCAACACACCGTAGTGTACACGTGCTGCACAAACCACACGTAGTGTGCCACATATACAACACACGACCTGCACATGAAATGATACCATGTGTGCATGCACACCATGGGACATGCACACCGCACACTACAACACCACACAACATGCAGCAGATGTGTGGATGTATAGCATATAACATGACGTGTGTATAATGTGTAACATATATATTGCATATATGTGTGGCATTTGTATGCATCACGTATCCCGCATGGTGCATAGCGTGCATGGTGTGTGGCACAGAGAACATATAACACAAGCACACTGTGTACCATACACAGCGGGGACAGCAACGCCTATGGTTTGACCTTCTGCGAGGCACTTTTCTTCTGGCCTAAGGGTGGAAATAGCTTTTTCTAGCACACATAATTAAGCCTGGTTGACCCCACCCTCACTCTCTACCCTTTATTTCTTTCTTAGGACCTGGCCTGAACCAGCCTGGATGAAGAAGGGCCCTTTTGTAGTGTGGCTTTGAGTGGACAACAGCCTGGGAGGCTCTTTTCTGCACCAAGTCACTGGAGTCACGCAGAGTGGTCACTCTTGGCAGGCCAGACCCTGGGCTGGGTGTGTGAGGGAGGCCTGCTTCCCTCCCCTTGATCCTGCCATGGTTTTCAACAAGCGGAGAGCAGCGTGAAAAGAGGGCTTCTGGTGGCTGCTCTGAATTCAAGGTCTCTTAGATTGTGTCCCCCTGAAGTGGCCTCTATGAGGGTTCCACTGCAAGTAATCTATTCAAAAGGCCCCACTGGACTCTCCCATAGGTAAGTGGGGAGGTGAAGGAGGACACAGCAGGGCATCTATTCAAGCAGGTCCTCCTAGCAACTGGGGTCAATCCCCTTGGGAACCTGGGAGATGTATCCTCATCTCTGGCCTTTACTTCTCCACCTGCCTCCCAGAGAGGTCCAGGCTACAGCTTATCACTCTGTCACATGCTTGTATCCAGACCTGTCATTTTAAGTAGAAATACATGCTCAGGGAGTGTAAGTGCATTACATTTAATACTGGTAAGTAGAGGAGCTATGGGTCGAATTTCCACATCAGCTTCTAGGCCAGCGTGAAGGCCTAGGGGTAACAAGCAGGGGCTGGACTCGGGGGCAGTGGGGCACACCCTCCTTCCTGACCCTTTAGCAAGTGAGTAGAGTAGAACTGAGGGCAGAACTATGAGGCCCCCACTTCTGACTCGGCACCCCTCTCAGTGTGACTCCTGCCTAATCTGACCCTCTGTGTAAAGGACCTGCAGTGGATCAACCCTGTGGAGAGGCCAGGTCCCATGCAGGAGAAGCCATAGTGGCCTTCCAAGGATAGGTTCTCAAGGGAACTGTGGAAAGAAGCAAAATAGGTGATTGTAGAGGGGAGATGGTGGTGGTTGTCCCTCCAAAAGATGGCCCCAGCCTGGTGAGGAGCAATTGTTCTCCCTTGCTGGGAGAGTCTAACGTTTTAGGTGTTGGGAGGGCCTGGACAGAGGTCTGGGTCTCCAGTCAATGCTTGCCATAAGCCTGTTCTGAGTGGATAAAGATGGAGGCACCAAGGACTGGACATGCCATTCTTTAGGTCCTCACATCAACGTTCTCAATTATTGAGTCTGGAGGGTCTTCAAATGGAGCCTCTCTTGGGTCCAAAGGAAACGTGGATGTCTGTTCTGGTTAAGGATAACTCAGCTTGGGGGTGGAAGTGTAGCTCAATTGCAGAGCACTTGCCTAGCATGTGCAAGGCCCTGGCCCCTAGCACTACCATCAATCAATCAATCAATCAATCAATCATCAATCCTCAGCTTGGATAAAATAAAATTCTACTGGATAGAGTAGATCTGCTTCTAGAATATGGAGTAGACGTGCTTTTCCCTCTTTCTCCTGCAAAGTAAAACCAAGTTCTGCAGAGTGGAGAGAAGAACACAGGAACAGTTTTGGCTAGGGACCTGGAGACCTGATGAATGACCTGGTGATGTTCTGGGTTTGTTTGTTTTTTTGCCTCATCTATCCTTGGAGCAGAACCAACAAGGAACCCAGAAATGCCCATGGGCACAGATAAAAAAAAAAAATCCAAGAAAGCTTATGTCTTCACCAAAAGACCACAAAAGTCTTAGTCTAGCAGAAAATTCTTAGCATTAGCCTCTCTGCTCCAGCTAAACACCTCAGAAAAATCTGTGGGCCCCAACCTACTCCCAACTGGAAAAAGGGCAAATGGGGACCCTACACTATAACAGGGCACCCTGATGCCCCTGCTGGGGTGCTGTCAGAGAAGGTCAAGTGGGGGTTCAGAACTTTTATCCCCACTAGCTGGCTACAAGTCCCCTCCTCCCAGGTTTCAGTGAGAAGGAGAAAGGTCATGAGGGAACCTGGGCTTCTACCTCCACCTGAAAGTAAGAGGTCCCTCTCCCATGTCCCAGCCAGAGTGCTAAGAGTGACATCAAGGCAACCCAAAAGGTTTAAAAAAGATCCAGAGTAACGTAATGTAAAAATGTCCAGGTTCCAATGGAAGACGACTCATCCTATCCAGAGCCAGGAAAATCTCAAGCTGACTGAAAAAAGGACAATCAGGAGCACAGGGATGTCACAATTATTGGACAACCCATTTGACAAGGATGTCGAAAGCAACCATGAAAAACGCTTCGTTGAATTATTATAGAAATCTCTTGAAACACATAAAAATAGAATGTCCCAGCAAAGAAATAGAAGCTGTAAAGAAGAACCCAGAGGAAATTTCAGAACTGAAACACAGTGACCGAAATAAAAAGCTCAGATAGGCTCAAGAGTAGAATGGAAAGGTGGCGGGATCAGTGAGCTGAAAGACCAACGATAGAAACTACTCAATCTGAACAACAAAGAAAGAAAAATCAGGGCTGGGGTTGTGGCTCAGCGGCAGAGCATGTGCCTAGTGTGTGTGAGGTGCTGGGTTTGATTCTCAGCACTGCGTGTCAATAAATAAAACAAAGGTCCACTGACAACTAAAATATACATCTATAAAGAAAAGTCAGATTTAAGGAAAATGAACAGAGCTCATGGGACTCTAACAAGATCTTAACATCATCAGAGTCCTGGAAGGAAAGAAGAAGGAGAGCCGACCTGGCAAAGTATGTGCACATACACTGGCTGAAAACTTTTCAAATTTGGCAGAAGGCATAAGTCTACCTAGTTAGGAAGCTGAATGAATGAATGCCCAACTGGATAAACACAAAGAAATAATTCCATGATGACATAATTAAACTTTTGAATACTAAAGAAAATAATATTAATAGTAGCCAGAAGGATGGAAAAAAATACATTATCTATAGAGGAAAAAAGATCCAAATGTCGGTGCATTTCTCATCAGAAACCACAGAGGCCAAAAAGAAGTGGCATAATATTTTTCGAATGCTAAATAAAAAATATTGTTAATCCAAGATCCTATACGCAGCAAAAATATTTTTTTAGGAATGAACCACCAAATTCTCAGATAAAGGAAAACTATGAGAAATTGCCAATAGCACACTTACTTCAAGGATGACTGAAGGAAGGTCACTGACCAGAAAGGAAACAATAAAAGAAGGAAGCTTGGAACACCAGGAAGGGAGAAAGGACATGGTAAGCCAGAAGGTGGGCAAATACACTAAATGTAAATGGTATAAATATACTAGTTAAAAGGCAATAGTTGGGGCTTGGGATATAGTTCAGTTGGTAGAGTGCTTGCCTCACATGCACAAGGCTCTTGGTTCAATCCTCAACACCACACAAAAAATGGCAATAGTTGGCTGAGCATGGTGGTGCATGACTGGAACTTGGGAAGCTGAGACAGGAGAACTGCAGTTTGAGGCCAGCCTCAGCAATGAAGTGAGGCTCTAAGAAACTTATCAAGACTTTGTCTCAAAATAAAAAATAAAAAGGGCTGGGGATGTACCTCAGTGGTAAAGCATTCCTGTATTCAATCCCCAGTACCTCCATCCCCCAAAAGGGCCACGAATGGCATGAAATTGGATTCAATCCCCAGTACTTCCATCCCCCAAAAGGGCCATGAATGGCAGAATGGTTTAAAAAACATGCCCCAACTCTATGCTGCCTCCATGAAATATAGACAGGTTGAAAATAAAAGGATTAAAGAAATATAGACAATTTGAAGGTAAAGGGATGAAAAAAAAGTATATGATGAAGTATTAATCAGAAAAAAGCAGGAGTGGCTATAATAATATTAGAAGGTATATTCCAGAGCAAAGACAACTTTCAGAGACAGTGAGGGACAATATAATGCTAATGGGTCAAAATTCACCAGGACGGCATAACGATCTTAGATGTGTATGTATCAGACAGGCAATGATAAACTATGTGACATGAAACTGAATAGACAAATGGAAATAAAACAGATTCACAATTACAGTTGGAGATTACAATGTCCTGCTCTGAAAAATTGATACAACAACCCTGCACCTACGAAGAAAACATAGGCCCAACTTTCCATCATGGCAGCCAAGGAACAGTCTTCCTCACCAAGACTCCTAAAGCACAAGAAGTAAAATAAAGAATCAATAAATGGGATGGCACCAAACTAAAAAGCTTCTTCACGCCATAGGAAACCATCAAGAACTTGAAGACAGAGCCTACAGAATGGAAGAAAATCTTTGCCACCTGCACCTCACATAGAGCATTAATCTCTATTAATCAAAAAACTTAACACCCCCCCCCCAAACCAAATAACCTAATCAGTAAATGGGCAAAGAAACTGAACAGGCACTTCACAGAAGAAATCCAAATGGCCAACAAATATATGAAAAAGTGTTCAACATCTCTAGCAATTAGAGAAATGCAAATTAAAACTACAATGAGATTCTCTCACTGTAGTCAGAAGGACAATTATCAAGAATACAAGTAACAATAACTGTTGGTGAGGATATGCAGGGGAAAGGTACACGCATACATTGCTGGTGGGGTGGCAAATTGGTGTAACTACTCTGGAAGGCAGTATAGAGATTCCTCAGAAAACTTGGAATGGAACCACCTTATGACCCAGCTATCCCACTCCTAGGTTTATACTCAAAGGACATAAAATCAGCATACTACAGTGACACAGCCATGTCAATGTTTATAGCAGCTCGATTCACGATAGCTAAGTTATGGAACCAACCTAGGTGCCCTTCAACAGATGACTGGATAAAGAAAATGTGATATATATATATATATATATATATATATATATATATATATATACACATACATACANAAGAGACAGATATATATATATATACACATACATACACACACAATGGAATATTACTCTGCCATAAAGAAGAATAAAATTATGGTGTTTGCGAGTAAATGGATGAAATTGGAGGCTATCATGCTAACTGAAATAAGCCAATCCCCAAAAACCAAAGGCTGAATATTCTGATATTTGGATGCTAGCTTACTATAAGGGGTGGGGAGGGAAGAATAGAAGTTCATTGGATTAGTCAAGGGGGAATGAAGGGAAGGGAGGGGGAATTGGAATATAAAAGACAGTAGAATGAATCAGAACTTTCCCATGTGTTTATATAAATACACGATCAGTGAAACTCCTCTCCCTGTACAACTGCAAGAATGGGATCCTAAGTAGAGTAACTTATATTCCATGTATAAAATATGTCAAAATATACTCAACTGTCATGTATATCTAAAAAGAACAAATTTTAAAAATCTTTAAGTATGTGCTAGGTAGAATATATTTAAAAAAATTTTTTTTAAAATATTTATTTATTTATTAGTTTTCCGTGGACACAACATCTTTGTTTTTGTATGTGGTGCTGAGGATCGAACCCGGGCCGCACGCATGCCAGGCGAGCACGCTACCGCTTGAGCCACATTCCCAGCCCTTAAAAAATTTTTGATGTTTTTACATGCTTAAAAATTAAACATCAAAAAATAAAAAAAAATTGATAGAACAATAAGACAATTTTATATGATAATAGAAGAAATAAATGCCTAACAGTCTTAGTTTGCTATTTATAGAACACTCCGCCCAAAACCAGCAACACATATCTTCTTTACAAGTGCTCATGGGACATAAACTGAGATGAGGCACATGCTTGATGATAAAATGAACTTCAACAAATTTAAAATAATTGGAATCATGTAGTGGGTGTTCTTGGACACTGTGGAATAAAACTGGAAATTAATAACAGAAAGAGAACAGAAAAATTTCCAAACATTTAGAAATTAGATTTCCTTCTAAGCAATCCATGAATCAAAGAGGAAGTCTCAACAAGACAAAACAAAACAAAACACACATTGAATGGAATGAAAATGAATATGTAATGTTGAAATTCATGGAATACACTTAGAACAGTGCTGAGAGGGAAATCTGTAGCACAAAATGCTAACATTAGAGAAGAGGAAAAGTTTCAAATCTAAAATACAAGCTCAAACCTCAAGAACCTAGAAAAACCCAAAGCAAGGAGAAGTATAAACAATCATAAAAAACAAGAGAAGAAATAAATATGCAGTTGTTTCTCAGTATCCCTGGGGATTGGTGCCAGGAGCCCCACTAGGATACCAGAATCTGCTCATGTCCCTTATAGGAAATGGAATAGTGCTTGCATTAATTAGAACATATGCACAGGTTCCCATATCCTTTGTCTTCTCTCAATTACTTATATCTGATACAATGTAAATCCTATGTGAATAGGATACACTGTTTATATTGTTTAGGGAATAATAAGAGTCTGTACATATTCAGGACTTTCTTTTTTTGGAGGGGGAGTACCTGGGATTGAACTCAGGGGCACTCAACCACCGAGCCACATCCCCAGCCCTTTTTTGAGACAAGGTCTTGCTAAATTGCTGAGGCTGGCTTCCAGCCTGCAAGCCTCCTGCCTAATCTTCCTGAGAACCTGGAATAAAAGGCATGCAGCATTGCTTTGGCCCACCCCTTTTATTTTTAATTTTTATTCTAAACTGTTATGTACGGCAGCATAATGCATTAGAGTTCATATTAAAGATATAAAGCACATTTTTTCATATCTCTGGTTGTATACAAAGTATTTATTCACATCAATTTGTATCTTCGTACATGTACTTAGGTTAATGATGTCCATCTCATTCCACCATCATTTTTTACTGCCTTGCCCACTTCCTCCCCCTACCTCCTCTTTGCCCTATCTGTAGTTTGTCTATTCCTCCCATGTTCCCCTCTCTACCCCACTATGAATCAGCCTCCTTATATCAGAGAAAACATTTGGCATTTGTTTCTTTGGGGATTGGCTAACTTCACTTAGCATTATATTCTCCAACGCCATCCATTTACCTGAAAATGCCATGATTTTATTCTCTTTTAATGCTGAGTAATATTCCATTGTGTATAAATGCCACATTTTCTTTATCCATTCATCTACTGAAGGGCACCTAGGTTGGTTCCACAGTTTAGCTATTGTGAATTGTGCTGCTATAAACATTGATGTGGCTGCGTCCCTGTAGTTTGCTGGTTTTAAGTCCTTTGGGTATAGACCGTGGAGTAGGACAGCTGGGTCAAATGGTGGTTCCATTCCCAGATTTCCAAGGAATCTCCATACTGCTTTCCAGATTGGCTGCACCAATTTGCAGTCCCACCAGCAATGTATGAGTGTACCTTTTTCCCCACATCCTGGCCAACACTTATTGTTGTTTGTATTCTTAATGGCTGCCATTCTGACTGGAGTGAGATGAAATCTCAAGAGTATTTTTGATTTGCATTTCTCTAATTGCATGGGAGGCAAGCACTCTACCAACTGAGCTATGTACCCATTCCCCCATCTAAGATGTTGAACATTTTTTCATATATTTGTTGATTGATTGTATATCATCTTCTGAGACTTGTCTGTTCAGGTCCTTGGCCCATTTATTGATTGGGTTATTATTATTATTATTCTTTTGGTGCTTAGCTTTTTGAATTCTTTATATACCCTAGAGATTAGTGCTCTATCTGATGTGCATGTGGTAAAAATTTGCTCCCAAGCTGTAGGCTCTCTATTCACCTCACAGGTTGTTTCTTTTGCTGAGAAGAAGAAGAGATTAATCTCATTTATTAATTCTTGATTTTAATTCTTGCACTATAAAAGTCTTATTAAAGAAGTAGGGGCCTAATCCTATATGATGAAGATTTGGGCCTACTTTTTTTCTTCTATTAGATGCAGGGTTTCTGGTTTAATTCCTAAGTTCTTGATCCACTTTGAGTTGAGTTTTGTGCATGGTGAGAGATAGGGGTTTAATTTCATGTTGTTGCATATGGATTTTCAGTTTTCCCAGCACCATTTGTTGAAGAGACTATTTTTTTCCTCCAATGTGTGTTTTTGGTGCCTTTGTCTAATATAAAATATCTATAATTATGTAGGTTAGTCTCTGTACCCTCTGTTCTGTACCATTGGTCTACCAGTCTATTTTGGTGCTGATATCATGCTGTTTTTTTTGTTACTATTGCTCTGTAGTATAGTTTAAGGTCAGGTATAGTGATGCCACCTGCTTTACTCGTCTTGCTAAGGATGGCTTTAGCTATTTTGGGTCTCTTATTTTTCCAGATGAATTTCACAACTGCTTCTTCTTGGTTGGCATCCATTTTGTTTCAGAGTTTGGTGTATGTTGTCCCAGGATCTTGTAGTTTTCAGGGTCTGGGTTGAAAAATCTGCACATAATCTAATTGGTTTTCCCCTATATGTAATCTGATTCCTTTCTCTCGTGGCTTTTAATATTCTCTCCTTATTCAAAATGTTAGGCCTTTTCATTATAAGGTGCCTTGGTGTGGTTCTGTTGAGATTTTGTATATTTGGTGTCCTATCAGCCTCTTGAATTTGGTTTTCCAATTCATTCTTCATGTTTGGAAAATTTTCTGATATCACTTCATTGAATAGATTGCTCATTCCTTCGGTTTGGAACTCTATTCCTTCCTCTATCTCAGTAACTCTTAAATTTGGTCTTTTTATGCTATCCCATATTTCTTGGATGTTCTGTTCATGGTTTCTTACTATTTTCACTGTGTGGTCTACATTCTTTTCAAGATTCTATATTCTGTCTTCATTGTCTGAGGTCCTGTCTCTCAAGTGGTCTAATCTGTTGGTGATGCTTTCAATTGAACTTTTAATTTGGTTTATTGTTTCTTTCATGTCAAGGATTTCTGTTTGGTTTTTTAGAACCTCTATCTCCCCACTGAAGGAATCTTTCGCTTCCTGTATTTGTTTATGCAGCTCTTTGTCAAAATGATCTTTTGCTGTCTGTATTTGCTCTCTTGTATCATCCTTCAATTTGCAGAACATTAATTATGTACATCCTGAACTCCTTCTCTGTCATTTCATCTGCTGTGCTGGCCGTGGATTCTAATAATGTGGTATCTTGATTTGTTTGGGGCATTTTCTTCCCTTGTCTTTTCATATTGCTTGTGTGTCTGCCCTTCTAGCTCTGTGGATCCCAGGCATTACCATTTTTACCCTATAGGCTTATAGTGCCCCTGTAGAGTTTCAATACCTCTCCTTTGAGGTGAAGGACAATGTTAATAGAACCCAGTATAAACAATATACACTCTAAAAACAAATGTTTGCTATTAAGACTTTTACAGTTTGTCTACAATGTACAGAAATGTTGAATTCAATTATTATCTACAATATACTCAGTAGGTTTGTAAAAGGGTTTACAGTTTCTGATGGTGGACAAAGAACTGGGAGTGAGGAGTAGGATGATATGCTGAGGAGGTAGGAGGAGAGGATATAGAGTTATTAAATCTTAGGAAGTGTGAAAGAGAAATCTAAATAATATTAGGGTCTGTAAACAAGTCAGGATGGCACCTGGCATTTTGCCAGAGGGAGTGGTTTATGAAGTAACACCAGCGAGCCATTAAGTGTGGAGATTCCTTATTGGTTGACTGCGTATCTAGTTTATGTTAATTAAGATAAGCTGTGTGGAATGTATAAATACCCTTCCTGTCCTACAATAAACGGCTCCCACTCCTGCTGTATCAATCTACACAAGTTGCTCGTCACCTACCGGCTCTTGCCCAGCCAGCCGGGCTGCGGCATCTAAAGAGGAAGATTAGTAGCAGAAGAGACAGGAAGTAATTTTTGGTAGACAGGTAAGTGGGAAGACAGTAGAGGACATAAAACAAGTATATATATATATATATATATATANATGGAGGTAGAGGGGGTCACAGGGGAGTGGTGGCTGGAGTTCCTGTGTGTGGGAAGCTGCCAGGTGTCTGGGGTCAGTGATTTCTGCTCGGATGGGTGGCCGAAAGTTCTGCACCGTCCTGCTCGGGTAGCCGGTAATCCTGTGTGGCCGAGTAGTTGGGAGACCTACTCTGACCCTGAGTCCTGGAGCCCTGGACAGCACAGTGGCCATGATTCCTGGGCAGGAGCAGGAATATTGTTCGCTGAGAAGCAGGATTCTCACTACTTGAGTCCCAGGTCAAGGAGCGACACAGAATACTGCCTCCCTCTAGCCTGCTGTCTTGGATCCTCTTGGATCCTCCCCAGCCCTTTTATTTTTTGAGACAGGGTCTCACTAAGTTGCCCAGGCTGGCCTCGACTTGCAATCCTCCTGCCTCAACCTCTCCCCTCGCCACGATTACAGGTAAACACCACCATGCCTGGCTCCAAGAGGCTCTCTGGCACTGCCTTGGAGTAAGAGACAAAAGAGAAAAGGCTTCTTAGTTTCTACAAGAAAATGCTGGGGCATGGATCTTACTGGTTCTGCATGGGTCATGTGACCACCACCTGGCCAAACCCTGTGACCTAGAGGCAGGGGCATCCCCTAAGGCGCAGGTCAGGCACCTCCAGTGTCCTGCTCAGATGGAGTTTCCCTCATTCAGCTGCGCTGTGCCTTGTGGAGCTGTGGTGCCCACTCTTGATACCTGAGGAGGACCCTTTGGCCAGGGCCCTGGAGAAGAGGCCAGATGTATGTGTAGGGGAAGGCTGGGATGCTCTGGTAGAGGGAGGACTGGTGTCATGGTTGCTCTTTTGATGAATCCAGCGAAATAATGCAAACAGGTGCTCAAAGCCCAGCAGCTGCAACCACCCACATCTCCGCCTCCCTGGTCCTGGTGGGCTCCTCTGTACACATCCTGGGAATCCTTGGACCCGGTGACAGTGCCCCTTTCTGCCTCAGGACTCTGAAGACTAACTTTTAACCTTAGCTTTTGCCTCCAGGCAGACTTTTAACAATTGCCACTTTTATTTTGAGTCATATAAGATCATGCAGAAAAGTACAAAGAATGTTTTTATTTTCTAGATTTATATTATTAACATCATCATAAAATATTTATTTATACATAAATACATAGATATAACTATCACCCATCACCCAGGAGTGACAACTATCCCTTTGCCCATCTTACTTTCTAATTAAAATATAGAAAATGTTACAGATGAACTTTGCCTGTACCTTTCCTTCATTCCTCCAAGCCGGATTCCCACCCTGGCCTCAATTGGTAACTTGAAGAAAATTTTGCCTTAGTTTTATTTTCAGTCAGATACTGTTGAATAGGTGATTCATTCACATTTAAAATTCAATAGGTAGAAAAGGAAAAAATATCTTTCCAGTATCTGCATATTAATGCTTCCAGATAAATGAGGTCAGGAACAGGAGGGGGACAGGTGGGCAGGCTCTAGGCAGTAATCCCCAGCAGTGTGGATCGAGGGTGCTGTTACTAGGCTGCGGCCTTCAATTGTGTTTTCTTTGCAGCAATTTGATCTTTAGTGATCTGTTCATGTATTACACCATTATTAAGATTAGGTTCATTAGAGAAGGATAGAGACCCCAAGAGACACTGGCTTCAACAAGGTACATGGTTACTTCTCTTGTACACAGATACAGTCTTAAAGTAGGCAGTCCAAAGCTGTTAGGGTGTTTTTACAATCTTCAGGGACCTATATTGTTGCTCTACTATCCTCAATACATGATTTCTACTTCTTGGTCCAATATGGATGCTTGAGCTCCAGACATCACATCCTCAGTCTAGCCATTAGGTAGGAGGAAAGAAGGAACAAGGCCAGCTGCTTCTCTTTCAGGATTGTTTCCTTAAGAACCAAGTGTCATTTCCTCTGATACTCTATTGGTCATAGGAGGGTGGTGTAATAGCGGTCTACTTTACGTTTTGAATATAGCCCTTGCTGCTTTGCCGCTGTGAAATGAAGTAATTTAGACTTTGGGGATGGCACCAGAGGAGCTAAGAAATGACTCTCAAATTAGCAAGTGAATTACATCTCCAGACTGGAAACACTTGGAATGTAGCCTTGGAATCACCTCTTTAAAAGCCCCCGGTTTCTGTGATGGGCAGAATTGCAGACTCTGGCATAAGAGTCCCTGTGTTTCTCCCTTGTTGACAAAGCAATAAACATTCTTTTTCCTTTTCCCCAAAACCTCATCTTCATGATTGGATTGGCTTTGGGGACAAGGACCGAGCTTTCAGGAATGGGGGTGAACCACATCTCATTGTAAGGGAGACTGGGAAGTAGAGGCTGGCCCACTGGTACGTGGAGGTTCTACGACTAGGAGGCACAGAAAGCAGGTTCTGCTGCAAGACCCCAGTTTCTAATCCTTTCAAGAGGAACGGTCCCTTACTGCAGGGACAGCCAGCTGAAAATAGGCAGGTACCCCTCAGGCAGCTTGCCACAGTGCCTCTGGACATCCTCTGGAAACACGTTCAGACTGTGGGGCAGACTGCTTCCTAAATAAGACTGTGCAAGTCCCACAGGCGGGTCCTTTGTTAGGCCCAGTTCAAGCCCTTTTTCTGAGCCAAGTGCCCCTCCAAGCTCTTCCTGCCCCCCCACCCCACCCCAAGGCTTTGTCATACCACGCCACTCCCTGGAGAGGGGACTGTGAAAACACCAAGCCCCTGTCATTCAGCATCTCAGGAACAATATTGCCTGAAGTGCCCCGGGCTGGCATAGGGCTTGGGGAAGGGCGGGCACCTTGGGAACAAAGAAGCTTTGCTGAGCTGGAAGCCAGAGGCCCTCAGCCGACTCCCTGGAGTTTCGGCCTCTGGGTCTTGAATGCCTGGCTTTTTGTTTGAAAAAGAAAAGTGTTTTGCAAAGTCCCCAGGCTGCCTCTCACATAGAAATCAGGGCTCCAAGGAGCCAGAGGGAGGGGGAGGGCAGGGAACAGGGAGGACTGGGGGAAGCTGCCAAGGTGCTGGGAGCTGTGGGGACTTGGGGCAGCGAGGGAGGGAGACACGTGGTCCCTGCCGGGGTGGAGGCAGTAGGAACAGGTGGAGGGGCTGGGAGCTGCCAGTCTGGAAGCCCAGGCCGTGCAGTGGAACGGAGGGGTCAAGTGACAGGGGGATCCAGTGTCTGGGAGTTAGAAACCTGTGCTGAGGTGGGGACTCAGCAGCCCAGCCTTGGATGGGGCAGATGGCCCCAAGGAGGGGTCTCTGTGCCTTGCCTGAGCCAACAGGGGAGACCCCTGAGTTCCATCGGTCCTGGGCACCCCATGGGGAGCAGGTGGGGACAGGGACTGGCATCCTGGCCCGGGGGACCCTGTGTGGGTAACTTGTCCCTGCTAGGGGTTGAGTGTGCCTTCACCCAGAGTGAAGGGGAAGCAGAGATGGAGAGGGGACCCTAAGAGACTGGTTCAAACCAGCAGAGACATCACTAGACCAGACACAGTTTGAAAAAATGTAAATCACCCTTCAGGGAATGTGAGGGGTTTCTTTAAAAAGGGGATATTTAGAGCAAGTCTGGGCAGTGCTGTGTGTCTAGACCCTCCTCAGCCTGGGCCAGGAACCCTGCTCCACCAGAGGGCCTGGGGCGCTGGGCTGGGCTGGGCTGGGAGTGGGCTGGTCTGGTCTGTTGGACAGGAAGCTGGAGTGAGCGGAGACCCAGGGGGCAACAGGGCAGGCTATCTGCTAGGAGATGATAGGACAGAGACCCACCCAGCCCTGGAGGTCAGAAAACAAGATGACCGGATCAGGCAGGGTGGGTGGAGGGTGATGGGTGGGAAATTCTCAGCAATTTGGGGAGGAAAAAAGGGGTGGTGGGGAGCTGAGTATAGTGGTGCATGCTGTGATCCCAGGGACTTGGGAAGCTGAGGCAGGAGGATCGCAAGTTGGAGGCCAGTTTCAGCAACTTGGCGAGACTGTCTCTCAAGATAAATAAATAGAAGGGCTGGGGGTGTAGCTCCGCCCAGCGTGTGGGAGGTCCTGGCTTCAATCCCCAGAACTGCAGGAAAAGGAATCCAGGATGGTCCTCAGGTAGGAGGGACTGGGGTCCACGTGGTTTTGCTGCGTGGTGGCCCAAGCCGTGGGTCTGATCCCATTGGTTCAGGTTAACGCCAGGACTCTGCTTTTTAGTGAGCCCTCCTAGGGGACTGTCCCTCTGTAATCAGGGCTGGAGACTGTCTTCACGGCAGGAGTGGGGCCAGGGCGAAGACCTTGCCAGGCCCAATTCCTCCACTGGATGTAAGGAGGCGGGATCCCCAGCAGCATTCCCAACTGACGGAGAGAAAACGCGTGGCCGGTCCGTGGTCCAGCTGAAATTCAGTCCTCCATGACAGAGCATTTCCTGAGAGGTCTCTGTGGACGCAGTGTGCTGGGGAGGGGAGCGAGACCAGGCTTTCCCACAAGAGTGGGCGTCCCCTTGCACCCCTGAGGTGAGGCCTCTGTGGGAAAAGCAGCCCTGTCACCCAGTGTCCTCCTGGAGGCCTCCCCAAGACCACCTGCATATTCCCAGAGGGGACTTGGGGCTCCCATCCCTGTGAGGTTGGCCAGAGGCCAGGCTTTCCTCTATGCCCCTGTTAAGGGGAGCAGGGGTCCTAAGCTAGGCACCTGTGAGACCAGGCCTAGGAGGGGACAGTCAGGACCCAGCGTCTTCAAGAAAGAAAAGAGGCAGCAAGTGTGCAGAGGTGTCCCCGACGGAGAAGGGTGAGGACAAGCCAGGCCTGCTGGGGACTGAGAGAAGACAGCAGGATTGGGCTGGGTGACAGCCAGTCCTGGTGTGGGTTTGATGGTAGGCGAAGAGGGTTCTGCTTTTGTCTGAACCCAGAGACCTGGGGAGGAAGGAAAGATGTGGTTTCTTTCTCAACATTACTGGAGGGTGCAGGGGGCCGCCAGCAGGTGGGCCTGACCTCATCAGGAGCCGTGCACCAGAAGTGATGAAGGCTGGGCTGGGGGTGACTGGAGCCCCTGGATCTGGCTTCAAAGTAGTCTTCAACTTGACACAGACAGAGGAGGATGAAAAAAAAACCCCTGTTTTTAGGAGAGCTCTTTTCAGGACTGATTTCAACTCTGATCACAACACCAGCCCTTATAGGGCTGAATGGAGCCACCAAAAAGCAGAAGACCCTTTCATCCTGGGTCCTCCGTAGCAAGAGCCGGGTGGAGGTCTGGTCCACAGCATCCCAAAGAAACCTCAAATGAAGGGTTTAGGAGGGGCTGAAGCCCCTGGAGATCTTTGCACGTGGAGGCAGTTCCTTAGAGTGGCCGCTCCTTACTTACTTGGACCCACGTGTTGGAGAATACAAGTTCCTAGTTGGGGTCTGAGGCTGGGCTCTGAAGGGGCAGCTTCATCCTCCTGTTCTGCTGGTGCCATGATTCTTCCAGAAAGGCCCGGTCTGCAGGAGGTGTTCACTTTTGTTTGTTTTGACTAAATTGCAGGCACAAGCCCCCAGGTGACCAGCTCCTAGGAGCTCTGCTGAGAGCTGTCCTGGGCTCCCTGTGGCTCTTCTAACTCCTCCTCTGCAGGCAGCCAGTGGGGAGTAAGCAGGTGCATTCCTGCCCTCGCAGAACAGAGAAATAAAACTAGCACCAGAGCGTTCACCCGGAGAACCACCTCCCCGGCCTGACATTCAGGCCCAAGATGTTAACCAAATCCAATCATGAGGAAATGAGAGAGAACTGACTTAGTCAAAAATATCAATATTAAAAGAAATAATGCTGGGCATGGTGGTGCAGGCCTATCACCCCAGGGACTCTGGATGAAGGAGATGAGGGGAGTCATTAGCTGCACTGTGAGGTCCTGGGGTTCCAAAGGCCTTCTGGAGACATCTTTGGGACAAGAGGAAACTCTGGCTATAGATCATTACATAATGATATATCAATATTAAGTTTCGGGGATGTGGTAATGGGTTTGAGTTCTGTAGCCCGATATCATTCTTAGGAGATAGGTGTGGAAGCATTTAGGACTGAAGTATTCTGATGAGCACAGTCTTGTTTTCAAATGTTTCATGTGAGTGTGCACATGTGTGCATGCCAGAGACAAATGGGAGTGTGAGCACAGAGTAAAAAAATATGACAGCACACTACCTGCAGGCTTGCTGTGGTTGGATACGGTTGCTTGTGTTGAACTCAAGCCCAACTGTGACGTGTCAGAGGGTGGGAACTTCATCTGACCATAGAGGCCACAGGTGGGGCCTTTGGGGGTGAGCGGGATTAGACAAAGTCTAATCAGGGTGGAGTCTTAAGTTCCACTCCTGCTGGCTTTAGAGACAACAGAGGACACACAGATTTCCTCTCTTGCTGTGTGATGCCCCGTGCCCCAAGGCAGGAAGGACTGTGCCTGTGAGGCCATCATCAGATGCTGTCCCTTGACCTTGGACTGGAACTATGAGCCCAAATTAAACTCATTCCTTTGTAACTCACACAGTCGATGGTGTTGTGTTATTGGCAATATAAAAGGAACGAATACAGAGCTTACTAGTGTCTATGTTCGATTCTTTTGAAGTCTTTCCAAATAAAAGTTGAAAAGAGGTCATTGCCAATGTAACCAAATGGCATCACCGTCCCTGTCAGCCTTCTTCTGTCATCTTTCCAAACACTGTAATAAATGATTAATGCATCATTCCTCTCTGTGGTAAGGACAGTCACAGTTTTTACGCTGGGCACCTCTCACTCCATGTTACTGCTCTCCCTGGGCCCTCTGCACCCACAAGACCGCCTGTGCTCAGGGATGCTGTTTTAATCACATGGAGCAGGGAGCCACTATGCCGGGGACTGCTCTGCCACCACAGACCACAGCACACAGCCTTCCTTTTCAGAGTTTATTTCATCTGCTAACATTCATTCTCAACCTAGACAAAAACAATTAGATGATTATGACTTGCCTTTCCATTATCAACTCATTTTTTTTGGTATGAATAACCAAAAGATTTCTTCTCAACACTTTTTTTTTTTAATAAGAAGCTATAAATAAATAAAGCTTTTAAACGCTTCTGGGTTCAAGTTAAACAGTTCCAGTTCCCAAAAAGTTCAGACGTGTTCATCGGACAGTTCTGCTGTCCCTGGCACCCCCTCCAGGAGGGGACATCTGCAGGTCTGTAGGGTGCTTGTGACCAAGTTGTTAGCTCACTGCCTGCTGGCTTCTGTCCTCTGAGTCCTGGGACATCTAGGTGCTGTGGGCACAAGGAAAGTTTGCCCCCAAAGCAGGTGGCCTGAGTGGGAAGTGCTGGGTTGGACGGCTGAGGAACTGAGGGTACCTCAGCCTGGTGATGGCCTGAGAGGGGGCTATTTTCCCAATGCAGCAGATATTGAGGAGAGACCCATGCTTCCATGAGAGTTGGGACAGCGGGGCGTAAGTGAAAACATATTCCAATATGTACAAATCAGATCCTACACTCAGGCCCGCGCACACGGGAAGCACACCAAGGAGAGGCCATCTTGAGACTTGGGTACCCACTTCCTGTGGCCTGTGAAAGACTGCAGGGCTCCCCGAACAAACTCATCCTCTCCCTAAGAGTATGCCCACCCCAGACAAGCATCAGAACTGATCCTTCCACGTGGCTTGGCCTCTCTTTAAAAGAGCCACCCTGCTGACTCACCTTGGTGCCCACCTCCTCAGTGTGGCCACTCACGCGGGAGGTGGCTCTGGGCTGGATGATGCCCACCTAGAGCCTATCTTGCCTTGGGACACCAAAAAGTCCCTTACCCCCTGCCTGTGGCAACAGATGCCTTCATTCCATGGTGGGACAGCAAGGGTGGCCAAGAGAAACCCGGGGCAGGAAAGAGGTCCCTGTCCTGCTTCGGGGTCAGCCTGCAGCCTCTGGGCACATGCACATGCCCTCTGCAGAGCCAGAGTGCCTGACACTCAGGTGAGGACTCCCCTACGCCTCCTAGAATGAACTGGGGACAGGGCACGGGTCAAGTGTTAACAACATGGCTTCTAGTAGGGCCACTGGCTAGCCTGCAGGGCTGCTGGAAACAGGGCCTGGCCAGTCTTTGTGAGGAGCAGGGAAGTGCAGAGAGCCAGGGTGGGGAGGGCTGAGTATCTGGGTACCAGAGCTGTTTCTTCCAACCCTAGTTGAAAATCGGAATCTAATGCGGTTCATCCTGGCCATCCAGAACTACTATGGCCCCAGGGTACGGCTCAGGCAGCAGTGTGGTTCCGCCTTCCAGCCAATGGAAGCTTATTGTACTTTTATACTCAGGGTTGTAGGAGCAGTGGGATGTGAGCCCTTGACTAATTGCCCCAGTGATGGGGTTGGGGGCAGAGGGTCAGAAAGAACAGGGGTAGGGAGAGTTCTTAATGCCCATGCCCTTGCTGTCTGAGCCTGTCTGCCTGGGTGGTCACCCCCAGAGATCAGGTTGGACTGAATTTTGACCATGGGCCAGAGAAAGAAGTGGGCTTCCCAGAGGCCACAAGTCTCCTCTGCCGCAGCTGGGGTGGCTTCTGACCATCAAGCAGCTATGGATGGCTGAACCTAGAGTTCCGGTCCTGAGGACACTTTAGACAGCTGCCTGGGTTCCCAGGGATACCCTTCTAGGACCTGGGGGTATCAGGGCCCTCAGAGGCCAAAAAGTTTCGGGTTGGTTGCTTGGAGTTGGTCTCTCGTCCTTCCTGGCCTGGACAGAGGGCAAGAGAGTACAAATGTGTGCATAGTTGGTGTGGGACTTATTCCTGGCACATCCTCACTCTGATGTCTCTCTTCTCCAAACTTCCTGCTGTTGTGACAGTGATGTGGGGGTCAGGAGAGCAGAGAGCCACCTACCCGGAAGCCCAATCATGTCCAACATGCCTGGGGTATCCTAGCACACCTTCTTCTGACCTAGAGGGCCGCACACGTTGTCAGGCCTCCAGACTGTGGCATACAGCAAGACCCGCCCTGCCTGGCCCACCCTTTCCCCACTCCATTTTTTCCCAGGATGTGTCTGCCTTCTGATAAACGGGTTTGGGATGCTCCCCTAAACAGTTTTGGGTGGGCCCTTCTGTGTGTGAGTCTGCGCCCCATTTCACCCCTGCCCCTGCGAGGCCTCCCCAGCGGCCGCCACCACTACCACTTCTCGATGATGTGGCTCATGTAGTCCTCGGTGGGCACTCGGCCTGGCTCCTCCGCGTCCTCCCTTGGCAGCGCCTCCTTGGCGCGATGCAACAGGCGCTCCTCGCGGCTCTTGAGGCGCTGCTCCCTGCGCTCCAGCTGCCGCTTGTACTGGTAGCGCTGCTGGAAAAGGTCCTTGGCATAGTCATAGAGCTGCATGTCGAGGTCGTTGAGCTCTTCGATGCGCCGGATGGTGTCCTCGTCCACCTCCACGCCGCCCGCCCGCGTGCTGTTGTACTGCATGAAGGGCCGGATGAACTTGAGGTTGAACGTCCGCTCGAACAGGTACTGGGTCTTGCGCTGGAACTCGGTCAGGCCGAAGAAGGCCATGCCGCGCAGGTTCTTCTTTGCGCTCTCCAGCAGCAGCTGGGCCCGCTTGCCCTCGGGGATGAAGGACAGGTTGTAGCAGCCCACCAGGCTCAGGTCCGCCAGCATGCGCACCTGGCGGTTGTTGGCCAGGTTGTACGGGCAGTCCATGAACTCCTGCAGCGTGCAGCCCGACCAGTCCGTGCCCTCGTAGCAAGGTGGCAGCTCCTCGGGCGTGGGCGTGCGCCCATCACACATGTGCAGCGATGTCTTCCACGTGGCCCCACGCTGCACGTGCCGCCACTCACTCAGGTAGCGCGACACGGGGTCTCGTAGCAGGGTGATGTAGTAGAACTTCCTGCAAGAAGGAGACCAGGAGAGGAGTTAAGGTAAGACGGGTGATGAGGTGGGAGGGGAGGAGGCTGGAGCTGTGACTATATGGGTCTCCACTGCAGGACTCCGGAGCAAGTAACTTCGTCCCTAACTGCTGCATTTAGCTGTCAGAATGCCATTTTTGAATGGGAAATCCCTGGAGTCTGAGATGTGAAGGAACCCATCCGGGGAACAAAGGTACCAAGTGGGACCACCAAGGGGTGTCCTGCAATGCCTGACCTCTGTGTCTAGGCTGTAGGCTGGGGGTTGTTCCCAGGAGCTCCTGACTATCCTCACACTTAGTTTTAGTGGCGTCTGATGCTCCTTGCCTTCTTTGCGAACCTCTCTTCTCAACTCCACTTTTAACAAGAAGAGTGACAGTGCTCCTGTGTGTCTGGGAGCTGCAACGAGGAAACTGGTTAAAAAAGCCCGTGGAAAAAATGCTCCACTGCGTTGGTCACTGAGGCAGTGACCATCATGAGATAGCCATGAGATAAGCCATTATGAGATGGCATTTGAGTGACAAGAAGGAAAAATCTGACAATAAATAGCTGGGCATGAATGTAGGGCTAAGCTAACTCCCAGCAGCTGCTTGTGGGATGTGAACAGGGACAGGTGTTTAGGGTCTTCACCGGAAAGCTCAGCATGCACACACCCCATGACACCTCCATTCCTCTCCGAGGCAAACATCCCACAGAAATCTTGTCATGTGCAGCAGGAGGCATGGATAAGACTGTCCACAGCAGCATTACTGGTGACTCCCCTAGACACCTACCTACCCTACGGCATGGGCACATCAGTGGTGGCATATTCTGGAGGAATACTACTCAGCTGTTCACAACATGGGCAAATTGGAAGAATAAGATGTTGTAGGGAAAACAAGAAAACTTCACCAAGTATATGTTTATCAAGTTTCTCAGAATAAACAAAACCCAAGAAAAATTAGTGACACACATATATGAAAATTATCAAAAAGTGTGAAAGATGACACATATGGAAAACTTAAGTCAGAGGCTAGTCCTGGTGTGTTCTGGGGGTGGGAGAGGCCAGGCACGGCACCAGGGGTGCTCATGGTGGCTCTGATCATGTCCCGATTCTGGAGGAGGGCAGTGGGGATACAGGTGTTTATTATGACTTATTTCTTACATACATCATGCAAGTTCTGTATGTACCAAACATGTTGTGACAAAAGATTTAAAGGGAAGGAAAGCAGACAAGATAGATCCTTCAGGGCAGTCCAAGAGGCTCCCACTGCCTCACAGGGGAACTGGCCATCTTGCCAAAGCCAGAGCTTTGGTCTCACACAGCTCCCCAGGCCACTTTGTACCTTTGCTCCTGCTGCGCTCTCTCACCTCCAGTGCCCAGCCACCTCCACATCTCCAGCATGTCACCTCCCTGTCCCTTCTACACCAACACTACTGCAGTGAGCCAGGAGGGGGAGGCTCTGTGGGTTTCAGTGATGGGGGAATGTCTCCACTTCGGGATGGAGAGGGTGGCCAGCTGCCAGGTCAGCTGGGGCTGCCCTGTGGTTTGTTAACTAACTGCAGTAATGAGCCTGACTGCTCTGTGGCTTCTCCATGAAGGAAGCTCAGGTCTCACCGAGCCCGAGCATCCGGCTGGTGGTTGGTCTCGTCATCAGAGGGACTTGGGGATGAACACAGGAACAGCTCTGACCCCAGGGACTTCACTACTGCTAACCCAGATGCAGGGGATCAGGGGACCCTGTTCAGTAGCAAATTATGCTCTTTCAGGGTGACAGGCCCCTGGAACCTTCTATGAGTACAGTGGTCCTCTCCTACATGGTACCCACAGCACACTGACCTCCACTGCAGGTGTCTGGATGCCTACTGTGTGCCCTTCTGGACTCTCAGCAGTCGCCCTGCAGTGGGGCATGTACTGGTCACCCAAGGGTAAAGAGGTGGCCTTCTTCCTTTGAGCCTCCCTTGCAACTCTGGCTGCTTATAACCACCCTCCAGCCTGTGACAGGATGGGCTGTGGGCAGCACCTCTATAGTTGTGGGCATATTGTCCCTAGGCCTGTATGTGCCAGCCAGTCCTGGTAATTCTGGGACAGCTCATGCTGCCCAGAGCGATGGGGGAGAGACTGCTGAGAGTGCCAAGTGCCCACATCAGTCTGAAGGCTAGCTGGCCTTGGCCACAGGGCAGGATGGGCCTAGGTGGGCTGCATAGGAAGGGATCCATCCACCTGGGAGGGGCCAGGGGCATTGGGAAGCGGAAATGGCTGTGCTATCAGTATTTGGCCTCCAACCCTTTAGTTGGCCATGAATTCATATCTGGGCAGCTCACTGTTGTCACATGGGAACTGGTGGACTGTTGGTTCTGGGATTGGATACATTGTGGGGATGACATGGGGTGAAGCAGTAGTCCCTGTCCTGGTGCCTAGGTGGCCCGTGGGAAGGCAGGTTCTAAACCTCCACACTAATGCTTGACAAAGGTCATGAAGTAGCAATGCCTCTGGCCCTTGATGACAGCAGCCAGTACTTGGGTGTCTGCTTAGGGAGGGCAGGCATTTCTCCTGTTCCACAGGGGGGTGTCCCAAGGCTGAGAGGTGGGGTATGTTGGCTTTCCAGTACCATTTCCAAATGCTCTGGTTTGGGTGGAGTAGGACCAGAAGAGAAAGGGAGGTGGCGATCCCTGGGGCTGTGGGCACCAATCTCGAATGTGGGGGGACAGGGGGGCTTCTCAGAGGAAGCCTTACAGTGGGGGCGTGGCCTTGTCTCAAGAAGGAGGTGCAGTGGAGGCTGGAGGCTCAGGCAAAGCCAGGCTAAGGAGGTCTTACGTATTTTATAGAAAAATAAGCTCAAATGGGTAATGGCCCAGAATGCAAAATTCACACAGAATTCAAAGATAAAGCATGAGACCTCAAAGAACTTCTGCCCTGTGGAGTATTTCTCATCTGTGTGGAAAGCAGCTTCTCCTGACAGCCCATGGGATTTATCGCTGGGATCGTGCACTCTGGCATTTAATTATGGCTGTTCTAATGCATTCTCTGACCTTCAGCTGTTCTGACATTTTTGTGGGCACTGGTTTAAAGTGCCCTACAATCATGTAAGATCCTGGTGGGTAAGGAGGACGTTTTCTTCTTGAGTCTGTTAAATAAGAATTGTAGGAGGTGGCTGTTTTGGACAAGACTCCTACACTGGCCCAATGGACCACACTAAAAACCAAAATGGAGTGACTCACGCTAAAATTCCCTATCACCAAACACAAGCTTAGTTGTCAAACTTAGCTGATGATTTGGAGAAATTAGGAGACAGCAACAAACAAATTTCCCCAACAGGCCAGTTTCAATGGGCAGGATAACAAAAGTTCTCTTTGCCTTAATTAATCCTTACAAAAAAAAAAAGAAAACCTAACCTGATATTAACCAGTCAGTTATTTCCCCTTCATTAGTCTGTCTCCCTGCCCCCGCCTTACAAGGAAAGTAACTTTAAAATGACCAACTGCTGGGGCGAGGATTGTGGCTCAGTGGTAGAGCGCTTGCCTAGCACAAGTGGGACCCGGATTCGGGTTTGATCCTCAGCACCACATAAAAATAAAGGCATTGTGTTGTGTCCATCTACACCTAAAAGATAAATATTTTTAAAAAAATGACCAACTGCTCTTTGTTTCTGCTTTCTTCAGCCTCTTCTCTCTATAAAACCAACCTCCTCTGCTCAGATCATTGGATCACTCATTCTATTTTATGGAATGAAGTGCTGCTTCATTTTAGAATCATAAATCGAGTTAATTGAGATGTTTAGTTTAAATTAGCTTCAATCTGGTCTTTTGACAGTTGTGAAACTGCTAGGGCTCCAATGAGGATTGGATCAAGATGATTCTAGCACCACTAGACCTTATAAGTGATGGGGAAACTGGGTTCAGTGCCAAATGACCCCAGGCCAGAGCAGGCAGCTTTGCTGATACCGCCCCC
>NW_026000037.1:22791448-22831636 GCF_001458135.2 Marmota marmota marmota
AGACGCAGAGCCTTGCTTGTACGCCCCCCTCCCCCCCCCCCGCCAAAACCTCTGAGATGTCATAAATTGCAAAGGCTGGAGGAGGATGGAAAAGAAGAGAGAAAAAGAACTTAGTTAATTGGCTGAAAGAGGAGGGCCAAACCAACAAGACTGTTTTCAAATTCCTGACTTAAATCTCAGGACCAGGCACCACCATGCCTCATTTACATATAAACCTTTGGGACTATTAATGTCAACACAGAAGCAATAAGTGGACTTATTTATGGACTGTGCACCTATCTCAAAACTTTCCCTTATTAACATAATCCTGTCCCTCTTATCTACAGCCACCTAGGTTCAATGTGAACAATTTGTGTTTTCCTTCCCTCAATTTTCACTATGACAATACTCTTGGCTCTTAGGTCCAGGGAGGTACTTCTAACTGCTACTGAACTTTGCTGCTGGTGGCTATGGAATCTTGTCCCAAGACGGGTCCTTTCCTGGGTGGCATCTGAAACAGCTCAGTAAACCCTTTTATTTCACAGATCCCTTATTCTCAAGAGTTTTAGTGAAGGGATGGGGGGGCGGGGCGGTTGGCGGTGTAGCTTAGAGTCATGCCTAGCATGCATGAGACCCTAGCATTGGTTTAAAAAAAAAATTCCCATTCCCAGCACTGGTTTAAAAAAAAAAAATGGTTTTAGTTAAACACTGGGCACAGCAGTGACTGGAGGTGACTTCATTTTTCCTCCTCTGCCCGAGAGAATTGGTTTGACACAAATGATGCCTGCATCTACCATTCCTGACTCTTCCTTGGAAGCCCAGGACTCCAACCAGAGACAAGACCTTAAATCTGGCTCAGGAGACACAGTGGTACACACCTGTAGTGGCAGCTACCTGAGTGGCTAAGGTGAGAGGGTTTGCTTGAGCCCAGGAGTTTGAGGCCTGCCTCGGCAACACAGCAGGAACAATATCAAAAGACCATGAATCTGGCTCAAGGCATGTGGAAAGTCCAGAGTTGGGGGTGCTGGTGGCTTGGTGAGGGCCTTGCACAGTAATTCCACCTGGAAAGTGGTATGGCCATGCCACATCTGGAGCATGTTTCCTACAGTGCTGTGTTCCAGGGAGACATGGAAATACAGGAGGAAGATGAATGAACACACACCATGGACTCTTCTGCAGCCCACAATAGAAACGCCTGCATCTACCAGAGCAGTGATAACTGTACTGTGGTCACAATTTTGCAAAAATTATATATGTTCATGGAAAAAAACAAAACAAACAAAAAAAAAAACCCCACCACCCAGGATGGTAATGGACTACTCAATGGCTGCTTCAGGACTGGGAGGCTGGGATTTTCCCCCAACACTGTATTATAAACATTTTCAAGCTTTCAGCAAAGTTGAAAGTTCAGTGAAAATCTATCAACTCAAATGGGTGACTTTAGCATTTTCTTTATGTATTTCTGCACTGTCTGCAACTATAAATTATATGTTGAGCATCCCTAACTGGAAATTCAAAATCTGAAATGCTCCAAAACCTGAAAGAAACTAAGAGTACAGCATGATACCACAAATGAAAAATCTGACCCCTGTCAAAACCCAGGCACACTAAAAATGTTCTATACAATTAACCTCCAAGCTATGTGTATCAGATGCATATGAAACAAATGAATTTACTCCTTATATATGTACAAACATTCCAAAATCTGAAAGAATCTGGAATCTAAAACACTTGTGGTCTCAAGCATAAAGAATGTTCAGTCTGTATATAAATAACTGAAGTAAGCTGGGTGCAGCGGCGCACACCTATAAACCTAAGAACTCAGGGAGCGAGGACAGGAGTATCCCAGTGTGGCCAACTCGGTGAGACCCTGTCTCAAAAAAAAAAAAAAAAAAAGGGATGGGTGTCACAGTGCAAAAGGGATAGTTTTGTAGTTTTGCAAGTTCTGCCTTCGACTGCCCTTTTGGGGGTGAAATGCAGCATTTTATTAGGGCATGCTGCCTCCTTGGTCCACTCAGACTGTGCCTCCTGCTCCACCCAAGGGATGGATGGACCTGGAATGTTTCGAGAACAGGGTATAACCTATGAGTTCTATCCTTAGACCCTAAAACAGAGGCACTTTCCTATCAGTGCCAGCAGAGTCTCACCCCCTCTTTTGACTGAGAATGCTATTATTTAGTCAGAATGACAAACCCGTTTTTAAAAGAAATATCTCAGCATAACTTCTGAAGCAGGCACTGGAAGGAAGTTGATGTCACGGTTCACCAAGAGTCCTTGGGTGCTAGTTTCAATTCAGCAACGAGAAGGTGTTGCTGCATTCTCTCCGCCAGGACAGGCTTAGCAGGGTCAGAGGGAGGCAGGAGATGCTCTGTGAGGGGCTCCAACAATCCCCATCTACTGTGTACTCTGGTCTCTCCGGACCCAGGGGACCCTTCACAGTGACAAAGTCCACACCACTAGGATTAGATTCAGATGACTGGTTTTTAAAACCACACTCCAAGGGGTATCAGTAGTTCCGAGGGCAGACATAGGTCATCCAGGAATGCTTGGGCGCTTGGAAGCAACCAATGATGGTATCCTGCTTCCCCAAGACTGTTCTCCTGCTCCCCATCCCAAGGCTCATGGGCATCACGGAGCAGGGGAAGTGATTGTGGTAAGTGACCAGACTTCAGAGGTTTAGAAGTGACAACATTCAGGAGACTGTCAAAGCTGGGGAAACCCAGGGCTTAAGGCACCTGGGCCAGCCCCTTATCAGTGCTGCCCACCTGCCAGGTATAAGCTGTCTTTGTCCTGAGATGGCCTCATGTAATGGCTACTGGCAGCACTAAGTGGCCCAGTTCCTGCTTAGTTCTTTAGAAAAATGTAAGTCTGACTGTGCATGGTGGTACATGCCTATAATCACAGTGGCTTGGGAGGCTGAAGCAGGAGGATCTCAAATTCAAGGCCAGTCCAGGAAACATAACAAGTTTTTTTTTTTTTTTTTCTTGGTACTAGGGATTAAACTCAGGGGTGCTTTACCACTGGGCTACATCCCCAGCCCTTTTTATCATTTATTTTGAGACAGGGTCTTGCTAAGTTGCTTGGAGCCTTGCTAAGTGGCTGAGGCTGGCCTGGAACTTGTGATTCTCCTGCCTCAGCCTCCTGAGCTGCTGGGATTACAGGTGTGCCCCACCACACCTGGCTGACAGTAAAATCCTGCCACAAGATTTAAAAAACAAACAAACAAAAAGGGCTGCGGATGTAGCTTAGTGACAGAGCACCCCTGTGTTTAATCTGCAGGGGAGGGGGAGAAGGAAAAGAAAAATGGAATTCTGATTTTGGCTCAGAGTCCTGCTATGAGGTGGAAGCCTTGTGGGTCCAGCTACTTCCTCCCCTTTCCTGTAGCAGGAAGGGGCCCACAGCGGGAAGATCCCCAGGGCTGTAAGGCTGTGTCACTTCCCTGCTAATAGGGCTCAGCAGCAGATAGAGGAGGCGGCAAAGGGCACAACCCAGAGGAGATGACCTGCTCCCAGCTGCCACCGGAACACGCTGCTGAACAGGTTCCCCATGGGCACTGACCCCTATCCTGCATCTCACCTCCTTGCACCTGACCTGTATGCAGGAGCAGGTTGCTCTTCTTGGTCCCTGCAGGAAAATCCAGACCACCAACTGGGGAGCCCATCTCCAAATGCAGGGTGGAAAATGCTGCTGGGCACTGTCCCTTCCTGGTAACATCTGCATGACAGCAGGGGTTATCTTTGTCGATTAACTGAATCTGCTTCCCAAAACACTCAGGTTCAGAGGCAGGCCTCACGACCTCAGGAATCAGGTGCTGTGTGGGCACAGGTGTGGGCAGCGCTTGCCCATGAGCTTCCTGGGAAGGCAGGGCTGCCCAGCCTTCTCCTAGGGCCCCCTTTGCTTTGGGAGGCCCAGGGCAGACAGCATGTGCAGCTGGCAGAGCCCTTGAAGGCCTCATCAGTGACCCGTGAGATCTGGGTGCCAAGTGCAGACAGGAAACTGACACCCAGAGGGGCAAATGAATGGCCCAAAGTCACTGGTCCCTGGAGGGTCCCAGCTTCAGTGTAGCCCCTGGAACACTGACCTTCTTACAGGAAGGGAGCATGGCCAAGGCAAATCCCAGACATAGGAGACCCCGGATCCTGGGCAGGATGGGCTAGCTGGGGCTCTGCTGGCCTCACGACTCTGCTCCCTGCCTCAACTGCCTCTAGCAAAGTGAGGAGGGCTTCATTGGCCCACCCAGGTAAACTGAATTCTTATGACGGTTGGAAGAAGACTGTCTGTGCTCATGTGCACTGTCCCCCAGAGATAGGTTCAGGAAATAGCATAGAAGTCCCTAAAGAGGAAGCAGCCCAGGAGCCAATTCCCAGCCAGGTGTGACTGTGTGACTAAGCCTGGCCATCCGGATGTCCTTAGAGACATCCTTCTTTGTCCTGTTTTTCCTCCTGTTGGCTGGAATGTGGATATAATTGCCGAGCATCAGCAGTCATCTCGAACCATGAGGTGGAAGGTCCACTTTCTGGGGCTGATGGAGGTGAGAGAAAGATCCTGGGTCCCTGGTGTTTCCCTAGCTGAACCCCCAGCATATCCTGTCTCTGCTAGTCTCTTTTGCAAAGGGAGGGAAATTATAGCCACCCTGTTTTGGCCTCTGAACCTGATCCATCTACTCAGAGCAATGCACTAAAGACCTAGGCATGATCAGAGGGTGAGCTCTGGGGGTGGGGGTGGTAGAGGTTGGGTCAGCAGGGCCGGTGGTGTCAGGGTGGCAATAATGCCAAATTAATTACTTAGCTGAACTGCTGGTTCTTTACCTGGTCATCCTGACCACTCACTGACACCTATGGGCAAAATTGATTCCCATTTTGCAGACCAGGAAAGTGAGTCCTAAAGGGGTCCCAACGGCTAACTCAGGCCACAGAGTTGGCCAGGCAGTGTGGGTGGAGGCCAGGCCCACTTGGACCTGGGCTCTAACTGTCTGGTGAGATCAGCTCACTACTGAGCCACCACCTGGCTGGTGCAGAGGCTGATCTGGACAACCCCTGGGAGGCCAGGTAAACTTGTCCATCAGCCTGTCCACAATGCTGGCTGGGCACCCTGCTGACCAATGTCCAAACTATGGCCCAGGGGTGGTAGTGTTTTTTAACTCAGTTGTCAGCAAAAGTCACAGGCTATTTCCTTTAAAGCACAGTGAATTAGTTAAAAGGCGGAGAAGTCTTCTGGACCTGCAGAGAAGACACACCAGCACAGGGCTGAACGACTCTAAACGGAAACCAGGACAGTCCTGGGTGGCATGGGAACAGAGGTCACATCCTGGACTTTGACCCACCCTGGGCAGTACCTGCTGTGGGATGCTGGGGCGGGCCACCTCCTCTGGCCTGGACAGGTTCCCCTCTGGTTACACACCCCATGGCCCTACCCTACCGGGGACAGGGAAGATGTCTCATGACAGAGATGCCAGCTCACTGGGTGGAGTCCTATCAGCACTTTTGCCCCCTGCTGGGAAGGCAGGTGGGTGGAGACCTGGAGGCAGGAGGGCATGCACCCGTGTGAGGCTCTGCCATGCATGGAACAACGTGAGAGGCTGCAGTGAGCCACTACCTCAGGGCCTCTTCAGCTGCTCCAGCCCCCTCCCAACTCCGCCACACAGACCAGCGGTCAGGCCAGCGTGGGAGTGCAGGACAGAAGCCGGTGCCACTAGGAACTCTATCTGGAGAGGGACCAAGCCTTGTGGGATAGCAGACGGCTCAACTCAGAAACCTGAGCAAGCCCAGGCTCCAAGCCACCCGGGCCCGACAGACCTCAATGGCCACTATTTCCTGGGCCTTGGATACTCAAGGGACCAGACAGTTCCAGGGACAGGCTTACTTCCCTGTCACACTGTCTCTACTCTGACACACTCAGCAACACCTCCAGGTCACCTTTCCAGCAAACAGCTAGGCCCATAGCTGTGTGATCCTGAGTGTGCCACACTATGAGCCCACCTCCCAGCTCCTGCAGGGAAAATGGGGACAGGGTTCTCCAGCTTCCTCCCACATGGTGATGAGCTGGGGAGAAGGTGACAGCATCCCCAGGGCAACACACTAGAATCTGCTCACAGGATGGAACACGGTGAACCTGTCACTGTCACCTTGCCAAGCATCTACGGGTCTGAGCAAGAGAGACCCTGGAGGAACTCTGACTCTGCTGCTCGCTAAAGGTCTCCTCTTGTGGAAGGCATCCCTGAGCATCCCAGAGACCCCTCATCAAGGGACCTCGTGGCCTGGGAGTCACTGTCTAAGCTATTCCAATGTGAGGCTCTGCCATGCATGGAACAACCAAGAGGCCTCCAGGAGGAGGTGACCCCTGGGCCAGGTGTCCAGGGTGAGCTAGTGGCCTCTAGCAGTGGCACTCACATGTGGAACTGTGCGATCTCGAGGGAGCTGAGCCCTGACACAGGTGCCCACTCTGCCATTAGTATGTGTCTGCCACATTCTCCCTTCCTTCTGTCAAAAGCCAGCAGGGGTGGGTTTTGGCTCAGTGAAGGTGCACGGTGCCCGGGGCACACAGAACTCTGCTCCCTCTTGGCAAGGGGCTGGCATCTCTCAGCTGTGCTAAGCTCCGAGGCAGCTTCTACCCCTGCAGAAACATCTCTCCCACCCCAAGCTTGGGTGGGGGTTACAATCACCTCCCAGGACTGTGGGAGACCTGGAGATGAAAATGATAAAAATAAGCCCCCCAGGCCTAACCCCTACGTTGTAGGTCCAGAGAACAGACTGGGGAAGCTCTCCCCTGGCAGGGAACACAGGCCTGGACCAAGCTGCAGACGGGCTGACACTCAGCCCGATGGGCAGCCCCCACCCCCTTCATCTCCCTATCAGCCAGGCCCACAGGCAGCCATTCTCCTTCCTGCTCAGTGCTCTGGGGCTTCCTGCTGGGAGCAGGCTTCCTGGCTCCAAGTCTTCTCAGGCTCCTGTGGCCAAATGTGAAGCTGGGTGCTCAAAGGCAGGAATTCATGGCTTAGGCATTTTCGTGTGACCCTCCTTTGGCCTCTGTGCCCTGGGCTGGCAACAGACACCTTTCCCTACCCCCACTCTAGGACCTTCCCTCCCATCTGTTGCCATCTGTCCCCCGCCATAGTCTGCCATCTGCCCTATACACTCTGCCATCTGCCCTACACATATCCACAGGCATGCGCCCAGCCCCTGCCCCAGGACCTCCCCCTTTCCCTGGACACACCAGTACCTACCACGCTAAGGAAGTACGACTCTCTGTCCCTTTAGAACTGAGCCTGAGAGGGTGTGACTTTCCTCCAGTAAGGACGATACAGCTGGAGCCCCTTATTGCAAGGCACCTTGGAGTAGCCAATTCTGAGCACGGCCTTTATAGATACCCAGTATCTGGTCAAGTGGCTCCTCATGCTGGCCCCCAGGATTGCCTCCACTGCTGTCCTGCCACTCACCAGAACACCCCAGGGGAGCGAACCTATCTCTGGTCTTCAGGAAACCTGAGCATACCAAAGAACCTGTACTGACTAAGCACTTACTTACTGTATGTACTATCTGCCCACTAGCTTTGGGATTCTGGGCCACTTCCGAGGACCAGGCTCAGGGAGACCAAGGATGCTGATTTGAACTCGGGTCCTGCTGCTTTCAGACATGGATGTGAACTGCACGTACTGCATGACTACAAGTGAACACAGGGGTGGGTGGTGCCAAAGGCCCCATCTGGGCCCATCTGGTCAGGTGGTGGAGGCCGGGGGTCAGGACTGCCAGCTTCTCCTGGGGAAATCTCTCTTCTCTCTCACAGTGTTAGCACACTGTTTCTGACCAGGCCTGCACAGGGCTCCGGCTGCTGAATGTTCTGTGAACTCTGGCAGATTCTTGTGTGAAGGTGATCTTGTTTCCTGGAGCCAGGGTGATGTGTGGCCCAAGTTCTCTGGGCTCTGATATTCCTCTCTGGGGTGCCCAGGCCAGGTGTCTGGTAGGGACCCATGTCCTCTGTTCCCTGCCAAACTCCAGTGAAGCCCAAAGAGCCTCAGCAGGCACAGACTCGGGGGTGTGTGGGCCTACACCGCTCCACACCAGGTGCTCTGTGCTCGTTCTCCCAAGACCTCCTCATCGTAAAGCATGGTGCTGACTATGGAAACCAGCAAAAGCCTCAGAAGAGAAGGCTTGCGCCAGGTGTGCTGGTGCACATCTGCAATCCCAGTGACTTGGGAGGCTAAGGCAGGAGGATCACAAGTTGGAGGCCAGCCTGGGCAACTTAGTGAGACCCCCGTTTCAAACTAAAAAAATTTAAAAAAAAGGCTGAGAATACAGCTTAGTGGTTGAATGCCTCTGGGTTCGACTCCAGTATCACATATACACAGAGAAAAGGATGTGCAGGCAGAGCCCCTGTGTGGGGGTGCCATTGGGTCCCATGGGAGTTGTGGCCAGGATAAAGGGTTGTTTGAGCAGATGCTGTATTCCAGCAAAGCTCCAGACAGCAGAGGGCCCCTCCAGCATCAGCACTACCCTTGTTTCCGCCTCCATCCCCCTGCCAGGCTAAATCCTGCCCCAGGCCTGGTGGCATCTATTATCTTCCTATCCAGGTGCAAGCTCCGGGCCTGCCAATTATTGCCTGGTGACAGCTTAGGCAAATGCCCCCCAGGGGGCCTGGGCCTTTCTGTATGGATAGGGGGTGGGGAGGGGGTGTAATGGTGGGAAGGGGGTGCTGGGAGCCTCCATCTCCATGTCTGCCCCCTCCTGGGTCAGCACTGAGACAGTCCAGCTGCTCCAATCAGCTCTGTCCTGAGGAGGGAGAAGCCATATAAAAGGGAGCAGAGCAAGGAAGAGGTCTCAGAGTCAGACTGATGGGCAGGTGGGACTGTGCTCTGCCAGATTCTCCTGGGTGGCCTGGGGACAATCACCTGGTCCCTCTGAGCCCCCTAGTTGTTTTTACTAAATAGGTGGCCAGAGCGTACCTACTTCCTAGGTCCATAAGGACTGGTGGAAGGATGTGTATTAAAGAGCTTTATGGCCGGCAAGGATCCAAAGGTGAGGAACCCACTCATCTACTCACTCATCCCAAGGAGGTACAACCTGCTCAGGTGCCAGGAAAAGGGACAGGTGTGAGCAGTGTGACCTCACTCACTCCAGGGATCAGCTCCCTGTCCCCTCTGGTCTGCCCTTCACAGGAGGATTCCCTGAGTGCTTGCTATGTGCAGGACAGGGGGACATTCCTTCCTCCCAGCAGCCTCAGGGAAGGCAAGGAATACAGCTGCTAAATAACCAGATAAGCAAGAACCACGGGAAGGACAGGGTCTCCTGTGGCTCCTGGTCAGGCAGGGCCTCCGAGGATGAGAGCTCTGAGCTGAGACCTGGAGGATGCAGAGCAGCAGTCCTGGCAAAGGGCGGGGCGAGGACACTCCAGAAAACCCATGGGGGACAGAGACGGGGGTGTGTGGCTGAGCTCACGCCGTGTGTCTAGAGCTGGCAGTGCACCCAGGTGCATGGGTGGGTGAGAAGAGGAAATGAGTTCCTGGTTTCAAGGACAGGACATTGTTAGGAAATGGTGGGAAAAATGAAATTTCCCATCCTTGTTTCAAAATACCCGATTGTTAAAAAAAAGACAATGCTAGCAGTCTTATTAATTTGGGCGTAGGATACACCTCCAGTCTTCTCCCTCCTAACACCATCTGTAATTAAAGTGGGCTTCTGAAAATCTTCACTTCTTGTTTTATGAACAGGTTAGTGTTGTAGTTTGGATGTGGACTTTTCCCCAAAGCTCATGTGTTGAAAGCCTGGGCCCTAATTGGTGGTGCCACTGGGAGGTGGCAGAGACATTCAGAGAGGGAGCCTAGTGAGAGGAGGTGGGGCATGCCCTGAAAGGGTTTGTCTTGTCTCTGTGTCTGTCTGTCTGTCTCTGCACAATGAGCAAAGTCTGAGGGAACACAGTGGTCCGTTATACCAAGTGGCCCTCATTCCCTGCAGAGTTCCACCCACACGGGCAGAGAAACTGAGGTATCATCTGGATGCATCATATGGCATAATGTCCTCAAGGCAGGCAGACCCTTCGAAGGTATCCCCGAAGGCCCAGGTCTCCTTGGGGGAAGCCCCAAACCCCCCCTCACCTTCATAATCTCACTAGACCATGACAAGGCCCCAGGAGAGCCCTGGGGAGTGGGTGACTTCCTGTCAGGTCAGCATACCTGCAAGGGTACACCTACCTACCTGTGCATGGGTAGTAAGGGGGAAGTACATGGGGGAGGTGCTGGGTGTGCCCCCTGGCCCCAGCTTGTGTACTGGTCACTCTCCATTCCTAGGAGGGTTCCCTATTCCCCACACTGAGGGTGCCTCAGTGGACTTGCTCAAGACCTGGGCCCCGCTACAAAGGCACAGGTGAGGGCCCTTCCCCCTAGACACACTTCCCAGCTGTGCCCCCATGCATGGCTAATGCAGACTCACAGCAAGTCCCTTACTCAGGTACCCAGCAGACTGGGAGGCGGGGTTGGGATGCTAGGCCCGTGAGTGTCCCCATTTGGCAGATGTCAGGTATGGTTGGAGGTTCCAGGAGCCCTGCCTAGGATGCGGTGAGGAGGTATTGGTCATGTCCTCTCAGCAAGGCTGGTCAGCAAGGCCAAGCTTGAGGGTACTTTCCATTAGCCTTCTCAGTGAGCAGGGCTCTCTTGGTTGGACATCAGAATGATGTTCTGCCTGGAGGCTGAGTATAAGCAGGGGGTGGTGAGGACCATATCCCTCTGCCCTCCCAACTCCCAAGCTCCTAATACTGCTGGGCAGTGCTCCAGTGAGTGGACCCTGACAAGGAGGTGAGCCCAGCTAGGCCTCAAGACCCCAAAGGGCTGCCATTCACTCATATTTTACACCCACTTGCCTCGGACTTTCTGGCTTCTGATACCCACAGTGAGATGTCACTTCTGTCTGAATGCACACACTCACTCCTTGGGGAAGTGGGGGGCGGGCCAGGGAAGATGATGGTGCTTTGCTCCTCTGCTGGATATGGAGTTAGGTAGCCAGGCAGCAGGAAGACCTGCCTCCAGGGCCCTGATCTCTTCTTGTCCCTGATAAGAGTATTGGGGCTCACTCTTTCTGCTTCCTAGCCTCTGATAGGGTTGTTGTCCAGGGATCAAACTGCTCTTCCCCCACGTCCCCACAGCCTGAAACTTCCACCTACACTACAGCTACCCAGGCCCAAGGGAGGATGTGAAGACTGTGAGGTTGGCTGAGGCTCTGCCAGGGTATGCAATATACTGGTCCTTGGTGGCCAGTCTCCACCTGATCCCGATGCCCACGATTAGGCAGATCTCTCAGCAGGTGTGTGTCAGGCATAGACCCTACCCAGCATAACCATGGACAAAGGGACCACGCAGTACTCTGCAGCTTGTTGGAGACTGTCCTTGCCAGGTTCCAAAGTGCTCAGGGGCTAAGAAGCAAGGGGTCAAGGGCATGCTAAGCCTGGCAATTCCATGGCAACTGGGAGGCACAGCCCTTCTGGGGCATCTGCAGTAACTCAGGAACATTTTTTTTTTTTTGGTACTGGGGATTGAACCCAGGGGTGTTTTACCACTGACCCACATCCCCAGCCCTCTTCATTTTTTTATTTTGAGATGGAGTCTTGCTAAGTTGCTTAGGGCCTCACTGAGTTGCTGACCCAGGAGCACACTTCTACGTGCACAATGAGCAAGAGTCACACCAAGCTTGGAGATACACCCTTAGGCCAATGCTCTGCCAACCAGGCACAGAAGGGAGACAGGGCAGAATCACTAACATCATCTGGGTGGTAAGAGGCTTGTCCTTGCCTGGAATCCTGGTCAATTTTTCTTTTGCTTTTTCTATATTTCTCCCATTTTATTCAAGCCAAAGGAAGAAAGAATCAAACAAAAAGGTAATGTCCATAATTGAATCTGATTTTCTTTCTGAAGAAGGTGTGGTCAGGGAGGCCTGGGAGGCTCAGGGCGTTCCCAGCGGCCTCTCACGAGGCCACAAATGATCTGCCTTTCTGAGGGTCAGGAGGGCCAGGATTTGACTGAAGACCACAGGAGTGTCCTAGGATCTCCTCCAGGCCCAATCTGCGGACCCCATAGCTGGTGTGTGGCTCCACACTCCAAAATGACCTCTTCTCCCAAGATCCCAGGTAAAAGCTTCTGGTCTTGCCCCTCTTTCCAGAGAAGATGGGGCTGACACCTGCCCCTACCATCTACCCATATAAGCACAGTGGAGCAGGGGATAGATGGCCTCAAATGCTCTGGAGCATTGGCTATTTTACTCTAGATAGAAAAATTCAAAGCCTCAAACAGTACACTTCAGAAAGAAGTCACCCCAAGTCCAAATCAGCATCCCCACTCTGCTTTCTACCACCTGAGGTGCTGTTGATCTGTGGCTCTGCTCACAGGGTGGTGGTAACCTCCTCTGGTTGATGCACTGGCAGAATTATCACCTCAATAGTGACCTTTGGTCCTGCTGCCTCGGGAGTCCTCCCTCAGCCCACAGGGACACTTAGGGTCCCTGTCCTATCAAGTGTTTTTGTGGTTGGTACCTCCAAGGGGGAGTGAGGCCTGCCAGGCATTCCCTTGCTTTGTTCCTGTGACGCCTGCTATGGTCAACATTATTAGACCCCCCTCGGCAGATGGGCAAACTGGCTCATCTTCCTGCACCTGAAGACTCCCAGATCCCAGATCCCAGACCACATGCCTGATTTGTGTCTGCCAAGGACGGAGCCCACAGTGTACTCATAAGAACTGGGAGTGTTGTCATAAGCATCAGGAAATACGTCTCCTGCTTGCCAAGGGCTGTTACTGAGCAGCCATGTGGGCATGACAGGTTCCCCAAGAAACACCTCTGGCACTGTTTTTCTGAGGTCCATAGCTTGGGGCCCTGCATGAGGTGGGGCCTGATCCAGCATGGAAAGGAGAGGAAACAGCTGTAATGGACTTACCTGTTCTCGCCAATTGAAGGACGGCACCAGGAGAGCATGCAAGAGACAGAGAAAGAGAAAAGCCGTCAGATAATTTGCATAAAATGTTCAAATGTACAACTCATAAATAGCTCTATAACTTCCAAAGAAAGGTCAAAGCAACAGTTTAAAAAGCTGTGGGAAGACCCACAGCTTACTTTAAAAAATGTTTATGCTAAAAGCAACACACCTATGTAATCACACGCAAGTGTCCATATACGTAAGCATATTTGTTATCTACAGGTCCACATTCGTATGTAGAAAGTGAGGGAGTACAAATAAAACAAAATGTTTTATTTTGTGGATCTACGTGAAAGGTAAAAGTCTCATTTTACTACTATTTCAACTTCTTTGAAACTGTATTTCGACTTCTTTATAGGTTTGACATTTTTCAAAATAAAAGTGGAGGGGAATATTTCTACAAAGAAAATTCAGACTATTTCTACCAAATTATATTTTCCAAAATTAATTAATTATGTAGCACTAGAGATTGAACCCAGGGGTACTTTACCACTGAGTTACATCCCCATTCCTTTTTATTTTTAGACTGGGTCTTGCTAATTGCTGAGACTGATCTTGAACTTGAAATCCTCCTGCCTCAGCCTCCAGAGTTGCTGGGATTTCAGGTGTGTACACTCAGCTTCTACCAAATTTATAAGGAATAGATTATCCAGTTTTAAGGAAATTTTTCTAGACAGAGTATAGGAGTGAATACTCCCCAAGTTATTCTATGAGGCCAATGGAACCCCAATACCCAAATCAGACAAACACAGAAGAAAGGAAAATTACAGTCCATTTAATCCACAAGAAAAAAATCCCAAGCAAAACTTTTCATATCAAATCCAAAACATCATATAACATATACTATACTATAAGCAGGTTGGATTATCCCAGGTATGCAAGGATGGTTTAATATGAAAAAAGACACATATGTGACTTACCATAGCAACACATTATAGATCTCAACAGGTGTACAAGAACCATTTGCTAAAACTGAATACATATTCACAATATAAATTCTCAGTAAAGTAGGAATAAAAGAAAACTCCCTTAATGTAATGGAATACCCTCAAACTCAGAGAAAACATAGTCCTGTGGGTAAGAGTTAGATGTATTTCTTCCCAGATCAGGACCAGGACAAAAATGCTTCCTCTTCCTGCCAGCAACTTTCTGCATATGGGGGCCTAAGCTGATATGACAAAATGCCAAGGTACTAGAGACACAACTGTTGACAGAGTTCCCTCCTATACGCAGGCATTACTGGTCTGGGTGCTTTACACACCGTCTCCTGGGTCAACAGGAGCCACCAGCATGGGAGAGAGAGACTTCCCGTACCCTCTACCCTTGCCCAGGGTCCCAGAATGCCTGACATTAGGGCTATGGTTTGCTCTTAGAAGGCTGGAGATTCTGGAGGCCCAGAGCCGTGGGAGGAAGCAGTGGCCTCCTCTGCAGAGTCCTTCCTGTGACGGACCTCCTGGGGTGCTAGGTAAGCTCACAGGTGCATCAGTCAGGGCAGCCAGCTTCCGAGCAAGCTCAGTAGGTCCTAAAGGAGTTCTGGCGTGGGAGCCGAGGTCTCCCAGGGCTGGCTGGTGCCTGCCTGGAGCAAGGTGGATCTAGGAACCCTGGTGCGTGCTGTGCTCTGCCTGGCATGGCAGGGCTTTTAAAAGACACACTGGTGAGGCAGGGTCTCTCCAAGATTTGTCCCATGGCACTGGTCCTGCTGCCATGCTCCACCTGGAGCCTTCTACCATGCAAGGATGTGTGTTCAGAGCCTTGTAAGCTGGCTGCATGCCCAGACTCTTCCACCTGAGCATACACTCATTCATCCCCGAGTGAGCCTCAGCCCTCCTCTCCCATTCAACTCCCTCATTGTGCAGGGCCACAGGGGCCTCTGAACCTACGTCTCTGCCACTGCTGCCCAGGTGACTCTTGCACATCAAGCTCTTCTATCCCAAGTGGCTATAAGGGGAGGGTCTGGCTCAGGAGAAGGGCTCTGGATCTCTGGAGAAGCCTGGGCTTGTCTTGGAGGTGGGGGATGCACAGGGCAGCAGTGAGGACCAGGTTCTCTTACTGCTAGAGACATCTCCTCAGTGCAGATGGGGAGAGAGGACCCATGAGGGGCCATCCTGGCTGGCCAGGCTTGCCCACTTGCTGCACACTTGTTTTCTCTGGGGTCGGAGCCTGGCAGCCACTAGTCTGGATGGGCTCTGGGTTGTATGGCCTGGACCTGCTCTGACCGAGGGTGGTTTCCTGAGAGTAGTTGGGCCCAAGGCTCTGGCCCGTCTGTGGACTGAACACTGGGGCAGGGACACCCACATGAGTCTGAACACAGAGCCAACTCAGGGCTAGTCTCTCACAGGGGTGGAGGATATGTGTTCCTCACCCACAAGCTCCAGGGTCCTGCTTCCAAGGAGGAGCAGGCAGAGAGTCCATCAGCCAGGGCTTCAGGGCAGGATGCCAGGGCTCCAGTATCCTGGCTACAGGAGGGCTGATGGACTCACAGGAAGAGCCTGGCAGAGGGGAGTGTGAATGGGCAGTGGGAGCACAGGAGGCCGGGACTGTACTGCAGGGGAGGGACTGCGATGCCCTGAAGCAGGGGAAATGCACCTGGATCAGGGAGCCAGGCCCCTGATCTGGGGCACTCAGGCTGCAGGCCAGGGCACATGGCCCGGTGGGGGAGGGGGCAATGACTCATGAGAGCAAGAGGAAGGGTGGCTGGGTGCTGTCAGCTGATGGATTCCCAGTGGAAAAGACCTGACTCACACAGGAGGGCGTCTGAGATAAGAGAGGGAGGACCAGTACACAGAGTGTGAAAACCCCCCAGTATCCACCTCCTGCAGCAAGATCAAGAAACTACAGCACAAGGTCCCTACACCCTTCACGCTGAGCAGAATTCCTGAAGTGGGAGATGGGCTGAGGTCTATTGATCCTATGCCACTAGCTGGACATGACTTCAACTCCACCTCCTCTAAGGGTTCATACTGCCACCTTGAGGGTCAAGAGGGACCCCACGCCTGCTGCTGTTAGGCATGGCCAATGGTGTCCCTCTGAATGACAGGCTCCCAGGCAGAGACTCCTTGGGACCACCTCCCACCTGTCTGGCCCTCCTATAGTCTGCTCCTATTCCTGCTGCAAAAGGGCCCTGGAGATCTCCCAGGTGACTCTGGGGTCCTTGGTGTGGCTAGAGGCCCTTACCTGTGCACAGCTTGTGTGATTTCTGTCTCTGGGTCTGATCGAGTTGCTCCCTGGCTCAGTTTTCCTTCCCGAGAGCCCAATTCTGCACTCACAGTACTAGGCATCTAAGTACCCCACCACGGACCTCATGCCCTTGCCAAGGAGTGCTGCCTGCAGGCACCTCTGATTCCCACGCCAGGGGCACCTCAGGCTGTACCATGCTGTTTTCCTCTCCTTGCCTGTCTCCCTGCTAGCCTGGTCCCATGGGGCCTGGGCAGAGTGAGGCCTCAGAGTGGCTAAGGCTTCGAGGCTTAGAAAGAAGCTGACCCACTAGTGATCACAACAGCCACTCCATAAAACTGAGAGCAAACAGTGGCAGTGACTGTCCCCACCTAAGGAGCACTTGCACAAACCCTGGGTGGAGCCCGGCACAGCCAGAACAGCAGCAGCAGGGGAGGTCAGGAAGGAGGCCTGCAGAGCAGCTTCCTATTTCCCAGAGCCATGGCTCCTCCCACCCCGAGGGGCGGGGCCTCTCCAGGTAGAAGGAAGCAGTGAAGGACCTGGGATCCACAGAAAGGGGTAGCCGGGACCAAAGGAAGTACCCAGAAGACAAATGCTCCACATTGATGAAACACGGTATCAAGAATACCAAGAGGACAATGCAGAGGTCCTGCCGCATCCTCCTGCATGCACCTTTTCTGCATCTCATGACTAGCCCTGGCCTGGGGCTCCAGTGTATCCATGAGGAGGTGAGAAAATATATTTGCAAAATTTACCACATAGGGGAATAAATAATGTGGTCTAGGTTGGGTCTGGAGGCTTAGCCAAGAGACTGTGGCCACCACCCCTCCAGGGACTTGAAGGCCCCGTCCTGCCAGCAGAGGCTCACACTTGTAAGACCTGGGCTTCTGATGATAGTAGTGCCAGCTGCTGTGTGGGAAAGGGGCTTACACTTGACCATGGAAGCAGGGAGGCACAGGCTCATGGAGCCTGCAGACCTGTGAACAGTGCTGCTGGATGGCCACAATGACCCTGTGTGGTGCGTAGGACAGGAGCAGTTGGTCTATTAGAGCCTAAGACCCTGGCAGTTTCACAATCCTCCTGTCTCCACCACATGAGCTGCTAGGATTACAGGCATGTGCCACCATGCCCAGCTGATGCTGGGTTTCTAGATGCTGATCCTTGTGCACAGGGATCCCTGAGAAATCAAGATCCTGACAGTGAGAGGTTTGTCCACTGGTCTGCACTCCTAGCTACACTGGTCCCATAGGACAGATGAGCAAGGAGAGGACATCAGGGTGGCCTGAGGCCACCAGCAAGGGAATCCAAGCCACAGGTGCATCTGAGCACCTGCTTCTGAGTAGCCTGCAGGGCTGTGAATATTACCAACCAGCCTGGAAGGCAGGAAGCTGAGGGAATGGGTGAGATCTATGTACACGGGGTTGGTAGCCACCTGGGGCCCAATTAGTCCCTAGACCATGGAACTGCCATGCTGGAACTCCTGGGGAGGCGAGGGCAGGGTGGTGGTGTGGTGGCCTGGCTGCAGATCAGGGGTCCAGGCTAAGACCACTCAGGGCCACTGGGATGACCCAGGCCACAGAGCTGGTACACTTAAGCTGTGGTCTCAAGGGCAGAAGCCTTGCCCTCTCCTCTCCACATCTGCTCTATTGGCCCAGACCTTCTGCTGCATACCTGCACAAACTCCACCAAACACTGTCCCTGCACCCTCAACCCCACCACAAGACCCCATATTGGCTCTTGGTCCTGGCACTGTTGTCTGTGCTCTGGGCCCTCTTTTTCTTTGTGCTCCTCTTTCTCTCCCTTTTATTTTTTTTCAGGGAATGGGGTCTCACTCAATTTAGCTCAGGCTGGCTTCAAACTCCTGTGTTCAAATGATTCTCTTGCCTCAGCCTCGTAAGCCGCTGGGACAGGCATGCTCCACCCTGTCTGGCTTATACTGGGCTCTAATGAACTAGGCCAGTGAAACCTGCAACTCTACTGCATCTTTCAGAGGAGGCAGAGACGGGGTGGGCTGTGACTGAAGGTCCTGGGACCTGCCCCAGGAGGTCCCCAAACCCTAAGCACTGAGGTCACTGCCTAAGGTGGAAGGGCTGGGCTCCTCCCAGATCTTGTAGTGGGCAATCCCTCGTTCTCCAGCTGCCGACTCTCCTGGGCAGGGTCTCATGCAAGCTGCCTATAACTGCCTGTCTACTTTAGGGAAGTCCACCAGGGTCAAGAGGTCTGCTGGCTTTGGGGTAGTGGCCCCCCTGGCCCCCAGAGCCGTGGCGATGAGCGACTCTCAGCACGGTGTGCTCCTCCAGCCTCCAGGATCGAGAGGTAGAAGACCTGATGAGAGGGTAGGCTGCCTGAGGGGAGGAAGGTCAGGATGCTGGCCAGAGGCCATTAGGAGATCCAGGCCTTAAGGGTGTATGTGTGGGGTGGGGGACACGCAGGTCTTCTGACCACGTTCTCATACCCAGGCTCCAAAAATTACCTGGTGGTGACTCTCAAGAGTGTCGGAGTGGGTGGACAGGCTCTGCCTGCTGAAACCTCTTCCTTCAGGGATGTTTGTGCTGACCTTCCACAGACACAGACTGGCTCCTCAGATGGGCTCCAGGAGGAACAATGAAAATACAGAGAGAGGCTGCCAGGATACTGGCTCTAAGGCTCAGTGGGCCCTACACCTGTCCCACCTGCCCCTCTTAAGTCTCCTCCTTGGCAAGGCAGGGAAGCAGGGGTACAGAGACAGGGGACTGGAGGCCCCAACAGAGCCAATGCCGTCTGAGCTCTCGGTCCCTCCTCTGAAAGATGACAGAGCTGCCGTAGTACGGGCTGACGGTGCTGGCCGACAGCATATCCTGCATCCCTGGTGCTCCCCTGTGCTGGGCATCTTCTAAGAGCTCATGCCTACTTGCTCATTTGGTCCTTACCCCCACCCCAGGGTAGGCGATACTGATTCCTTCCTGGCACCCCGGGTGTCTACACCTTTTCCAAACTCTTCCCAAAGACTGCAGACTAACTCATTCTATGAGGCCAGCATTAACCGGATACCAAAGCCAGACAAAGACACAAGAAAACTACACATCAATACCCCTTATGAATATCAAACTCCACAGCAAACCTGCAAGTGGAATGCAACAGCATATTAAAAGAATCATGTCTCATGACCAAGTGTGATTTATCCCTGGAATGCAAAGATGGTTCCACATATTCAATCAATCAATGCAATATGCCAGATACACAGATCAAAGGGGAAAAACCCATGTGGACATCTCAGTTGACGTAGAAAAAACACTGGACAAAATACAATATGCTTTCATGATAAACAACATTCAATAAACTAGGGAGAGAAGAAATCTACCTCAGTAAAGACAACTGCTAGACTGAGTGCTTGTGCTCCCTCAACACTCATTTAGAGAAGCCCTAATCTCCAATGTGATGGTATTTAAAGGTGAAGATGTTGGAAGTTTGTGAGGTCATGAGGGTGAAACCCTCATGAATGGGATTAGCGCCCTTATAAATAGGAGACATGAGAGAGAAGATCTCTCTCTGGGCCATGTGAGGACACACACAAGGTATATGACAAGAAGTATCAGATGCTAAATCTGCTGGTCCCTTCATCTTGGACTTTCAGGTCTCCAGAACAGTGAGAAATAAACGTTGTTTAAGTCGCATGGTATTTGTTACAGCAGCTGGGATAAGATAGCTGTATATGAGAGACCATAGATAATATCACCCATAGTGTTCAGACACTGAAAGCTCTTCCTTTCACATCAGGAACAAAATAAAAATGCCCACGTTTGCCACCTCTAGCAAACAGAGTACTAAATTAAAAAAGAAACACACCCCATAGATTTGAAAAATTGTGCTCTATATGTGTAATAAGAATGGTAATGCATTCTGCTGTCATATATAAATTTAAAAAAATTAAAACACCCCATAGTACTAGAAGTTCTAGTCAGAATATTTAGGCAAGAAAAAGAAATAAAAGTAATTTAAATTATAAAGGAAAAGGTAAAGTTATCTGTTTGCAGATGACACAATGCTATATGTAACAAACCCTAATGATTCACCCCCCAAATCTGTTAGAGCTAATAAATTTAGCAATGTTGTAAAGACAGAATTTAAAAAAAAAATCAGGTGTCTTTCTACACACTGAAAATAAATTATCCAAAAAGAAATGATTTTACTTACAATAGTATCAAAAAAATAAATAAATAAAATGGGGCTAGGATATAGCTCAGTGGTGGTTGTTCAGCATGCAGAAGGCCCTGGGTTTGACCCTCAGCACAGCAAAACAAAACAAAACAAAACAAACAAGCAAAAATTTAGGAGCACACTCAACCGAGGAGGTCAAAGACTTGTATCATGAAAAGGATGACAGTGAAAGAAATTAAAGATGACATCAATACATGAAAAGACAGCCCATGCTCATAGATTGAAAGATATAATAGTATTACAATGTCAGTGCTCCTCAACTGGATCTACAGATTCAATACAACCTCTGTTATACCCCAACGGTATTTTCTTCATATATAGAAAAACTTATTCTAAAATTATTGGAACTCTAAGGGGTCAGAATTAACCAAAGCATTTGACAAAGAAGAATAAAGTTGGAAGACTCATAAACCTTGATTTCAAAAGTTAGTACAAAGCTACAATAATCAAAACAGTGTGGTACAGAGACACAGGGACCAATGGAATAGAATAGAAAACCCAGAAATGAACCAGGGTGCCAAAATCAATTCAGTGGGGGAAAGGACATTCTTTTCAACATGTGGTGCTGGGAATGTGAGTGTACAAATATGTTAGACAGCCACATTCGAAAGAATGGAATTGGATCCTTACTTTACACCACATATAAAATCTAGCTAAAAAATGAACTGATGATCTAAACATAAGAGCCCCAAACACAAAACTCTTTGAACACAGGGGAAAGTTTTATGACACCCAAACATACAACAACAACAACAAAAGTAGTTACGCTGGACTTCATCAAAATTAAAAAAACAGAAAACAAAAACCTTTTATGCCACAAAGGACTCTCTCAACAGAATGAAAAGCCAACCCATGGAAGAAATGTTTGCACATTGCAAATTGTATGTCTTATAAGAGACTAAGATCCAGGATATATAAAGAGCTCTTAGGACTTAACAAAAACATCAAACAATCCAGTTTAAAAAAAGGACAAATATCTCGAATAAACATTTCTTCAAAGATATACAAATGGCCAACAGGTACATGAAAAGATGCTTAACATCACCAGGCATTAGTGAAATGGAAATCAAAACTGTAATGAGATCCTAATTCCCATCTATCAGGAGGCTATTAAACCAACCAAGCATGGGGGTATGCACTAGCAGTTCCTGCTACTTGGGAGGCTGAGGTAGGAGGATGGCGTCAGGTCAGGAGTTCTAGGCTACAATGGATTGTGGCTGCTGGGGGTCTATACTAAGTATCCGCAGTGGGACTGTGACTATGTATAGCTGCTGCACTCCAGCCTGGGCAATAGTGAAACCCAGTCTCTCAATAAAAAGCAAAACAAAGGGGCTGGGGTTGCGGCTCAGTGGTAGAGCGCTTGCCTAGCATGTGTGAGGCCCTGGGTTCAATTCTCAGCACCACATACAAATAAATAAATTAAATAAAGGGCCACCAATGACTAAAAAAAAAAAAAAAAAAAAAAAAAAAATNTGCCACCTCTAGCAAACAGAGTACTAAATTAAAAAAGAAACACACCCCATAGATTTGAAAAATTGTGCTCTATATGTGTAATAAGAATGGTAATGCATTCTGCTGTCATATATAAATTTAAAAAAATTAAAACACCCCATAGTACTAGAAGTTCTAGTCAGAATATTTAGGCAAGAAAAAGAAATTAAAACAAATGATCCAGAAATAAGAAATGCGGGCAAGGATGCAGAGAAAATAGAACCCCCGTACGTTGCTGGTGGGACAACAGTAGGGTGGTTTCTCAAAAAATGAAACATAGAATCACTATATCATTCTGTACTTCCCCTTTTAGGTCCATGCCGCAAAGAACTGAAAACAGGAACTTGAATAGGTGTTTGTACACTTATGTCCACAGCAGCAATCATTCACAGCAACAAAATGTGGAAGCAACTCAAGTGTCCACTGATGAGCAGATTAGCAAGATGGGGTCTATGGACACAATGGATATCTAACCAGCCTTAAAATGGAAGGGAATTCTGACATATGACAACCTGGGTAAACCCTGAAGACAATATGCAAAGCCAGTCACAAAAATACAAACATCATGAGGTACCCAGCACAGTTAAATTCCTAGAGATAGAAAGTAGAATGGTGGTTGCCAGGGGTTGAGAAAGGGGACTAGGGTGTCCTGGTTGAATGGGTAATCTCAGTTTGGGAAGATTAAAAAAAAAAAAAAAAGTTTGGGAGATGGATGGCATGAAGGCTGACAAGGGACTTAATAACACCAAACTGTACCACAAAATGGTTCACTTCATAAATTTCACGTTGTGTATACTTTATAAGTAAAAAACCAAAAGGTTCCCCACAATGGAATGCCTGTCGCAGGCTTCTCAGGAAAGATGGTGGTCCTTCTCTGGGTGCTGCCATCCTGGGGATCCTCAGTGACTGAGGATACATGATGTCCACTTGGTCTAAACCTGCCACTCACCGTCTCCTAGACTCTCTTGGAATGATAGGACCAAAGGGAAGACTGAAGGCACCAGAGTTGGCCTTGGATGGGGCAGAAGTGCACCTGGGCATGGTCCAGGACTCAGGCGTGACCTGGAGGAGAACCTGTTTCTGTACTCTGGTCAAACAGCGGGGCCTTGGTGAGCGCACCTCCTCCTGAGGGGCAGAGAGCACATCCTTTGCAGGGATGGGGACAAACTGGAGGCTAGGAAGACCCCTTCCCTCCCTAAAACCAACACTGTAGCTGCTGTCATCCAATGTGTGGCTTCCATAGCCAGCCTGTACCCCTCACTCCTCAGCCGAGTAGCTCCAGTGGCTACAGTCCTCCAGCCTCTGCGAGGTCCATCCCCAGAGGCCACTCTCCAGTGAGAAGGGGAGGGGCAGATGCCCTCTCTGCCATGACTCTCTGTGCATCCAGCCTCCCACTTGTAATTGATCTCTTCAACCAGGCTTAGAAAACATCAGAACCTGAGCAGTAGCACACGCCTGTAATCCCAGTGGCTCAGGAGGCTGAGGCAGGAGGATCATGAGTTCAAAGCCAGCCTCAGCAACTTAGTGAGGTGCTAAGTAAGACCCTGTCTCTAAACAAACTAATTGTAAAGAAGGGGACCAGGGATGTGGCTCAGTGGTTGAACACCCCTGTGTTCAATCCCTGGTATCAAAAAACTAAACAAAAACCAAAATAAAACCAGCAAAACCAACTGGGACCTGTCATCCTGCTAACACTGCCAACCACACCTCAGCACCCATACTCCTGGGCCCCTGTGGTGCAAGCAGGGTCCACTTCTCCTGGAAGGGCAGAAGGGAGTCCTAAGGACACACCACCTGGAGTCTGGCTTTCTGGTGCTTTCACAGCCTCCTGTAGTCACCCTCATGGGCAGGAGATCCCACCCCACACATGGAGGCTCCAGGTTGCCCCCCACCCCCTTTTCTGCAAATCACCTGTGAAAATACTTTTCCTCTGATATCCTGGCTGCATTTTGAGAGCTGGGGATTTAGGAGCAGCCCAGCCACCGAGTGGAAAATTGCTCAGCTTTTAGTGGGAACTAGTGGGAAGGAATTTCAAATGGGAGGAAATGTCTCAAAGTGCCAACCACTTGTAAGGAAAAAAGGAATTCTCGTTCCAGAATGTTTGAGTCACCGCTGGCTTTGAGGCCTGAGCTGCTGCTGGGAGCGTGCACACGTGTGCTTGTTGGGGGGTTAGTGCCTTGTGCTGCCCCTGGTCAGCCCTGGGACTCTCCCAAACTCTTGCTCTTGAGGACATGCCTGTACAGGTGTAAAGCCTGTGGCTGATCCTGCCAAGCAGGGCCCAGCTCCCAAAAGGATTCCCTGCACTGATGGAAACCGTGGCAGACAGTCTTCTTGGGGCTCCACTGGCCTGTTCTTCCACCAGCTCATGCAGGCAGCAGTGAGGCTAACGACCAGTTGGGGACACCTAGCTCACCAAGATCCTAGATGGCACGAGGGGAGGGAAGGCAAAGGACTGGACTCTCCGTGGAGCCCTGGGTGCTCTCCCTACATAATAAAAGACATTTGTGGCTGAGCCATGAAGTCAGTCCTGCCCTTCAAGAACACCTACCAGCACCTGCAAATACAAGGTGTTGCTACACATGGTAAAACTGAAGAGCAGAGTGCTGTCCAGTGGCTTCCAGCAAGGTCCGCATCTTAAGCTGGTGCTGTTGCCAGGGCCACAGCAAGGGGAGGCCAGCTGTTGAGCTGTGGGACCCCCAAGTTCACAGACCTGGAAGTCAAGAGTGCTGGCAGCAGCATGCTTGGGTCAGGCAGGGCTGGTCTGTGCAGTCAAGGCCGTGTGTATGCATGTGTGTGTATGGCTGTTCTCACTGGGCCTCCTGCTGAGAACATCTGTGACCAGAGCACTCCGTCCCTCACTCCTCTGCAGCTCCTTCAGGTTTGGGCAGCAGCTCCTGAAGGGTAGGTTTTAGTTCCTTCTGAAGGCCCAGGGAAGGCTCTGCACAGAAGCACTTGGTTGTCACTTACCTCAGCTTCCTGTGTTGCCTCCTTGACCTGTGGCTGGCTCTCTTCTGGTCAACCCCTGGGACGCCTCCCCACCTACTGCTTGGTTTAAGGCACTTACTTCCCAGGGCTCTAGGAACTAAAGGGTGGGTGGCCAGGCTGTGCAGGGCTCCTGTGGGTCACCTTGTGGGAAGGCTGCTGCTCTGTGCTTGGTCTTCCTAGCTGTACAAATGGTAAGGGACACGGCCAGCCTCCTGGCCTTCTAGATCAGACAAGACGGCCAGCACTTGCTAGCACTTACTCTGCCATTTGCTGGGGACAGTTAAGGCAACCCAGGGATGAAGGTCTGCGACACGCCTGTGGGGGCCCCTGCCCTGACCCCTTCAGAACCTTTCAGACCATGCTGATCTGCTCCATGTGCTGATTCCTGGCTTCATTTCACCCTTGCCACAGCTTGGGGTGCACAACCCTGTTTTGTAGACTAAGAAACCAGAGGAGGCAAGGCCCAGCCTGATGGTGGAGCAAGGGAGGAGTACCCAGGAGGAAGCAGCAGCAGGGGACAATGTCTGCAGGGTACGCTGCAGGGGGGGGGGGCCTTCCTCCCCTGATCTTCAGCCCTAGCAGGGGGTGGGCTCTGCGGGGGGCCTGGCCCTAGAGCTGCTCTGCTTCTTTGCTGTCCAGGGCTAGCAGAAACCCTGAAGGTGGTCCACTTATATACTGCTGGCCACCAAATCTCTCCTGCTGAGGCCAGGAAGCTCTTGCATACATGGCTGGGGACATCTGCTACCTGCTGAATATCCTGCCAATATCCTATTACTTTGTAATACCCAGCTTGCCTGCTGGAGGGGGTCATTAAGTGGGTGCCTCAAAATACATGACCAAGGCTCTCTCTGAAGAACGCTGCTGCCACTCTGGCTGCCCCACCAAGCTGTTGCCCAACACTTGTTTCCATCTCAGGTCCCAACTCAAAGGATCTAGTAATGGCTAATTTTAGGCGTCAACTTGACAACAGGAAGGATACCCCCATAGCTGGTAAAGCACACTCTCTGGACATGTCTGAAGGTGGTTTCAGAAGGAGAGGAACATTTCAATCAATGGACCAAGTAAGGAAGGCCCACTCTCACCCAATGTGGGTGGGCACTATGCAAACAGCTGTGGGTTTGCACAGATCAAAAAGGCAGAATCTGGGCAGATTTGCTCTCTGGAGCTGGGACACCTTTCTCCTGTCCTTGGACATCAGAGTTCCAGGTTATCAGGCCTTTGGTCTTAGACTGAGTCATGCCACTGGCTTCCCTGGTCTCCAGCTTGCAGAAGACTACTGTAAAACACCTGTCACCTATAATCACATGAGCCAATTCCCATTCAACCACTCACCCACCTACTCAATCCATCCACATACCCGTGCACCTACGTACCGATTTACATCCTATGGGTTCTGTTTCTCTGGAGAATTTACAGCTGTCCCTTGGGGGATACCACTAGCCATGTCTACTTATCTAAAGTATGTTGGCCCTTTGGAAGATTGATTTCCCCAGGGCTTGGTGGTCCCCAGGAGACAGGGATGGTGCAAGTGCCAGGCCTGACAGCAGGAGGGCCATGAACCTCTTAGGACAGAGACCACTGCTATTCCAAGTACCCTTTTGCTGAGTACTGCATGGGGCTGAACTGTCTACCTTTGGCTAAAGGAGCAGGTGGAAGAAATAAGGGACTGCCATAGACGGCAATGTTCTGGGTCTCTGACAGGCTGCCTTGTTAATGGATGTCAGCACAGGACTCTCCAAAGACCTCTGGGCTAGCTGGGGTAAATCCCATCCTGCTGATGACTAGTTCAGTACCTTGGCGGAGTCCCTCAACTCTGAGTGGTTCTCCCACCTGCAAGTGGGAAATGAGGTACTCACCAGAAGACTGACAGGGATGGCTCTGCCCTGGCTGACTCTCACACAGGGCAGCTGCTCAGAGCTGATGTCCCTACACCATGTCATCTTCCCAGGAGATGGCTACCTGCTCCCTTTCCTAAGACCAAGTATCCCTGCACCCATGAAGGCCTTCAGCTCTGAAGGTCTTCCTGATGCCCCAGAATGGCTTATGTAATGTGTCACATGAAGGGGTCACTGTCATGCAAGAGGCCAGCTGGGCTCGGCAGTAACTTTACTCCATACCCCCGCCCATGGGCTGCACTGTGAGGGCAATGCTACGTTATCACCATCCATGTCCCCTGGGGTTACTTTCTTCATGCTCAGTTCCTCCTCAAGCACCTCTGGTCTGGCTGGCAGAGGACAAAATAGCCCTATGTATGGTTTAAGGGATTCACAGGTCTGCGGCCAACGTGTAAAAGGAAGTATAAAAGGTCAGGGAACAGTGACCAGTGACAGTAAGGTTCAGACTAGGTAGGGTGCTGAGAATGAGAGTGGGCAATAGGGATTGGAGTGGTCTGCTCAGCTAGCCACAGTTTCATGATGTACCAAGTAATGCCCATCTCCCTAGCTGTGTGGGTTCTCTAGTCCGGAAGGCCCCATCCGATGAGTTACTTGCCAACTTGGATGGGGCCATGGCAAAGGGCTGGGCCCGCAGACTGGGGCTGTGGTGGATGAGGGAGTCCCGATACTGGCCACACAATCTTTGCTTCTGGAGACTTCTGAGCATCTCATAGGCCAAAGCAAGGGACCCGCAAAGTAAGAGGGGGCCCTGTGCTGCAGAAGGAGCCAGAAGGAAGATGCCTCAGGTTGCTGGGGCCCCTCAGCTCTTTTACTCAGGGATTCTTCATCCTCTGCTGGCCTGAGTACATTCCATACCCCTGAGAGAGTCTGGCCTGAAGCCTGCCTGGGACCCCCTTTCAATCCAAGCGCTTGAGCAGTGGGGCTGGGGGCTGATGTGCTGCAGCCCTGGAGCAGCCCATCAGTCCCCATTCCTGCCTTTTACCCACTTGGCTGAAACCTGACCACTCTTTGTAAAAAGTATGTTTTCCCCTGGGCACGCTGCCAGTCCAGCTTCCAGGAAAGCAAAGGAAAAAATCTCCCCTTACAGGACTCTGCTTCCCGAAGGGCACGCAGGAGGCCCTGAACTTTCTCAGGGTTCAGGAGGTGGGCCGACAAACAGCTCTGCCGGGACTTGCACGAACAAAGCCAACCGCCTGGACCTGCCTGCCTGCCAGAGGGAGCAGGCGCTGGAGAGGAAGTGCTGAAGGAGCCCCTCTGAGCCCAACCCTGGAGGGATGGGAGCAGGCAAGGAGGATTCCAGCCTGGCCAGCTGAGGCCTTTGTTCTCCAGGAAGGGCTGGAACCTGTAGGCTTCGTGCCTGGGCAGGGCCTCTCCTTCCAGGTGACATCAGACACCTCCAGACTCCCCTGAGAGACCATCTGCTCTGCCTTCCCCCACCCTGCCTTTGGATCTCTCCAGGGAGCCGCCATGTTAGACCTGATGATTTGGCTGTTTGGGGCCAGGCAGCCAAATTCATTCAGCTGGACTCTGAGAAGTGGGGGCTGGTGGTCACTCAGGGAGCTCTCCTCAGGACCTGGCAAGCCCACCCATGAAGCAGCACCATTTGGTGGCCATGAGTCCACACTCTGACAGACTTCTGGCTCTGCTGGCAGGGAGAACTGCCTGGCTCCTTGCCATGGGAAGGGCTGAGGGGGAACTGTGGAGCCACAGGCCTGTGTGTGAATCTGGCTCTGCCACGTGGGATGTTAGGTGACAAGTTATGTAGGTCCTCTGCCCCTGGGTTTATTCAGCTGTAAGATGGGGCCCTTGATAGTGAGGCTTGTATGAGGAAGGCTTGGCACCATGTGAGGGTGGCACTCAGCCATAGCCACACTCTGCTCCTAGGACTGTAACCTAGGGCAGGGATGCCCACATGCCTCCATTCCCCGGCTATGCCACCTTGGGCAGCTTTACTCCACATGATGGCATCAGGACTCCAGAGAAGTCATGGTGCCACACTCACACCCCCAGGCTCACTGCTAGGAAAGGGCATCCCATCCTGCCTTTTGCCATGGTGATGCAAACACAAAACCTCGGTGCTGGCAGGTCCCCATTTCCCAAAGATGCCAAAGCTCCAGAGAGGTAAATACTTACATGTGAGTTTTGGCGTTCATTACTCAGAGGGGAAACGCTCTCCCTGCTTCCCATGGGCTGCTAGTGGGTGCCCATGTTTGATCTTGGGGTCTTGCAAGCCCTGCAGCAGCAGCAAGAGCTTTCTTATTTTGGACAGGGACTTGGGGGCTACTCACCCCCAGGCAGCAGGGGGTCCAACTTGGGTGGAAGTAGGTTCCCAAGTGATGGGTTCCTCTCCTGGATGCTACTTATGCAGTGCTGGCACTGTCACTGGGGGAGACTGAGGCACAGGGTGTGAATGTCCAGCTGGGCCTGTCACTGGGGGAGACTGAGGCCCAGGGTGAGTGTCCAGCATCAAGGTCAGGTTGAGTGGGTAACAAGGGCAGGCCTTACCTGGGCAAGGCCCACTCAGATCTCCATGTGGAAGGGGGAGGGTCCTGTGAACTCCAGAGCAGTGGGTTCCCGGCTCTGTGCTTAGCTGTTTTCTTCCAACTCAATCTCACAGGAACCCTTATAAGGGGGCCAATACCAGAAGGGCCTGATGGCTTCACTGGTCCTCCTGGGCTCAGCCTGTACAGCTGCTGCCTTGGATACTATTGAGCATCTCCAGGGAAGGCCCCGGGGGTGTCCATACTGCAGTGAGGACAGCAGTCAGCTGGCCATCTGTCCACCCATTCAGCCTTGAGGCCTCTGGCTGAGATCCCATGACCAGCAAGGTCCCAGAGGGGTTCAGAGGTCATCAGGCACACCCCTGCCCACATGTACACATGACACTGGACAAAGGACAGGGTGTGCCCGGTCCAGCTTGACCCCTACCTGGTGCAGGTGCCATAAATCACAGGTCCACAGAGTGAACGGGCTCGTGGGAGGAGATGCCTGCTGGGCTTATCACCCACAGAGTCTGACACCAAGATACACAGAGAACACTGCCCCAGATCAGTAGGGAACTCCAGGGAAAACCCAGACCAAAGACACAGACAACTAATGGTGAACACCTCTGTGGCCAATAAACACCCCATGAAGATCTCACTAGTATAGCGCAAATGTGCACTGAGACCACAGTGGTCTCTGTTTACAGCTCCTGGATTGCAAAAATGCCCACGTCCGTCAGCCAAGCAGGGGGGAACCTGACACAGCACAGGTGTCGGGTAGAGGAACCACTCTGGGTTGAGGACAGAATGCCCTCTGACCCACTGCTAGGGACACACAAGAACCAGGTGCAGGCACAATCACTATCACCAGGATTGTGACAGCCAAAGCCAAACATGCTCCCGGCTCTTTTCAGAACAAAGCAGAGGGAAAGGGAGCTATGTCTAGACAGCGATGACAATAAATCCGGCAGTGGATGGATTAAATATGCATGTCATGGACCAGCACAGATACATCTCAGAAACGGGCTGAGAGAAGACAGCAGGTTGTAGAAGGTTAAATACAGTTTGATACGGGGTTCTAGAAAGTCTGAAACCTCAAAACAGCACTACGTATGGTTTAAGGGATTCACAGGTCTGCGGCCAACGTGTAAAAGGAAGTATAAAAGGTACTCGAAAGAGAAGATGCTGGATAGTGGCAATAGGGTGGGGTGTCTGGAGACTTCTCCTTCACCTGCAGTGGGACAGAGATATACACAACCCACAGCCCGAGGTCCCAGCTGCACCACCCGCAGACATCCTGTGGAAGTGATCCAAGCCTGGGTTCAGCCCACAGCTGGAGGGCACCAGGGAGGGGAAGAACTGCCACTTCCTGAGGAACAAGACTCTCACATGGTGTTTGCGTTCCTTTAGCTTCTAGACCTTTAGCTCCTCCACATCTGGCCTGAGAGGGCAGGGGCTCTCTGGAGACTGAGGGAGCAAACACTGCAAAGCCCTTTTGCTAAGTAGGCATCGATAAGAGGCCTGGGTGGTCCCCAATGCCACAGCCCAGGGTGAGATGGCGACCCCATGGCTGAAGCAGGGAACATCCCAAGTTGTCACCTTGAAAAACCTGTGTTGACACGTGGAGGATGTCCCAGATAAAGGGACCCTACCTGCATAGATTTTAGCTACTTTAAGGGAAGCTCTGGGCTGGCCCTCAAGCACACCAATTCATGGATAAGAACAGAAGCCAAACTCCTGGCTTTGGCTTGGAGGTCCCTTTCCTGTCCCCCCAAAAGAGATAAGACTCATCGTAGTCTTCTACAGAAAGGAGCCCACATTGGGACTGCATGCACAAATCCAAGCACCTTCTCCCATGGCAGAGAAGTTGCAGAGCTAGAGAGGCACCAAGCGGGGGCTTCCTTCCCCTCGCTCTGTTGCTGCCCCAGTATGTCCTGGTGGTCCCCGGCTCCAGGTTGCCCATCTCCCCAGCTGGCTTCCCTGCTTCCAGGCACTCATACCACCTTCTGTCCTTACCTGTCGTGGAGAATGGAGCAGAACTTACGGAGCAGACTCTTTGCTGGGCTCTGCCCCCACCACTCCACAAGGCAGGGAACATAAGCATGGCTCAGAGGGTTCCAGGTGGGGAATGAAGTCCAAGCTGGAAGCCGGTGTTCCAAGATGCACCTCACACACGGTGCCAAGCACTTTCTGCAGAATGGCTTCAGCTGACCAGAGGAGAGGTCCTCCCAGGGACCCCGAAAGGACAGGACCTGGGCCTGTTACCCTGACCTGGAGGCCCTGCCACGGGGAGAGAACTAACAAGGGGCCAGCTCCTGCCATGACCAGAGGGGGTGAGTGACCCTGGCCACTGACCTCTGTGGGCTCCACAGTTCTGTAAACAATTAACTCCTCCTGTGTTTTAATCTCTCTAGTCACTATCTTGCCAGACAATTACTGATTTGTTCTGATGTCCCCCCTGGTGGGCCTTTCAGTGTTCCCTGTGTAAACAAACAGAGGCAGCTGCAGCCCTCAAAGGACAGATGCGGAGAGCAGGCTCTCACTGAAGCTCCCTCCCACGCAGTGCACCAGCCCGGAGCCTTGCCACCTCACCAGGGCACTGTGGGCAGCTGCTGACAGCCTGCTTTCCAGAGGAGGAACTGGGCCTCCAACTGCACCGGGAAATTCTAAGAGGTTATATGTGTCAAGGCTCCATAAGACATGGGACTGAAGGTACCACAGCGTCACAGGAAATCACAGATAAGTGGTCACTGGTGTCTCTATAGAAACAAATGATAGAAAAACATCTCTATCTTAGAGATGGGGAATCTGAGGTCCAATATTTTTCCCCCGAGCCATGAGCCACCCTGGGTGCGGCGACAAGGGAGGAAGGCTGTCTCAGGGGGTTGCTCTTTCCAGAAGGACCCTATCCCAATATGCCCCACGGGCCTAAGCAAGCAGGCACGTCTCTGTGTTTCCTCCCCTGGAGTCTGAGAGTCCTGTCTACAGAGAGGACCCAAGAGGTCCTGTGCAGCCTGTGGTGGAACTTGGGATATGTCACTGCAGCAGGCAGCCTGCCCAGGCCAGGGTACAGGGCTGAGTGAATGACATGAATGGACGGACAGCTGGGTCTCCCCAATGGTCCAGCTGCCCTGGAGAGAACCTCAGGCCTTTGTAGGAGCAGGTCATGCTGCAGGAAAGGCCATCCACACCCCCATGGGCTGTGTGTCCTCAGCAAAGCTCCCAGCACCCACAGAGCTGGCTGGGAGCCTGGCCTGGGAGGAGCTCCCTCGGGCACAGCCAGCGGGAGTGGGTTAAAGAGCAGCTCAGGATGGGCTCCTCCAGGTCCCAGCCTCTCCTCAGCACTGGGGTAGGATGTAGGTTGCCTCTGTGTCCAGACACTCTCTGTCCTCTGTCTGCCTCTGATGTTCTCTAACAATGTCCACCTGGAGTCTCTCCTGTGTACATGGGCATGCCATGTTTTCCCAAAATGAGAGCCCCTACATGCAGGGGACTTGGGACAATACCACACCTGGAAGGGAGCATTTTACCAAGGGATGAATAGGACCACAAGTCACATAGCCAGGAACTAACAGTCCTGCATTCCAGGGTAGATGGACACTAACACCTCGGCCTCTGTTGTCCTGTCCCAGAGCTCTCTTGCTCCTATTCATCCTCGCCACCAGCTGTGGATCTCAGATGACACATCTGAACCCTAACTGGTTCCAGAGTACTGCTTCCTGTCTACACCTCCCAGTGGACGGTCTTTTCCATACCCCTCAGACCACCCCTCCTGGTACCACCACACACACTCGGGCCTGTCACTGTGGCTAGGGCAGCATCTCAACCCCAGAGCATAGGCCTTCTGTGAACCTAACATGTTCTTTCCAAAACAAAAAACACACACAGCAAAATCTTAGGGAAGGTAAAGAGCTAACTGTTCTTGGAAACGCAAGAACAAGAATCTTTAGAAATGAAAAAACAAATACCCCCAAAACATTTTACAAGCACATGTCACCTCCAAGGTATGGGTCTCAATGTCATTTCTGTTTCTGGTTGGTTGGGGAGTTGGCTTGGCCTATAGTACCTGCTCCCCAAAGTGTGCTTTCTGTCATTTTCCTTTTCAAATCCCCCAAACCCAAGGCACACACAAAGGGAAGGGGGATCCCAGCTCCAGAAGCCCCCCTCCATGACTTTGTGCTTTTAGATATCTGACCTGGAGATGCCCTGCAGTCTTTCACATAGAGACTCAGCTCAGTCCCACAAGGTTTCAAGAGAAAGGGTGAGGACACCCAGGGAGGGAGGCCTCCTACCGTCTATCACCCAGCAGGGCACAGAAGCTGAGGGGCAGAGGCCAGCGGGGCTCAGCCCCAGCTTTGCCAGGTTGCCAGCACTGCCTCTCACATGGCCCATCCTTCCGGGTCAGGAGGTGGACTCAGCCGTTCTTGTCCCAAGGACCACCTGTGAACCACCTGATCCCGCAGGGCAGGTGTGGCAGATGCTGGCCAGGCTGTGCTGTAAGTTAAGTGCCCCCTTGGATGGGCTCTGCTGACTGTCGGTAAACCTCTCTGGTGCTCCCTTTCCAGAGCCAGGGGAACGTGGCCCAGTTCTCATCCTGCAGCTACTTGAAGGCTGCCAGATGTTTTCCTGAAAACCTGATGACGCAGGTCTGCATGTGAAATTGTGCGTGTCTGCCCAGGTCTCAGAAGGAAGGCCACCCATTCTGAATCCTGTGGCTGCCATGCTCATCTGGGGATGGTCCTCCCCACCAGAGGGTGGGGCAGGGCACGGCAGAGGACTCGGCCAGGCATATGGGCTTCAGGACAGATAGATGTCCAAATCCTGGCTCCTGGTCCTCCAGGCATAAGGACTCTGACAGGTTCTCAAACTTCTCTGGGCCTTGAGTTCCTTTTGTGGAAAACAGGCCAACCTTCACACACCTACTTTGCTGCCTTGGTCTGCTTTCCACTGCTACAACGAGACACCTGAGACTGAGTACTGAGTAAGAAAAGAGGGTTAATTAGCTCACAGTTCTGGGAGGTTTGAGGGCATGGTGCCACCTTGGATCTGGTTAAAGCCTCATGGTGCATGGTATCAGGGTGGAGCTGTGAGAGAGATCATATGGTGAGACAGGAAGCTAGAGAGCAACTAGGGAACTAACCAGGGTCCCATGAGAACTACATCAATGCCTTCTGAGGGCAGTGACCCACCTCTTAAGGGTCCCACCACTTCAACACCACCAAATTGGGGACTAAGCTTTCAACAAACAAACCCTTTGGTGAGGGGGGGCGCATACGCAAGCAATATCCCAACTACATCAAGGGCCAAATGAGATAACCCACTCTTAAGTACTGCTGAGAACTCAGGGGACAAGAACAGTTCACCAGCCTCCTTATTTACCCCCATGGCCTCTTGCCCGGCTCCCTCTGATTCCAGGCTGCACCCCTCTCTAAGTAGGGGTGAGATATAAACATCTGTGAGCAGGTGGAGAGGCAGCTGGGGTGACTGAAGCACAGCTGCCCCCAGTCCCCTAAAGTGCTGGGCCACCCAAATGGTGCCTGGGTGGGGCAGGACTTTGGAATAAAAACAAGGTAAGCACTTTTTTTTTTTTGCCGATTTAAGGAAGCAAACTTTAAACAAACCCACCACAATAATATCAACAAGGGTGCTGCTAAGATGGGCACTCGAATGCCATGGGCAAGAACTGGATAAGGTGTGAAATTTCTATGTGTGAAAAGTAGGTTAACACTCACATTCAGAGCATTAAAACACTCAGACTCTTCAACCAAGAAATCCCACTCCTAGGAATTCCCAAAGGAAATCAGAGCTATGTAAAATATCCGCACACAAGGATGTCTGTGGCAACATTCCTTACAGGAGCAAAAAAACTAGAAATCTGCACATTCAACGTTTGAGAGCCAACTGCAGAGCACAGAGAAGGGGGGATCATCTGCAGTCACTAAAAGTAAGTTTTGAATCACATGGAGCAACACTCATGGTGTGTAATTTACACTATGGTTTCAATTAGAGAAGAAAACGTACTTGTGGGAAATAGTATGGTTTCTCTTTTCTCCCTTGTACTTTCTTTCCACTTGCTACCGCAACAATCATTGCAATAATTAAAAAGTGTGTGTGTGTGTGGGGGTGGGGCACGTGAAAGAAAGACTCAAGTTCTTACTGATAATAATGCCAGCCCTTTCCTCCTCCCTCCCTACTGGCCTAGTGGGCTCCAGATCCAATGTGGCCTGAACCACCACTGCCAGCCTTGCTCCCAGAATGGGAGCCAAACAGCTCGGATCTGCCATGGAGAAGGACAACCAGTTGAACCCATAATGTCCCTGCTGTTCCACTGGCCTTGGAGCCCAGGGTGGGCACTGTGTCCATCAGCAAAGGGCTCTGTGACTCAGGAGACAGAGCTGGCCCAGGCTGAACACTGGAAGTGCCTAGAAGCCGTGGCTGGGCTCATCCTCGGGACACAATGACAAGAGAAGTGATAGCGCAGATGACCTCCTAGCCAAGAACCAGCTAAGATAATGACAGTCTGCCTTCTTACGTGTCTGCTTACGAGGAAGGAGTTTTTGGTGGAAGTCTAATTTGGAATAGCTTGTCCTCAGATTCCCTTCTTCTCTCAGCCAAAGGCCTCTCAAGGCCATGTAGGTCTGGCCCCAGGTCCTGGTCACTGGCTCACGGTCACAGGAAACAACTGCCCCCATTGCAGTGGATGCCGGTTTTCTCCCTTGATCTCAAAGAAAGTGACTGTGAAGGCACTGTTGAGTGCTGTAGGAATGCTCTGACCTAAGCCCTACCTGTCCTGGCTCACTGAAGGTCCCTGGGATCTCAGCACAGCACTCAGGGACTCACAGGGAAAGGCAGGATGGAGCACAGATCCTGGAGGAAAATGTTCTGGTTGGTACCAACAAGAGGGCAGCACCTGTTCTGCACTGGGGCACAGCCAGTGCTCATGTGCTATGGATGTGCCAAGGTGGCAGATGGGAGTGCAGCTGAGGGCACTTAAGGCAACAGAGACCTAGGAACAGGAAGACAGGGAAGGCTTCCTGGAGGAAGGGGCATCTGAGCAGCAACTGAAGTTGGTGGAGTAACCTGGAGGACAGTCGGGGACGGTGGGTGCAACGAGGCACAGGGGGAGTTCAGGCTGGGCACCAGGTAGGTGCTGGAACCTGAGGTGACTTCAGGATGATGGAGGTGAGGCAGCACACAAAGATGAAGCTATAGGCACTAACAGGACATGTCAATGACGAGGGACCACTGGTTCTACTGCTCCCATGAGGAAGCACAGTCGCTGAAGGAGGTATCACAGATACTAGGAGCCCGCTGCATGCTCCCAAAGGTGCCCTGCTGCAGAGAGGATGTGACCTGTGCCCAGGAGCCCAGCCAAGGTGGGCCAGAAGCCACTCTTGGTCTCCAGATACCCTCTGTGGTTCTTTCCAAACGAAGCCCAGATGATTTCAGGGACATTTCCGGGTTGACCCAGGCAAGATCATGACTGTATTTCCTCTAGTGACACCTTCAGGCAAATGGGAAGAGGAAGAAGGGGCATTCTGACTACAGGTGCATCATTTGGACCCTCCGAGGTGACACCAGAGTGTGGAGTGCCAACACACTGACCAGAGTGGCCTTGGCCCTGGTGTCTGTAGGCAGCCACATCTCTCCAAGCTGGTCAGTGAAATTCCCTTTTCCTTCTTGGCTGTTTTCACAAGTGTCCTAGCTGATGGCAACAGGCGAGAGCCCCCATAGTGAAGGGGACCACAAAGTGACCTGCCAACACTTTGCTCTCATACCTGTTCCTCTATCAAGGCAAGAAGCACTAACAACTGCTGGAAGTTCCAAACCATATTCCAGGAAGGAATTGAAAACCTGTCCAACTCCATTTGTCACCCGAACGAGTGCTCAGCTCAGAGAAAGCCTGGGTGGACGCTGCATCATGGGGTGGCTGGGAGCTGAGCAAAGCCCACTTCCCCATAACTCAGCCTACCTCTCTTAAACCCCCCACCCCCGATACTGTGGATGGTGGCACCAGAAGTGGGGAGAAGAGGGGATTCAGGGCAAAGTTTCCTGAAATGTGCCTTTGTCCAAGCCCCACAAGAGTCTCGGAGGAGGCAGAGGAGAAAGAGAGGTCCCAGACCCAAGAGGGGCTGTCAGGGCTGGGGAGCAGGCCCACACCCTCCTCAGTTCACCAGCTGGATGGTTACATCCACGCACACAGAGTGCGGGAAGGGCAGGTGAAGACAGCAAGACAGCAAGGGTGACATCCGAGTCTTCTGAAAACCCAGTGCTACTCAACACCAGTCATCTTGACATTGTGGACATTGCCCTACGCTCAGAGTGACCAGTCCCTGGGAAAGTGGAGGAAGTGCACCTTGGCCTCCACAGCACTGAGGCCCAGCTCCAGCCCTAGAGGTCCCTCAGAAGGTGACCTGAGGTGCAGCTGAGATGTAAATTTACAAAGCCAAGACTTCCTGTGCCTCCCCAGTCAGCTCCTTACAAAAGCAATCTACCTAGCCCTGGGAACAAAATGAAAAGAGATGGGAGGGAGAGAAGTGACATGGAGGCACCGTCACCTGTTTGGTGGCAAGGCAGAGGAGGGACTCCTGAGGGCCCTGGTAGCCCTGCCCCCATTCAGCCTGTGTGCTGCTGAGACAGCGACTCTCAGGCCCAGGGGTTGGTGGTCTAAGAATTAAGAGGCATCTATTTGACTTTGCACCCACACAGGCTTCCCAGGCATCGGGTGCTGGGGCCTCTCTCCTGTAGCACCTGGGGCCCATCTACCTCACTTGCTCCTCCCACTCCAGGGTGGGAGGGCAGCTGGAGCCTCTTCCTCTGGGGCCTCCAGCTCTGGGGAACAAACTCCGAGAAAGGAGAACAAACTCCGAGAAAGGAGACCAGAAGCCTCCCAACCCTGAGGGCTCACAGGTTACAGAAAGGCAAGCTGACTTCTAAAGCCCCAGCCTCTTGGCAACCCCAGGACCTGTCTGCACACTCTCCCCTGGAGCTCTCCTACAGATAGGATTCAACCTCCCGCAGGCAGGAATGTGTCCACCTGGGCTGGTGAGGTATGTCAGTATTCAGCTCTGGAGCCTACAGCCCTGGTTGGTGAAAGGGTGGATAGCCACAGCTGCCAGGCCCAGCTCTGTCTATAGCACAGTGCGGCTGGACCACGGGGGTGGGTCCTGCACCAGGAATGTGCATCTGTGCAGGGCAGATTGGGCAGAAACAATCTTTCAGGACAGGCAGTTCTGTAACCATTACACTAAGATCCCAGAACACCACTTCTTAGCTGCTGAGGGAGGAATGTGGTACAACTAAAGGAAAGTGGGAATATTCCCTCAGTTTCAGGATCCCTATTATCTGAAAATCTGAGAAAATTCACAGGAAAAAAAAAAAAAAAAAAAAAGGACTCAGGGAAAACAGTGTCATGGACCAGCCAGCTCTAGGCTAGCCGAATCCTTCCTGTAGGATCTTCCAAGCCCACCTGGGAGCCCTTACCTTTCTGACCCAGGAGTGCCTAGGAATATCCTGTCAGTCACAGGCTGGCTCACTGCATCCCCCCCCCCCCCAATCTGTTTGCAAATTCAGTCCTAAGGAAGAGAAACAGAAACAAAAGGCAGGCAAGAAGGCTTCACTTCTGGTCTTTCCCAGCTCTGACATCTGGGGAGAAGGTCCCGTAGGTGCATCCCTGAAGGGCCAGTGAACACCAACAGAACGGGAGGAAAACAATCCCAACTTTATGTGCCAGATGCCCAGCACTGCCAGGGGATCTGTTATAAAGTGTTTTCCAGGAAACCCCCAGCACCCTTGTCCACACACAGGTCAGCCCCGTGTCTCTCAATCCTACACATATAGGGGGAAGGGGAGCCCTGACAAAACGTGTCTGCTTGAACAGGTACTACTAAAACAGCTAAGTCGGCTCTAACCTGGCTGTGGGTTCCCTGGAAAGGGAGCCCCCAATTGGCAGCTTTTGTTTCTCTTTCTGGGCTGGGGAGGACAGGTAGCACAGCCTTCTCCCCGCCCCCAGGCCCAGGTCACTCGGGGCCTTTGTTCTACCTGCACACACCGGTAGGCAGAGCCCACCCCTTCCCTGGCAGCTCCTCCCCACCCCGCTGAAAGCAGGCAGGCACCGTTGGGCTGGGGACACCACAGGTGCAGGGAGAGGGACCTCACTTCTCACTCCACTTTTGGTATTAGAGGGACGCGGGGAGGTGAACTCGCCGGGTGAGCTGTACACACACCAGGGAACACGCTTCCTCTCCCAAAGACCCACCGGGCTGCATGAGGCCAGCCTGGACCGTACCCCTGGCGGATCAGCTCTCCTGCCAGCCAGCGGTGCACAGCAGGTGGGGCAGCCAGACGGCTGCAGCAGGCGCTGACCCAGAAGGAAGTCAGGGCACCACGCAGCCAGGCCGGTCGTGGAGCAAAGACAGGCACAGAGATGTTAAGAGGGAAGTCAGAGGGAAGGGGTGACAGCTGCCAGAGCTGACGAGCTCCCTGGGAGCCTTGCGCGCCTCGCCTGCAGGTTGGAAAGGGCCGAGGCGAACGGGGCCCCAAGGGGGTAGAGTTGGCCCAGCTCTGCCTGGCGGAGCCAGGACCCAGGCTCCAGGGCGCCCCGCGTGCGCTGAATCCCCGAGGCCCTGGGTCCCGACCGCGCTTCCCGCAGCAGGCGCTCACCTGGGCGTGCGCAGCGCGGCGGGGTCGCGGCGGTCCAGCACGCCTGGAACGCAGTTGGTGAGTTCGGTCCAGTCGGCGTGCAGCCCGCAGCTCCAGCCCGTGGAGAAGCGAGAGAAGAGCCAGGTCTCGCGGCGGTTGGGTCGGTAGCAGGTGCACTTCTTCTGGCCGGGTCGGCAGTCGCAGGGCACCTCGAGGCGCACATTCTGCACGAGGTGGCGGCCGAAGGTGGTGCCGCCTGTCTTCTGGATGTGCAGGAAGACTATCACGTCGTCGCCTTTCATGTCGAAGCGCAGCGAGCGCTCCAGCTCGCGCACTGGGAAGTAGTACTTCTTCTCGTAGTGCGGGTCTGGCGTGGGGAAGAGGTCCAGGTCGTC
>NW_026000037.1:22831830-22883272 GCF_001458135.2 Marmota marmota marmota
GTCGCCGCCCGCGCGGATCCTCGGCTCCGCCTATGGAGCACTGGGGGGCCACAGGCCAGTGCTGGGCGCCGGGTTTGGTGTCTCCGGCGGTGAAGTCGCAGCCAGGAGGCGGGCAGCTGTAAACCGGGAACTGATTCCAGTCAGCAAGAAGCGTCGGGAGCGACTAGGGAGCGCGGAACCGAGGCCCGGGCGATCCTCCTGGGCCCGGAGCCCTCAGCCGCAGCGCCTCTGGGGATTGGGTCCCCTGCTCCTCTCCAGGTCTGGAGGCACCCTTGTCCTCACCGGAGGAGAAGCCTTGACCTTGCATGCTGGGCATTCAGAAGTTCTAAATTCAAGAGGGCCCAGCTACACTTCGAGAGACCAGGGGGTCGGGAGCACCACGTGGGTTGGGGCGACTGAGCTAGGGCCAGGAACTGAAAGGGAGGGTAGGGAGCCAACCCAGAGCCTGGTAAGACACCTTCCTTGCTCCCTGCCCCCTGGGTAGCTTTGGGACCATCACTGGGAGTCCTTCTGTGCAAAGATGTTGAAATGTCTGCAGAGGCCTGCGGGCCAGTTTTATGCATTCTCTTCTTGTTTGAAAGGAATTTCAACCAATGTGCATTTTTCACCTTCATGTTTATACTCCAATAAAAAAAGTTATAAAAAGCGGAGCCAACATTTAAAAATTGTGAGAGTCCAGAGCAAATTCTAACTTCTTGATTTCATGGGTGGGTTGGAGGGTGTGATGGTGTCCTGGGTCCATCCTGTGTGGGATGGTGTCCAGCCTGGGCCTTCCCGTTGGTGCACACCTTGCAAGATGGGGTCTCCAGTGGATCCCAGGATGGGAGGATCTGGTGTAGCCTGGTGCACACTGCAGCTCTGAGAGTGGGCCACACCCAGTACCCTGACTCCATGCAGAGGTTGTAGACCCTCCAAGGAGCAGGAACTGGGGTGGGGTGTGAAATGATGGTCCAGAATCTCACAGTGGCAGGGGGAGCCTGCCTGGGCCTTACTGTTTTGATTCAGGCCAGTGTGGCCTCTGGGAGTGAGTTTGACTGTCAGGCCTGATGTCCACATCAAGCTATGCCATTTTCCATTCTTTTAGGGACCTGAGTGCAGGTGGGGGTCCTGATTGACATTTACAGCATGTCAATTATGTCTCAAAAAAGCTGTTTAAAAATATGGTAGATCACACCAAGAAATCCTCAAGAAGGAAACCCAACTAAAAGGGGAGATGCAGTTTTCCAAAGGGATTGAAGGAATATCTGGTCCACTTAGAGGGAGGGGTACAGGGCCCTGAGCACAGTATAGAGTGACCTAGAGGCTCTGGGGGGGGGTGTCCTTGGTGAGATTCAGGACCTGAAAGCCCTGCTCATCTTATAAGCTGCTTTAAAACTGTCCTTGACCACGGAAGCCTGGGGGCAGCTTGATCTAGCTTCTCCGGTGAGAATTCATTCTTGCTAGGAGTGTGTGTGTGTGTGTGTGTGTGTGTGTGTGTGTGTGGTGGGGGAGGGGTGGCACAATGGAGCACAGCAATGTGCCTGGTGCTGTCTGCTTCTGCCTGCAGTCCCTGGACCCCATCTGTGGCTGAGGCCTGGGGAGTCTTCCTGCACAGGGCTGGAGGCAGCAGCCCAGAGCCACAGGGCAGAGCTGCCCTATCAACCCACCAAGTATCCTTACCCAGATGGAGCACTTTTTCACGCAGCAGATTGTAATTAAGGCTGTTCTGTATTGAGAGCCCTGGGTACCAGGTTCTTTCTTATAGCTGTGTCTTTTCCAACCTCATGAGCAAGCCCAAGTCTATGATACACATTTTACAGAAGAGAAAACTGAGGTTCAAAAGTATTACTATACTGGTTCTAGGGCCAGCCAAGCTTGGGACAGTTACCAGAAGTGGGATCCTGATTCTGGGCTGTCTGGCTCCAGAACCCTTCCCTGGTCCTCAGGTCTGAGGTGGGGGACAGTGAGAAGGTCTAGAGGAGCCACTTCTCTGTGCTGGTGATAGTCACTGCTGCCAAGTGGGAATATGGTCCCAGAATGGTCAAGAGAAAGCTGGGACACTTTAGGAATGCCAAGAAAACCTTCTGTGCTTGATCTGGGACCCACCAGTGACGATCTCTTGGTCACAATGGGGAAACTGACTCCAGAGAGGAAAGAAGGGCCTGGTGTAGGGTCCCCAGTGAGTTTTTGCCTATGTGACAATCTGCAAAGGGAGCCAGAACAGCCTGACCCATGGAGCAACGACATCTCCTCCAGAGGGGTTGAATCAAACTTCCTCCTTGCCATTATAGCTGACTGGGACCAGGCACAGTGGTGCATATCTAAATCTCAGTGGCTTGGGAGGCTGAGGCAGGAGGATTGCAAGTTCAAAGCCAGCCTCAGCAACTTAGGAAGGCCCTATACAACTTAGCGAGACCCTGTCTCAAAATTAAAAAAAATAGAAAGGACTGGGGATGTGGCTCAGTGGTTAAGCGCTCCTGGGTTAACCTGGATTGAATCCTGGGTTCAAGCTTCTGTACAAAAATAAACAAACAAATCCCGAAACCACCAGGGAAACCCAATTATTCAGGAAGCCCTTCCTTTCTTGAATTCTTTTAGAAGGAAGAAAATCTTCTTTGTTGGCTACAGGATTTTACTCAATCTTCCACTTTGACTTAAACCTGGCACATGCACCATGAGATTTCAGGGGGTGACAGGTGAATTTCTAGGATCTCAACATCGGGTCAGATGAGTCACAAGCCTGAAGTCAAGTTGCTTTACGAATCATTGAATACTTGAGAGCATCGTGGAATGTAGGTGCTAGCCCTCACTGCCTGAACAGCTTTCTTCAGGTTGCTGTCTTTGGTGTTCACACGTCCATTGAAGGATTGCTGTGGATTTCCATTGAGATCATACAGGCACAGCCCGGGCCTGACAGTCAGTGGGTGCTTCTATTTGCGGTTTCCTTTTCTTTTTACCTGATTCTGCCCAGTAGCCAAGGTTCCCCACAGTCCTAAGATTGTATGGGACCATAAGGGGAGTTGTTTGCTGGAGGCAGCGCTTAGAATGCATGCTTTTGAGAGTTGGGAAGAGCTATCGCTGCTCCTGGGCTCAGTGGCTATCTTGGTCCCCTGAAGACACACTTCATCAATTCTTTAATGCATTGTCTTTGACTTAATGTCAAGGAAAAAAAAAAAAAAAAAGAGCACCGCTGGTGGAAAGATGTGATGATCCAGTAAAAGCAAGTCACTGTACGTTTTTGGCTCAGGAAAGTGCGAGGCGCGGTAAGATTTCGACTTTAGGAACCGAACATTATTCCCTACCCAAGATGCGTCCTCAGAGTCTGAGAACCAGGAGATCAACGGCGGCTCCCCTCCCTCCCGGGATGCAGTCCCGCTGAGTGACGCGCGGGGGCAGCACGGAAGCCGCTGGCTCGCCGAACGCCTAGCAGTTGACAGTGCAAAATTGGGGGATTTTCCACACTTGCTTCCCCGGTTCTCTTTCGGCCGGCTGCCCATTGTTGTTTCCGAAGGGGTGGAGGAGGGCAACCGCGTCTGTCCTCAGAGCCTCCCGCGGCGAGGCGGAGAGAGGGGTTTTGTTTGGGGACAAACTTTTAAAAGGGCCTCGCGATCTCGGTGGAATCGGAGTCCCCTGTAATTAGACCAGCCCTGGCTCAGGGTCCAGTGCTGACTCCAGAGGTGGGACACTGGGGTTTCAAGCGAGGACCTATTGTGCCTCTTACCGTTGTCCCCTCCACCCCTCCAAGTACCCGCTGCTGTCCGGCCTCCGGCGGGGGAGCGGTCCTTCCCTGGTGTCCCCAGCCTCCTCTTCCAGGGAGGCTTCCCTTGCGCAGCACCCCTGGCCAGGTGTCCCCTCCCCCCGTACCCCGAAGTACGGGGTGCCTTTCTCCCCAGCGGGCGCAGAAGCCCTGCCCAGTGTCTTTTCGGGGCCCCCAAGGGACACGTTCTAGTCGGACCCTTAGGGAAACGCTGGGTTGTCCTGTGGGCTAAAGGACACGGACTGGAAGAAACCACCAGAGGCACTGGGACGCCGGCTGTCCCGCCTCCACCTGAGCTTTTGAAGGGCCTGCCGTGTGCCAGGCGTACGCGCGCCCCNNNCGGCCTGCGTCCCGCCTCCACCTGAGCTTTTGCAAGGGCCTTGGCCCGTGTGCCAGGCGTACGCGCGCCCCCCCCCCCTCCGCCCCCGGGCGGTGTAGACTCCCTCCCCGCCACCGGAGCCATCCTGAATTCTCGGTCTCCACCAGGTCAGATGTTGGGTAAGGGCTCCGATGACTATGTTCCCTCCCAGCCAGCGGAGCAGCACCTGCCACTGCCCTTCCCATGCCCCTGGCCGCCTTCCTGTGCCTTGGCTGTCACTTTTCTTTGTGTTCTCTCCTGTTGAATTTAAAGGTCTCCTTAAATTCTTATAGGGACAAAGTGGGAGTATAAATAGATTAATGAGAATCTGAGCAATTCAAACGAGAGGACATGGCCCTGGTCTTCCCCCATCCCGTGGTTGCAGACCATGGGGGACTGCACTGTGACCCTTCCACAGCCCTCCCCTGCTGGTTCTGGGCGACTGTTCACCGTAGCTGGCCACTCACCCTACTGCCTGTTCTAGATCTCAGTGACTCCTCTGTCAAGTGGGGCCCAGGACAGGTGGTTCCTGCTGGGTGGGACTTGGCCTGTTGCTGGGTCAGAGGCAGAATCCTGCGGTGGAAGTTCTGCGTTTAGGTCTCCACAGGATGGGGGTGCAGCCTGCTCTCCTCCCCTGGCACCTTCCTGGGACTGAGTCTAGGGTAGGGTAGCTCCAGGCCCCACAGGGAGGGTTCTGCCAGCTTGGTAAGGCATAGCCCAACATGACCTTTTTGCTTGGAACTTATTCTGCAGGGCCATGCTTTGAGAAATTCCAGGACAGAGATTTGTGTCCTGGGAGGGTGTGTGTGGCAGGGTGGGATGGGGAGGGGGAGGTGACTGTGTGTAGATCCAGGATGTCCAGGGGAAGCTCCTGGATTTGTACAGTTTATTTCTCTGTACAGAGGGGTCCTGACCCAGCTGGTATGTGGGGGCCACCAGGGAGGCAGTGGATAGTGTGAGAAGATAGAGGGAGGAGGATATCTTCTGGGGGTGGGTAGTGGCCCTGTTGAGGATTAAAAGGGATAGGCAGAGACAAGGACCATGGGGGCACTTGCTGCTCTGTCCCCTACCCTGGCTCCTTGGAGCCACCTGGAGCCAGGGCATTGGTTGGGGGGAAGGAGACCTCTATCCTCAGCCCCAATGCTGTGCAGAGCCCTGGGGAAGGGCCATCTGGCAGCCTCTATTCACTTGGACTTGTGACCGGTTCACGTCCTCTGTTTCCTGCATGGTGGTTGTCCTCCCTCCTTCTCTGCCTGTAAAATTCAGGCCACCCTTCCTGGAAGATAACATCTGGCCCCCTTATCTGGCCTTGCTCTTTTTAACTCAGCTCATCTCCACTGACATTCAAGATTCACTCTCCTGATACATTAATGTCAGTTGGGACAAGTCAGTTGACTGCTCCCCACCCCCAGCTCCTTTAGCGCCATGGGCCAGACCCCAGGGCCTTCATGGGGTCTGGGCCCTGGTGGGGGGTAGATGATGGAGAACATTGAGGTGCTTTATGGAGAAGGCCTATGTTTCAGAGAGGCTCCCTAGGCTAGCAGGACCCTGGCTGCCCCAGTGGCACCGTGAGGGGGGGTCCCGCCTATCCTGAGCCCAGGCCTTAGTCTCTACAGCTGTTAGCCTGGCTGGCCATGATCCTTTCTGCTTTTATTGCTCCAAATAGCAACATTCCTCCTGTCCTTCTTTAACTTTCCTTCTTTAACTCTCCTCCTTGAAGGAGGAGATTTTGTGGTAATTAGACATTTAGGGGAAACCTGGCTCCAGCTCATCAGGGGCTTTGAGCTGCAGGAGGCGGCTTGTGTCACTCTCTGGGTCCCCGAGGGATGACTGCCAGGTAGTTGGGCAGCCACAGTATCTCCTCACTCCACAGCTCCTGGGAACAGGGGCTGCACCGTGTGTGGTGCACTGGACTATCCACCTGGCTCAAGGTCCACGCTAGCGATAAGGCTCCGTTGTGGCCAGGGCAGCCGCCGTGCCGACTGGAAGGACGGAAGCCAATTTCTGAATGAGTAGCTAGTCACAGGTTAGCTTTTCTTCAGCAGCAAGGATGGCATACAGCTCAGGCCTGCTGGGTCTGGGGACTGCTGCCCAGCTCAGAGCTTCACCGTCCTAATGGCCAGGGGAGTGCTGGTCTGGCTGGGCCTAGTTAGGCGGGGTCTCCTTTAAGCCACAGGGCAGCTCTTGGGAAGGTCTTTTTACAGATGATGAAGCCAGCCTGGGAGGCAAGGTCACTGGCAAGGTCACGGACGGAGCCCAGCCAGCTGCCTGCAGAGCTGAGCTAAGCTTGTAAGGAGAGAGAAAACCATGGCTCAGGTGAGGTAGGACAGGGAAGGAAACTGGCGGAAACTCCGTATTTGCACTCAACACTGCCTTCCACAGCTTGGACAAGCCTGGGGCTGGGCCAGGGCCTTTTGGTGGGTATTTGTCCCCTAACTTGATATTTGGGTGACTGGGGCTTGGAACACTCCTTCTACCCTCAGGCAGATCCTTGGAGGCCCACCTTGGCTGAGTGGTCCAAAGAGGAAGGTCTTGGACCTATCCTATGAAAACGAGGTCAAGTGGGGCTGTTAGGAAAAGGGTGTGGGGTTCATATCTTAGCTTTGCCTACTAGCTGTGTAACTTACAGCCAATTACTTAACCTCTCTGAACCTTCCCATGTTCAGACACCCAGCCCTCAAGGAACCTAAGAACTGGGTTCTATGGCAGGACACATTCTCTGGCTGTGGTGCTTGGGGTCTCCTTGTCTGGCAAGGTTTGGGACTTCTGTGTGCCTTTCAGTTGCTCCCCTGGCAGAGCCATCCCTCCCCCTTTTTAATATTTATTTTTTAGTTATAGGTGGACACAATATATTTTATTTTTTTATGTAGTTCTGAGGATCGAACCTAGTGCCTCACGCATGCTAGGCGAGTGCCCTACCTCTGAGCTACAACCCCAGCCCTCCATTTTCCCCTTTTTATGGAATTTTTTTTTTTTAATTCTAATACACCTGTCTAATTTGAATCTCCTAGTCCCGACATCTCCCTCTTTGGCTGGAAGCTTTGTTTGCCTTGGGTGGTTTTGGGCCTGCAGAGTGAGCATGTTCAGCATCTAGATTCCAGAATCAGGTGCTCTGAGTTTGCACCTGGCCATAGGCTTAAGAGGTGAATTTTGCTTGAGAGCTGAATATTTTCCAAATCTTCTTTCCCAGGGTGTCTGTGAGGGCGTTTCAGTCCCTTTGGGGCCTCTGGGCGGAGGCTGTCCCGCAGGGCAGCCCGTGATCACAGGGGAGGCCCGGCAGGACACACATGGTGACTTCCGTGGTCGTGGTTGGGAGGGGCTGAGGAGCCCTCCTAGGCAGCCCTGGGAACCTCTGTGGCGGGGATGGGGCCTGGGAGTTCCTGTGCCACAAACAGGGATGCAGAACTCAGAGACATGGGTTGGGGCAGGGGACTGCCCCTGGGCCAGTCTATTCCCCTGCTACCCAATTCTGGGGGCTGCAGCAAGACCCAGAATCCCTTTAGATTCGGGCCTGGAGCCTGTACCCGGTGCACACACCCCCAGGCTGTGTCTGAAACACTGAGCTGGATCCAGACATGTGGTGTCTGGGGTTGACTTTAAATGGTCTAGGGCCCCAGGGGCCAGGGGCTCTCAGGAAACCCGATGGGTCGCTGGTTGTGGATGTTGGAGAAGGACAAGTGTGATCTTGATGTCACTGACTCTCCACATCTGTGTGAGTTTAACTTTTCATAAACAAGAGCTAAGACATAAAAGAAATCCTTAGCAATTATTGGCTCAGACGGGGATCACCGGGTGGCATTACGTCTTCGGGTTTTCTCTGCTCACAATGGGATGGATGAAAAGTGGATAGATGGGAGCAGACAGAGAAAGGAAAAGCAATTGGTCCGGTTCTGATCCGGACAAGCTGGTGGTGACCTGTTTTTCCTGGTTCCTCCCTGCTAGGCACAGGTGTCCCCTGGAAATGACCCCAGAGAGAGCCAAAGGAGGGTGCTGACCGGTGGAAGAGGAAGGCTAGCCCATTTTGAGACCGCAGGCCTGGAGGAATAGGGACAGGCTGATTCACAGCCACACCTGGCAGAGGACGGTGGACCCGGGGGACCTGCCGTGCTGCCAAAAACACCAGGGGAGCCTCAGCAACTCTAAGGAGTTTGAGAATCGATGGGGTGAGGTGCGATGGCTGGTCCCCACCATCAAGGACACCCCAGGAGTCTCTTCATCTCCTTGGACTGGAGAATCTCTCTGCCTACCTAGAGGTACCTGAGCCTGGGGATTCTGTGCCCTCCAGCCCCAACAGGGACCCATGGAAGGAATCGGGTAAGCCGTGCAGACCAAAATAGTGTCAGAAAGGCTTAAAAAGATGAGATTGTTATTGGAACCACAGACCGCGAAGTGGATCAGGACCTGCTTGCTCAACCTAAACAGGGAGCTGACTGCTGAAGTCAAATATTTAATAGTCCATTCAAGACCCCTAACATAATAAAAAAAAAAGTCAAGGATACAATAAAAAATTCAGTCAATTACACCCAAAACTGGGAAAATTTCGAGTTGAATTTGAAAAGAAAATCAATTGATGCCAACACAGAGAAATGAATCAGGTGTTGGAATTACTGTTAGCCATCGGAGAAGTGCTTCAATAAGCAATTACAAATGCTCTTGGAACAAATTTATAAACTGGAAAATCTCAGCAAAAAAACCCCATAAAAAGTTATAAAAATGATACCCCCAAAAATACAATAATGGAAGATTTTTTTAAAAAGCCAATAATACAGTGGAGATGGCAGAGGACAGAATCAGTGAACTTGAAGATAAAACAATAGAATTTTCCCAATCTAAATAACACAGAATGCAGGGCTGGGGATGTGGCTCAGTGGTAGAGGGCTGGCCTGCCATGTGTGAGGCCCTGGGTTTGATCCTCAGCACCACATAAAAAGAAATAAGTAAAATAAAGATATTTAAAAACAAACAAACAAGACCAAAACCAGAAAATGGACTAAAACCAAGCATGGTGGTGCACACCTATAACCCCAGAGGCTCAGGAGATTGGGGCACAAGGATCCCGAGTTTGAGGTCAGCTTTAGCAACTTATCGAGGCCCTGAGTAACTTAGTAAGCCCCTGTCTTAAAATAAAAAGGGCTGGGGATGTAACTCAGTGCTTAGCACCCCTGGGTTCAATCCCCAGGACCAAAAAACAAAACAAGACAAAACAACAACAACAACAAAACCCCAAAAATCCACCCAAAATCAAAACAAACCACCATCATCTCAACAAAAACAAACAAATGAACCAACCAACCAAACAAACAAACAAAAAAACCCAAACTGGACTTAAAGCAATGAACAGAATCTCCGGGACCTGTGAGACTCTAGCCAAAGATTCAACATCTATCTCACTGGAGTTCAGCTGGAGAAAGAGAAATAGAAATATTTGGAGAAATAGTGAGTGAAAACATTTCATATTTCATATTTGATAAAGATATACACTTATGGATTCAAGAAGCTGAGTAAGCCCCAAATATAACTCCATGTCTCAGCACACTACAATTAAACTTCTGAAAGCTGAAGTGTGTGTGTGTGTGTGTGAACACACACACACACACACACTCACACAATCTTCCTATCAGAAGCAACACAGAGGGACTGACTCATGATAGTTCGACTTAGGAATTTTCCAATTTACCATGGTGTGAACGCAGTGCACATTCAGTAGAAACAATACATCAAAACTTGAGTGTCGAGCTTTTCCTGGGCTAGTAATATGCCGTACCATGCCCTCTATACTTGATGCTGGGTATCGATAGTGAGCATGGCCACCCGTCAGCCACGTAGTCATCAAAAATTCAATTGGTTGAGGTGGACTGGGCTATTAGGCTAAGATGGGGGTAGACATGTGCTTTTCACTGGGGGATATTTTCACCTTAGGCGGGGTTTCTGGGACAGGACCCGACTGTAAGTGAGGAAGTATCTGTGCATTCCCTGCAGGGCAACAGCGATGTGAGTGGCAGGAGACCTGCTATGAGAAGCCACGGGATAAGTACCTAAGGAAAGGTCTCTTGTGGCTCAGGGTTCCAGCTCATGGTTGGTGGACTCCGAGGCAGATGGATCACGGTGGAAGTTGTGGTGGGGGCAAGCTGCCCATTTCACGGCAGCCACCAAGGAGAGAGGAGAAGAAGGAGAAGGAAGGGAGGGGAAAAGAAGGGGAGAGAAGAGAGAAAGGAAGGAATCCCTCCAGGACACAGCTCCTTTCTTTAACAAGGTCCCACCATCTACAGTTCCCAGGGATGACAACCAAGTTAATCCCCCAGTGGACGAATCCACTGGGGAGCTCAGAGTCCTCAGAATCCAGTTACTTCCAAATAGCCCCAGTCTGAACACCGCTGCCTTGGGGACCAAGCTTTCAACACACGAGCCTTTTGAGGACATTCCAGAGTCAAACCATAATACCACTCTCTACCTTGAGTGGCAAAATGTTGAAATCAGTAGATTGTGACAAATCGTATTTTTTTTGACAAATCATAGTTGTATATCGTGCAAACAGAACAACTACTACATGTACCTAGGGTAATGGTGTCCATCTCATTCCACCATCAAAAACTACACAGACATATACAAAAAAATACCACAAATAAGAATCCTAAAAATGTTCAATTAACTCACAGGAAGGTAAGAAAGGAAAATGAGAACAAGAAAAGGAAACAAAACAAAACAAAACAAGAATAATAAAATGGTGAATTTACACATAATAGCCCCAAACTGGAAACAGACAAGATGTTCTTCAACAGGCAAATGGTTAAACAAACTGTGGTATGGTCATTCCCTTGAGTATTATACAGTCACGAAAAGGAATGAACTACTGATAAACACAAGAACTTGAAAAAATCTCAAGGGAATTTTGCTGAGTGGAAAAGACCCGCCCAAATGTTAAATATTGTGGGATTCCACTTATATAACATTCTCAAAATGAAGAAATTATAAGAATGGAGAACAGATAAGTAGTTGCCAAGGGTTAAGATTTATAGTTATAAAAGGACATCCGGGGCTGGATGTGGTGTCACAACCTGAAATCCCAAGGACCCAGGAGGTTGAGGCAGGAGGATCACAAGTTTGAGGTCAGCCTCAGCAACTCAGTGAGGCCCTAAGCAACTCAGTGAGACCCTGTTTCCAAATAAAAAAGAAAAAGGGCTGGGGATGAGGCTCAGTGGCTAAGCACCCCTAGGTTTAATCCCTGGTTTAAAAAAAAAGAAAAAGGACAACAGGTAGAACTGTTTTGTATCTTGACTGCTGTGGTGAATGTACAAACCTACACGTGATAAAATTGTATAGAACTAAACATACGCTAATTAGATACGAATAACCCCGGGTAACTCTGCACAAGACTGTTGATATCTCCAGGATCCAGTGTGCTGCATTTCTGCAGGACATTGTGCAGTTGCTCTGGGGGGATATTCATGAAGGTACTTGACCTCCTGTGACCCTACAGTTATCTCATAAGGTCTCATTTTTTTAAAAAATGCATCTGGGTATAAGGTGAATGAGTGGGATGTCACCACCCTCCCTGGATCTCTGAGGTCCCACTTTGGCCTCCGCTCTGCCGTCATGTGGGGGATGCATGAGCGGTGGATGAGCGACTCCTGTCTGGGTGCTTTGGTTTGTCCGAGACTCCCCATGAGCACATACAGCAAGGACCTGCCACCTTCCGGGTCTTTGGCCCTGAGAGCCCATTCCGTGCAGCTGACTGCTTGGACTGTGACCGCCAGGCTCAGCCAGGTGGTGTGGGTCAGCCCAGGCACCCTCAGGCCATCCTCAGCTGTCTCTAGACCTCTGCTTCTTTGCTCTTACCAGATTTATGTCCCCAGCAGATCTTCACCCTGGGCAAAGGGAATCCAAAGGAGAGCTTCAAGACACTGGTTGCTGAGCCCCAGCCTCACTGTGGCCAGGGCTGAGAACCCCTGCTCCACCTGCCTCTATTACAGGTGTGGCTACTTAGACCTGGTTCCCCCCCTGGGTGGGCACTTTTATTTTGGTATCAGGGATTGAACTCAGGGGCACTCAACCACTGAGCCACATCCCAGCCTTATTTTGTATTTTATTTAGAGACAGGGTCTCACTGAGTTGCTTAGGGCCTCACTTTTGCTGAGGCTGGCTTTGAACTCAGGATCCTTTTGCCTCAGCCTCCTGAGCCGCTGGGATTACAGGTGTGTGCCACCGTACCCAGAAAAGTGGGGACTTTTTAAAAATTAATTATTTATTTTAATTAGGTATATATGATAGCAGAATGCATTTTGACTCGTTGCACACAATCGCAGCACAACTTTACATGTCTTTGGTTGTACACGATGCAGCGTCACACCATATGTACAGTCATACATGTACCTAGGGTCATGATGTCCATCTCATTCCACCATCTTTCCTGCCCTCATGCCTCCTGTCTACCCTCTTCCCCTTTGCCCTCCATTTTCCCATGCCTCCCTGCTCCCTGTTATGGATCAGCATCCACTTACCAGAGAGAACATTCAGCCTTTGGTTTTTGGGATTGGCTTACTTTGCTTAGCATTATATTCTCCAGCTCCATCCATTTACCTGCAAATGCCATGATTTTATTCTCTTTTAACGCTGAGTAATATTCCATTGTGTCTATATACCACAGTTTCTTTATCCATTCATCTATTGAAGGGCATCCAGGTTGCTTCCAGTTTAGCTATTATGAATGAGCTGCTATGACCATTGATGTGGCTGCATTACTATAATATGCTGATTTTAAGTCCTTTGGGTATAGATTGAGGAGTGGGATAGCTGGGTCTTTTAATTGGATCTGCCGGAACCAGCAGTAGACCCATCTCTTGAAATGAAAAAAATTAAAAAGGCTTCTCTCCTCTGCTGAGCTCAGCTCCCAGAAGAGTCTGGCTCTGTAGCCCAATCTGTCCTCGAGTTTCTGGGCTCAAGCAATCCTCCTGCTTCAGACTCCCAAGTAGCTGGGACTCTAGGTGTACCCAGCAAGAGCAGCCTTTATATTTCTGCCCTGCATTCTGTTTACTCATCTCCCCTGGTGGTACCCTCTTCTCATACTAGTAAGACCTGGGCTGGAGCATGGTAGGAGAGTGAGCTAAAGCATATTCAATTTTTGAGACTTTAAAAAAAAAATTCTGAGATTTTAAATAGATTTGTTTTTTTAAAAAATTGCTGTGGTTTAGCTGTATTCCCCAAATTTATGTGTTGGAAACTTGATTTGCCATATGCAAATGTTGGATGGTGACTGGGTCATGAGGACAGAGCCCTCAAAAACGGATCGATGTTATTATGGTGGGAGGGGTTAGTCATTGAAAGAGTGGGCTGTTATAAAACAGCGCTGAGTGAAAGACAGGGGAGGGGAGGATGCCAGGGAAAAGGGTGGGGATCATGAACTGAAATCAATTTCCATGCATGTATAGTTTGTCAGGATGCAGCCAACTACTATGTGTAATTATACAGCTCTAATAAAAAATTTTTAAAAATAAAGAAATAAAAGCAATCTGCCTTTTGGGTCTCTCTTTTGCATGTGTAACTTGCCCTTTCTCATTCCACCATGTTATGATGGAGGATGAAGACCCTGCCAGGTGCCAGCACCACATTCTTGAACTTCCCAGCCTCCAGAGAACTATGAGTAAAATCAACTTTCTTTGTAAACTACACAGTCTGTGGTATTCTGTGACAGCAATAGAAAATGAACGAATTAACTAGTTTGTCTCCTCTGGAAAAAATTTAAAATACAGGAAAGTAGAAAACTTGTAAGCAAATGGCAATCATTTATAATCCTACTAACCTAATTCTACTAATTTATAATTCTACTAACCTAACCTAGTAATGACATCTTTCCTTCTTTCTGGTCTTTTTTCTTTGCACATATTAAGGTAGCAGTTGAAAGCATACTGTTCAAACAGTGTTGAGTCCTCTTTTATTTCTCTTAATATTTTATCCCAAGAATTTTTGCAAATTATTAAGAAAAATTTAATAAATACAGCATTTGACTACTAAGTATTTCCAGTTTTGGAAATATCATCATTCATAGTTTCCTTATTGTCAGAACTAAACTTTTTTGGTATTTCATTATCTTTGTTTTTGCTTATTCATTTATCCTTATTTAAAATAATACTACAATAATATTTCTATTCACAAACCACTGTCTGTATTTCAGGTTCTTGGGATAGCTTTATTTATTTTCTTCTTCTTCTTTTGGTACTGAGGATTAGTAGTTTACCACTGAGTTACATTCCCAGCCCTTTTTATTTTTTATTTTGAGTCAGGGTCTCATTATGTTGCCCAGGCTGGCTTTGAATTGATGATCCTTCTGCCTTAGTTTTCCTAATTGCTGAGATTATAGGTGTGCACCACTGAGCCTGGATTTGGGAAAGTTGGTTAAAAGAGCATTGCTGGGCCCATGGGGAGGAAACCTCTTAAGAATCTTAGTGTAGGGCTGGGGATGTGGCTCAGTGGTCAAGTGCCTCCAAGTTCAATCCCTGGTACCCTCCCCACCAAAATAAGGAATCTTAATGTGTAATACCCAATTCCTTTCCAGGAGGGTGGTACTAATTTGTCCTCTCATGAAAAGCATATGACAAGCTGGGCATGGTGGCACATGCCTGTAATCCCAGTGGTTTGGGAGGCTGAGGCAGGAGGATTGTGAGTTCAAAGCCAGCCTCAGCAATTTATCGAGACTTTGTTTTTTTTTTTTTTTTAAAAAAAAAAAAAAAAAGGTGAGGTGGAGTGGAGATGTGGCTCAATGGTTAAGTGCCCCTGGGTTTAATCCCTGGTACCAAAAAAAAAAAAAAAAGATATTACTGCATCTGGCCTTTTACCAATGCTGCATATTATCAGTTCTTAAAATCATTTTGAATTTGAAAAGAGTAAGACATTTCAAAATTTCCAAGAGTTCCCTACTGTAGAGTTAGTTTCCTCAGAATCTTAGTCATTACATAAAAGTTCACTAATATTTGTGTTAAAATAAATGGATTCCCAAACCTGAGGGTTATAACAAGTTGTTTCCAATGGATTATTCTTTCCCTCTTTTTGGATGACTAAAAAACATTTTTCAACTGGCTGATGCTCACTAGTGCCCAGGATATGAGGAGAATATGCCCATATAACTCAGTCTATCTTCTTGAAGTGACAGAGACATGAACAGTTATGACTCTACATTTGGGTACAACTTTGGTTGCACCCGGTTTAGTTAATTGCTTTCTTATTATACCATATACTTTTCTTCTCGAATGTTGTCAATCTTGCTTTGTTTTTCTCTGCATTTTCCAAAGACCTTCCTTTTAAAAAGTTTTTCCTTGTCATTTAGATGTGTTTCTTATCAGCAGTGTCTTAACTAGATTTTGAAAACAGTGTTTCTAGATCACATGAATAATACATGGTGATTGCAAGAAAATTGAACACATAATTCATTGCAAAGATGAAAATTATCACAACCCACAACCCATCAGATAGTACTATGAATATTTTGAAATTTGTACTTCCAGATTTTCTATGTGTATCAATACATACAAATAAACAAAAATGGATTATCAGCACACATATTCTACCATCTTTCACATTTTATAGAATGTTGTGAACCTTTTTCCTTGTGTAAATGCATACAAGTATATCATCAATCTTAATGGTTATACAGCATTCCAGTGTACGAATATCCCACAATTTCAGTAGTCACAGGTGTTGAAAGCATTGGTTGTTTCCAACTGTAAATACTGCCGTAATGAACATCTTTGTATGTATATCTTTGTGTACTCATCTGATTATTGCTTTAGAACAAATTCAGAAAAATTTGAATTTTGGAGTCAAAGTAGGTATGCGGTTTAGGCTTTTGATAAATGTTCTTTTGTCCTTCAAGAAGGGTGGCATGACTGCATAGTTTCTAGGCATCAAAGGTCTCTGACTCCATTGTGCTGGCTCTCAGGACTGGACTCGCTCTTTCCAGGCTGACTTACCTCCTGTTCTCCTGTCCTCGCCTCAGGGACAACAGCCGGTCCCCCCCCCCACCCCATGGATGTCCAAATGGCCACACCCTCACTTTCTTCAGCATCTCCTCAGAGCTCATCTTTGTTAGATTGTCTTTCTCATTATTTTTCCTTTTTGCCCCCTAAATCCTTACTTTTTCTTATCTTTCTCCCTATTTTTTTTTTTTTTTGGTCTTTTCTCTCTTCCCACTAGAATGTGAGCTTCTGAGGGCAGACACTGTCAACTCACTTCTGGATTCTGGCTCTCGGGGACACACAGAGATCACTCAAGTGAGAGGTACTCAACAGTATTTATTGAACAAAGGATAATCAGTAAGCTTTGTTAAGTTGATAGATGAAAAATGATATGCCACTATTGTTTCAATTTACATTTCATTATTCATTAAAATGAATCGTTTTTATCACTTTTGGCCATTTATTTTTCTTCTTTTGCAAAGGACTCATTTATTTTCTTACTTAATCTTTCTACTGAGGTGGGTGTTTTTTTATCTTACTTATTTTTGCAGTGCTGGGGATTGAACTGGGGCCTCACACATGCTAGGTAAATGCTCTGCCACTGAGTTATATCCCTAGCTATCACCTCCACCTTTTAAAAAATTTTTATTCTCAGACAGCATCTAACTAATTTTCCCGACTGACCCCAGCCTTGCCCTCCTCCCAACTCCACAGTAGCTGGGATTACAAGTGTGGCCCAGCTTTATTTTTTTATTTATTAACAAATTTTTATTTTATTTTTTATGTTTGTTTCTCATTTTAAATAGTTATCTACATATTAATGTATTAATTCCTTGTTTGTTATAAATTTTAGAAATAATTTCTCTCAGGTTTTTTTTTAGTTGGAGTTGGACACAATACCTTAATTTAATTAATTAATTTATTTTTATGTGGTGCTGAGGATCGAACCCAGGGCCTCGCATGGGCTAGGCAAGCGCTCTACCACTGAGCCACAACCCCATCATTTACTTTTTAATTTATATTTTTGGGGGCCATATGTAAGTTCAGGTTTTCTGTTTAGTCAAATTCATCCATTTTTCTTTACGTTATCTTGGTATTTGGTTTTGACACTTTCCTCCACATCTCAAGATTACATGAAAGTCATATTTATATTCTTTTAATACTTTTATTGTATCTCTTCTAATATTTCAAATCTAAATTCATTTAGAATTTATTGGGCTATAATATACGAGATAGAGATAATTTTTCTGAAATTATGAGTCATTTTCTCAATATAAATTCACTTATAAATGCACCCACACTAAAAGAGTAAGTGGACAGGTACAAAAATCACAGTTTTAAAACACCCAACAGGGAGCTGAGGTTGTAAAGACACTGAAATGCACTGAGTTCCAGAGAGAGTGGCGGACGTCCCTGACGGTATTCCTCCTTGGTAGGTTGGAGAGGGAGTGTGAGATCGGCTGTAGTGGAAAGAGGGAGCAGCCAGCATCTTGATGAACAATAACTAGCCACACACAGGCAGGCAGAAGAGGTCAGTACCCTGATATGTCCAATCACAAGGTGAGTCTGCACCCACCTGCCAATGAACGCTGCCCCCGAGCCTGAACCCAGATCAACCTGCCATGGTGGTGTTTGGAAGGAAAAAGGGGGGAGTGTCCTTTACTGAAGGTAAACCCCATTAACTTCAGTCTCCAGTCTCAACTAGTATTTGACAAAGTCTGGTATATTAACAACCAATCCAAACCAAACCAACTCAAACCAGCAATGAAGCATTCAAAGAAACAATAAAAAGTGACCCATGGTCAAGAGGAGAAATAACCAGCCGGAGCTGACTCAGTTGGCCCAGGGGGTGGAATTATCAGATACATTGTAATATAGTTATGATGCTAAAGAATCCACCAGTAAAGGTAGACAACATACATGAATATGAGAAGGCATTTCAACAGAGATATGGAAACTACAGCAAAGAACCAAATGCAAATTCTAGAAATGAATAATGCTTCATCAAAAAATGCAAGACATTCTTGTTTAGGTCATCAATAGCCTGAAGACTATTCTTCCGTTATTGAAATATCCACCCGAACTTTCTTCTTCTTATTTTTTTTATTAATTTTTAAAATATATATATGACAGTGGAATGCATTACAATTCTTATTACACAAATAGAGTATAGTATAGAGTATAATTTTTCATATCTCTGGTTGTATACAAAGTATATTCACACCAATTCATGTCTTTATACATGTATTTTGGATAATAATGTCCATCACATTTCACCATCATTTCTAACCCATACCCCTTCTTTTCCCCTCCTACCCCTCTGCCCTACCTAGAGTTCATTAGAGAAGATAATGCTAAGTGAAGTTAGCCAATCTCTAAAAAGCAAATGCTGAATGTTTTCTCTGATATAAGGAGGCTGATTCTTCTTTTCATTTATTTTTTAAAAATATTTTTTAGGGGGCTGGAGATGTGGCTCAAGCGGTAGCGCGCTCGCCTGGCATGCGTGCGGCCCGGGTTCGATCCTCAGCACCACATACAAACAAAGATGTTGTGTCCGCCGAGAACTAAAAAATAAATATTAAAAAAAAATTTTAAAAAAAATATATTTTATAGTTGTCAATTTTATTTATTTGTATGTGGTGCTGAGGATTGAATCTAGTGTCTACCATTGAGCCACAATCCCAGCCTGCTTTCTTCTTATTATTATCTTTTTTTTTTTTTTTAAGGTAGAGGAGATTGAACCCAGGGACACTTTACTGCTGAGCTACATCTCTATTCCTTTTTATTTTTTTGTTTCAAGACAGGGTCTTGTTAAGTTGCTGAGGATCTTACTAAGTTGCTGAGGCTGGCCTCAAACTTGTAATCTTCCTGAGTTGCTCAGATTACACTTTTGTGCCATTGCACATGGCCCCATTCTTATTCTTAATATTTGCCTGGTTTTCCTTTTCCATTCTTTTGCTTTTGACCTTTCTGTCTTTACATTTAAAAGCATTTCTTTAAAACAACACAGTTGTATTTTGCTTCTTTTATATAGTCTAGTGATCTCTGCCTTTTGATTGGCGAATTTGCTCTGTTATACTTAATGTAGTTATTGTTATGATTTGGTTTTTGTCAACCATTTGGTATACGCTTTCTAACACTATTTTCTTTTATTCCTTTGATCTTTTTTTCCTGACATTTTTGAGGAGTCAGTAAAGTACTTTTTGATTTTTTTTTATTGTTGGTGTACTTTTTGATTTTAATGTCTTGTATTGAGTGTTTTTTAAATTAATTGGTAGACTTTATTTATTTATTTTATGTGGTGCTGAGAATTGAACCCAGTGCCTCACATATACCAGATAAGTGTGCTATCGCTGAGCCCCAGCCCTAGCCCCAGCCCCTTGTGTTGAGTTTTTAGATATAACTCTGCCCTATTTTTTAGTGGTTGCTCTAGAGATCACAGTGTGCATTTTATAAGGTACTAAGAGAATGAATTTCATTCACCCTCTCCTGTCCTTTGTGCTCTGTGTCCCTATGTTTTACTTTTACATCATTTTTGCTTTAATCAATATTCATAAACTGTTGTAGATATTTAACCAAATACTTTGTATTGCTCTTCATTCCTTCCTGCAGAATTGGGATTTTATTTGACATCCTTTCTCTTCAACATGAACAGTTTCTTTTAGCACTTCTTGAAATGAATTCTCTGAGATGAATTCTCTGTCTTTGTTTGAAAAATACCTCTTTGCCTCCAATTTTGAAAGATGTTTATTCTGGATATAGGTTTCTTAGTGTAATCTCCAGAGCAACCACAAAGATATCTTACAAAAGTCTGGTGGAAATAGAGGAGGAGTATATGCTTTATAAACTCATTTTATGAGGCCAGTATAAATAATCCTGATATGATGTTCAAAATATGAACATCCTTTGGGCCTTGAGTTAGTCAGCTGCTCATTGCTGTGACCAAAAGTCCTGCTGAGAACAACTCAGAGGAGGAAAGGTTTCTTTGGGCTCACAGTTTGACCGGTTCGGTTCAGTTTATGGTCACCTGATGCCATTGCACTGGGCCCAGGGTGAGTCGGAATTTCATGGCAGAAGGGTGTGGTGGAGGAAAGCTGATCAGCTCACGGCAGCCAGGAAGGAGAGGGCGGGGGCAGGGATAAAATATAATTCCCAAGGGCATGACCCCAGTGATCTCCTGCTTCTGAAACTCTGCTAGGGATGGACCCACAGGCAGTAGGGTCCCGAGGCTGCTGGTGTAGTGTAGGTTGAATGTCACCCCAAGGTCCCTGTGTTAGAGGCTTTTTCCCCAGGGTGGTGCTATCGGGAAGAGGTGGAGCCTTTGGGAGATGGGGCCTGGTGGGAGGTCTTTAGATCATTGGGGGTGTCCTTCAAAGGGCATTGGGGACCCCGGGCCTTTCCTGGTTCTTTCTTCTGTTTCATGGCCATGCACTCCTGCCGTGATGTGTTGCCTAGACACAGGCCGAAAAGCAACAGGGACATTTGGTCATGGACTGAAAGCTCCAAACCTGTGAACCAAAATAAGACTTTGTCTCTTTTAAGCTGATTGACCTCAGGTGTTTTGTTACAGTGATGGAAAGTTAATGCAATTGTTCTCAGTTGTTAGTAAATTCAACTTATCAACAATGTGAGGAGCATCACAAAACCTTGTATTACAAAGCAGAAATAGTAAAGTTTTGGAACATCAGTGGCTGTGAATGTGCAAGTCTGAAATGCCTTTCTAACACAAACTTTTAGCATTTCATCAAGTGATTTTTTTTTCTCCTTGAACTTCATTTGTTCTGTCCTGCCTTGGATAGTTTGTTCTGCACTTGGTAAAAAATTAAGCTGCTGTTTAATGACCCAAAGGCTCATAGCTTACTTCTGAGCAGGTTCTGTGCTCCCACACACCTCAAAATAGCCTGGGTTTTATAACCAAATACCACCAATGGACACAGCCTGAACACACTAGTGTGGACAGCTGTTCTTAGCATCAGGGATGCTGGGGGCCAGCTTCTGGAACTTTCTTATTATTCTTAGAATTACCAAAACCCCAGGACTTTGCCTGATTCAGGTAGAACTTGTGACAGGTCTCAAGTCGTACCTGTTTAAAGAGAAGTGGCATCTTCCTGCTTCCAATAAAGTCAACTTTGCCTGCTAATAGCTGATGGTAGACTTTTTGACCAGAGAGTTTCTCTTTAGCTCTCCATTCTATAGGAATTGAATAAAGAGCGCATATGGCTGGTGCTTTAATGGGGGTTGTGAGCATGATGGAAGAGTGCGCTTTTTTGAGCTGGTTAAACATTATCTTCTGCCATTCTGCTTTTAAGAACACTTTTTATTTCTTTAATTCATCTTGATGAAACTTCCTGCCAAACCTCTGTTGCCATCCTGGAATCTTCCAGAAGGAAGTGTCCTTGAGGGCAGGACAAAGGTCCCCTGTGAGTCAGAGTGGAACTAAAGTGTTTAGGGAAAAGTACAGGGGACAGTGTAGGTGGCCAGGACAACTGGTCTTTAGTCTCCTGTGCTAGTTGTCATGAATGTGTGGCTCTAAGCTGCATGCCAGCCCGGTGCATCTGAGGGCCACCACACACTCCCTCTCTCACTGATTCAAAGTGCAGGCTCAGGGCTCAGGGCTCAGGGCTCACGTACCAGGGGGCACCGTAGAAGTTCAGTCTTCTGCAGGAATGAGGATGTTGGTGGTAATGGAGGTGGTGGTGATGATAATGGTGGTGGTGTTCAGGCGGAGATGGTGGTCCTGGTGGAGATAATGGTGATGGTGGTAGTTTGGAGAAATCAAGGACAGTGTAGCTGGTTCTTTACCCTTTGCCTTTCTTTCCCCCCACTTCCCTCCTGTAGTCATGTGATATCTGGAGTAGCAGCAGCCATGGAGTAACTATGAGGCAGCAAGGATGAAAATAAACAACGATTTACTAAAGGAGGCTATGTGGAGAGACAAAGCTTGGGACCTCGCTGCCACGATGAGTTGTCATTTAACTTTTTTTTTTTTTTTTTGATAAAAATTATCTCTACTGGTTTAGCCACTGTTGTTCAGTTGGGTTTTCTGTGACTTTCTGTCAAACACAATACTGATAGGGGAATCCTCCTGGGAAATGACACGTGCAGGATGGTATCACATAGAGACACTGATGTCTTGTCTAAGCATCTGCCCATCTCTTTTTATACAATACTCGGTTCTTGCAATTTTTTATTTCTTCCTTCATGTACTTATTAGCATTAAGCATTTCACAGTACTTACAAGATCATCTCATCATATGAAGTATCTGGAGGTCTAATTCTCAATTTGTGGTCTGATTCTCAATTCTCTGATTCTCCTTTCCCTGATGTCTCACTACTTTAACTATTTTGTAATTTTGATGAGGGAGCTTATGGTGCCAGGACTCTATCTGTGGGACTTATTTGGCCCCTGAATTGAGAGGATAGACATTCACTTCTGCCAGGTATCCATGGGGGTGTTACCAGACCAAGAATTCTTCCTATGCTAGTTTCTTGATTTGTGTGCTCTCTGGTATGAAGTACAACAGATGTGAACCCCAGACCCCAAATGCTGAATGAGGTGGGCATCATTACTGAGATTGCAAATTCTCAGGTATTGTTTTGGCTCTCCCTCAGAGTTCAACCTCCACAACCAAGATTTCCTGTGATCTCTCTATTTTAAGGTGTAATCAACTCTTACACCAAGCACAAACTTCCACGGGACTCTCAGTCCCAAATGTTCACTGGCCAAAGTGAGTCACATGATCCTAGCTGAGGCCAGAACACAGTTCTCTACCACATACCTGGAAGGGAAAGTCAAACTCTTTAGGGTACAGCACAAATGACTGCCATAGTTGTCTAGGTGACTTTCGTGGTAATATCCAATATTCTCATCAAGTTTGGATGAGCATGGTGAAGGGCTTCTTAAAAGGACCCAGTCAGAAAAGACGGGGGTCATGGGTCTGTTGCCTTGTTTCTAAGGGCTGTGGGACACCTTCAGAGCTGCTTCATGGCACACCTGAGATGAGTCTTGACCATCTTAGTCCTTCACTTCTGTCACTATTTTACTCATTCCCCAAACAAGGTCCTTATTGTTCCTACCTCAGGTGCTGTGTGACCTGGGTGAACCCCTTATCCTCAGGGACTTGTTTTGCTCATCTGTAAAATGGGCCATTGTGCCCATTTTAACTTCTCAGAGTTCTTGTGAGGAAAAAAAAAATCAGACAAGAATAACAGGTGTAGAGGTCTTTCTAGTGGATGGCCTGGCTGGTCACTCATGTAGCACCAGTTTTTCTCTTTGTCTACTGAAACAGGTTCTTTGGTGGTATATCCCTTGATTTTTCCATTTGTATACGGGAGTGGCCACACTTCTTTCGGGGAAGTTGTATGAATTGATTTAATTTGTGTGTGAACGTGTTTTAAAAAGTTAAGAGCCACTTTAGAAAATGCAAACTAAAAAAAAAAAAGGGCTTTTTGTGATGAATCTAAGCATGTAGAACATTTAAAAGTGTATCTTAACTGCACCCTGTACCAGGCTACCATTTTAAAAACAGCCAGGTTTGGCTGATATTGTCAGGAAGCACAAAGTCGAGGCTGGAGGTAATGTCCCCATCCAGTGCTGATGAGGGGTCCCTCCACCTGACCCAAGAAAGAGCTCACGGCTCACTTCGTGCTGGGCTTTCTCTGAGGCCACCTGCAGGCATGGTGAACAGAATGGGCTGGATGGGGTGCCAGGCAAATTTTGGGCTGGTGGCCTACGGCCTCACTTTGTTCTTCCAGAAGGAAAGCTGGGGAGCAGAAGGGGTCTCTGGTCCCTGCCCTCTGTCTGCTCTAGGTCCAGCTGAGTACGGCACCACATATGGGTCCCCATTAACCAGCAGTACACCCAGACTGCACATGGGCATCTTCTTCTCCGGGGAGTGTGCCCTTCTGGGCCTCTGTTCCCAGGGTGGGTTGGGGAAGTTCTGTATACTGGCTTGGTGGCCACTTGTGGATGGGGCACTGGAGAGTCAATGACCTTCAGAAGATGTTCACCTGACCCAGATTCCTTAGTGAATTGGAGTGTAGACTATGGAAGTGGATGGGACCCTGATTGGCCTATTGGGTGGTGGCAGTGATATGTGGATCACTTTGCAGGGATTGGGCACCATAAGCTTCCCACCTCCCTTTGAGAGCTGGTCTTAGACTTCAGGAGTGGGGTTTGGGGGCTCTAGGGAAGCACCTCCAGCTAGAGTAAGCAGGTAGGCTGGGACCCCAGGGCATGGTAGGACATTAGTACAAGTGCTGTCAGCATGCTGAGCCCTGGACAAGAGTCTTTCCTTGCCTGGAGAGGTGGAGAGGGCTAGACACCTTGTGCAGGTGAGGAAACCAGGACTCAGAGACATATCATGCTCAGAGCTGCAGCAGCCCAGCCCTGGGTACCACAAACCCTCCAGGTTCTGTGTCTAGGACCTGCTGGGTGGACCTGTCACTCAGATGCAGAGTACCAGAGGGGATGTTGGGGTTGGTCTGAACTTACCGCAAAGTTCTGAAAATCAAGTAGAGTTTCTGGAGGAAATTCCAGATCTCCCATTCCCTCCTCAGGATCCAGGGTTCCTCCTGCCCGACCTGTCCCAGCTCCTCCAACAGGCAGGGTTGGGCCACGTTGTGGGACCAGGTGCAGGTTAGTGAGAGAACGGGGATGGGAACTTGGGGTTCTGTTCTAGCTAGTTCTTTTCATTTGTTCATTCATTCATTCATTCAACAAAGTATTTCTCAGCATCTACTGAGCTCCAGGTCCTGAAGGTTTAGTGTTGAGTGAAACAGCCAGGATTCCTGTTCTCATGATGCTCACGATCTGGCAGGATGGGGATGGGTAAGCATTAAGCAGCTCATAGCAGAATCGAGTGACTTTTAATTTTGTTTTGTTTTGTTAGGGGGATTAAGCTCAGGGGCATTTTACCACATTTTAACACTGAGCTATGTCCCCAGCCCTTTTTATTTCTTATTTTGAGACAGGGTCTCACTAAGTTGCCCAGGCTATCCTTAAACTTGGGATCATCCCGCCTCAGCCTCCTGAGTCACTGGGATTATAGGCATGTGCCACCATTCCTGGCAGGTGACTCTTTGTAATTGGAGTAGATGTTGTGTGGCAGGGCCAGAGAGTGTGGGATGTGGCTTGGGCATCTGACCTTCTCCAGGCCAGGGCAGGGGGCTCTTGAGGAGGAGGTGGAACAGCCAGCCAGTGGGGGTGGGTCAGGGAGAGGAAGCCAATACAGGCCTGAGTACAACGTGAGAAGCCCCAGGGTGCAGTGAGGCAGGATGGCCTGCCATAGGTGAGCGACGGGAAGGAGGCCCCTGTGGCAGAGAGAGATAAAGTAGTGAGTGGCCAGGCTAAGGTCGGAGAGCACAGAGCCACCAAGGGGATTGCAGTGCACCAGCTCAGGAGTGGGGGGGACATTGCACTTTCTGCCCCTAGGACAACTGAGAATCTACCTGTACCCTTTATAAGGGAAGGGTCACTCCTTGAGAAAGGGTCCCTGAGGTGTCAGGAAGACGAGGGTGCTGCCCAGCTTGGCCCCTGTTCTTCTGTTCTTTAAGTGAGGGAGATAATTATTAAGTTGACTAAAAATCCTCCCTCATGCTCTCTCCGGGAACCTGTGGTGCTGGGTGGAGTCTGTGTGTGCTAAGGCCCACTGAGGGCAGGTCTGGACACGACCCACGGGGCCTTTTCTCTGTGTCAGTCTCACAGGCTGACTGTGAGGTCTCACTCTTGCACCCTACCTGCCTGTCCCTCCCGAGGGCATCACCACTCCCCCAAAGTGAGCTGGAGTCAGACAGGAAGGAGGCAGAGTAGGCCTATTTATTTTTAGTGTTTCCTTCTAGAAAGGTCCCTCTGTGTACTGCGTAGATACTCTGTGGGGTGGGGAGGGTGGCAAGGGTGGACTATGGTTGCTTGTCTTTCGGGTGAGAGACGGCCTTGGCCAGGTGAATGGGGGGCCCGTGTTCCTGGATTGCTGTGGCTGGGTGGGCCTTCTTGGGTTTAGCACCAATGGGCCGCTCTCCATGGAAGGTCAGGGCAAATCCAGAGGGCTTCAGCTTGCTGTTGATAGCCACCTTGGGACTTCGGCCTGCTTGAAGCCAGGGCCTGCACTGAGCACTCGGCATAACTGGTATAATGGAAGAAACAACAGAATTTTCTAGAGATCCTGCTGGCAAGTTGGGAAGGAGGGGTAGGAACTTGGGATGGTTCAGGTGCTTGCTCTGATACTTCCTGGCCCTGCATCCTCCTGTCAGGGATGGACCCACGCAGGGCCGGACTAGTCCTGTTCCACGTATGCATGCACATGTACCCAAACGTGCACACTCATGCACGCACACATATCCACCCGCCCTTGCTCCCTTGTACGTGCCTGTTCCCACAGCTCCGTGCATCCACCAGGCTCTGTTTTCTGGGTCCTTTCCCACCCCCCAGCCACAGGTATTTGCTAGGCTGCCCTGTGTGCCCTGCCCTGGGGTGGGCTTCTTTCTCTGCCCCCTTGGTCCCCTGCTTGGGTAGAGCAGGAGCGAGGGTCTGCAGGGCGGAGGTAAAGAGGGTTTCTTCCTAATTGGAACAGTGTCCCAGCCATTGTCTGCAGACGGGACTCCACAACCACTGCGTTTTTCACAGGGGGTGCTTTGCCAAGAAAATCCAACGCCTCTGCCAGCCGCCGAGGGGGAGGAGAAATTCCAGGGAAGCTGCAGAGTGTGGCTGGCCTGGCCCCGCAGGCCTCCTGTGAGGGTGCCTGCCAGAGCAGAGCTTCTGAGGGAGGGGACCGGCAGATCTGGCTTCAGGGCTGGCAGGGCTGGCAGCAGTGACTAGGATGGCTTCCTGCCCATGATGAACATAGCCCGCTCCTCCCATCCCGGTTCTGCAGGTCCTGGTCCAGATGGGGAGACGTGTTCTTTCAGGCTTGCCTGTGCCTTATTGCTACTTTTTATTTCCTGTCTTAAAATAATTGTTTTGATTTTGTGAGCAGGCAGGCTACTCGCAGGGCTTAAATGCCCATAGCTGCAGAAGGCCTCTGGTTAAGTGTCCCTCCTGCCCTGGGCACACCCCCCAGCCCTCCTCCCCATGGTGACCAGTACTACCTATTTTCTTGTGTCTTTCCAGAGATATCTTCTACACATTCTCTATAAAACACATGTGCATACATTCCTCTGTCCCTCTGTTTTTGCAGAGAAGGAGTTTTTGCACATACTATTCTTCTTCATGAGCTTTTTTTTTCCTTTATAGTGCTAGGGTGGAGATCACTCTAGAGATTTCTTACTAATTTTGGAAGTTCCACCGTAGTTTGTGGTGTGGAGCATCATAATTTATTTAACCAATCCTGCATCCAGTTGCTCAAAGCCCCTTTGGGCAGCACCCACTACCTGGTCACTCTAACAAAGTCATCGGGCTTGCATGCCAGTGTGAAGGGGAAATGCTAAATTCTAGGGTAAAGCCAGTGGCAAACTGGTGTTCGGGAATCCCATCGTAACGCCTGCCACGCTGATTTCAACTGGGCAGCAAATCTGAAAATGAATTTCTTGGTGGTCAAAATAGATGGGCTTAGAACATTTAGGCCTGTGAATCTGTGTACCTTTGATTTACAAAAAGCAGGCTCAGCAGTAGAGAAAGAAGGGCTTTTTAATAAATGATGTTGGGATTATTGAGTATCTAAAGGGGGGATAGAAACCCACTCAAAATCTTGGCTCTATACCAGGCCATTCACCAAAAAAAAAAAAAAAAAAAAAAAAAAAAGAAAGAAAAATCAACCAGGTAGATTTACAGTTAAATGAGAAGGCAAAACAATGTGGTGTTAGAGAATAATATAGATGTTTAGTGGACATTCAACCAGAGAAGCAGCCAGCCAGCCAGGGATTGTGTGTGTGTGTGCATGTGCACGTACACACACCCGTGTGTGTGTGTGTGTGTGTGTGTGTGATGGATCTATTACATGGAATTGGACTATGGGCTGGGAGCAGGCCTAAAGTCTATAGGGTAGGCCGTGGGGAGGGGAGACCCAGTGGCTATTTGCAGTGTGGCTCAGGGAAGGCCTAAGCCCTTTTAAAAAGGACTTTCAATTAATTAAGTCAGGCCCTTCCAGGATAATCTCCCTTTTGATTAAGGTAAAGTCAACTGACTTGGGACTATAATCACATCTGCAAAATCCCTTTGCAGCAACACGTAAGCAAGGGTTTGAGTGGATAAATAGAGGAGGGGGCAGGCTCAGAAGGCCGCTGACTCCCTTCAGTCTTTCAGCTCTTGACCTTGCTGAAAGTCGGCTAGGAAGGACATTGTGGGGACTGTAGTTCAGCCCAGTCGAGGGGACACATCCAAAGGCTATCACAATCAGAAGATGACTTTACGTCATCTATGGGGTAGGGAGAGGATTTTAAAATAGGGTGTAAAAGCAGAAACTATAAAGAGTAAGACTCATCAATTGGGTTACATTGTAATTAAGAATCCCTGTCTATCCAAATGAAACGCTAAGTGAAGTAAGCCAATCCCCCAAAACCAAAGGCCGAATGTTCTCTTTGATATGAGGATGCTGAGTCATAATGGTGATGGGGGTGGGGTGGGGGGAGCATGGGAGGAATGGAGGAACTTTAGATAAGGAAAAGGGGAGGGAGGGGAAAGGGGGTAGGAATGATGGTGGAATGAGCTAGACATCATTACCCTTAGTACATGTATGAAGACATGAACGGTGTGAAAATACTTTGTGTACAATCAGTGACTTGAAAAAGTGTGCTCTATATGTATAATATGAAATGAATGGCATTCTGCCATCATGTATAACAAATTAGAATAAATAAATAATTTAATAAAACAAAGAGATAATAATAAAAAAGAATACCTGTTTGCCTAAGAGACCATTAAGAGTATATAAAAAGCAAAATGAGAACGGGAGAATGTATTTTTAGCACATACAACTGACAAGGTTCTCCTACCCAGAATATATAAAGAGCTCTTGCAAATCAATAAGAAAAGCATAAAAAAATCCCAGCCTGAAACTTGTGAAAGAGACTTGAATAGGGATTTTGCCAAAGAGTTAATTTTAACGGCCGGTAAACACATGAAACTGCATTCCATGAATTGAAGCAGCCTAATGTTCTCACCAGAAGTCACTCAGATGCCAGAGCTATGACCTTGGACCTTCCAGCATTAGAACTGTGAGTTAAATTGGACCTTTTCTTTATAGATTATCCAGTCTCAGATTTCTGTGATAGCAACAGAAAACAGACCAAGACAAAAATCTAGCACCGAGAGTCCTTACTCTATATTGTCATTGAAGTGAAGTTACTCTTGGTGAAGTGGAGGGTCCTCAGGAGGCTTCTGGGAGTTGGCGATGTCATATTTCTTTCCTTGGCTGGTAGTTACACTGGTGTTCAGTATATTATCTGCACATTTTTATTTTGTGCCTTTTTCTGTGTAGATGTATACTTAAAAAGAAAGATTTTTTTATAAAAATCTACAACCCAACGGGATAAAAGAGCTCACACCCTGTGTTTTCCCAAGCCTGTTGTGACGACCCTCACTGTGAGCTCTGCAGCCCGTTCTGGTGAGCAGGTCAGTGGATGCCATTTATGAGGGGCAAACCACACAGTTAGGTGACCGTGACCTCCAGGACTCTGTGCAAGGTGTGTCCTCTGGATAATCCTCCATGAAAAAATACTTGCGATTAAACCCAGAGAACAGAGTTTGAGTCTGTCTCTCGTGGGACCCTGAAGGGTGATTCCTTGGCTTGGCTTCCTGGAGGCTGATTGCCAACTTGAGCTGTGGCACGGAGGGATGGCCAAGTTGACACCCTGGGAGTAAGGCCAGGAGTCCCAGCCTGAGTCTCACCTGAGCACATGACAGACTCTTCCCTGGACAGGTGCTGCCTAGGATGTGTCTGCTGAGGGGAAAATGCTCCCAGAGATGTGTGCTCCCCCCCCCCCGCCAGTGGATACGGAAATCTGAGAGTTAAGCCACCATGGGCCGTTGTTGGGGAGATTTAGCCTGGACATGCCCAAGGCTGGAGTTATCCATTTCCTCAAGGTCACAGAAGCATCATGTTTTAGTTAGCTTTTTAGCTGCTATGACTAAAGGACCCGATCAGAACAATTGTAGAGGAGGAAAAGTTTATCTGGGGACTCAGAGATCTCAGTCCATAGAAAGCTGGCTCTATTCCTCATGGCTCAAGGCAAGGCAGGACATCACGGTGGATGAGTGTGGCAAGGGCAGCAGCTCACATGATGATAAGAAAGCAGAGAGAGAGATCTCCACTTACCGGCTACAAAATATATACCCCAGAGCCACATCTCCAATGCCCCACCTCCTCCAGCCATATTCCATCTGCATTCAGTTACCATCCAATGAATCCCGTGATTAATTTCCTGATTGGATTAAGACTCTCACAAGCCAATCTTTTCTCCTCTGAACCTTCTTGCATTGTCTCACATGTGAACTTTTGGGGGACACCTCACATCCAAACCATAACACATCACAATACGCACACCCCAGCCATGGGCTGCCCAATGACCCACAGTAGCAAAAAAGCTAATACACCACCCATGCTCCAAAGCCAGTGGCTCCTAAGCCAGTCTGATAGGATCCCTCAATCATCCTGCTTTAGAACAAGAGAGGGAACATTCCCACTCCCCAAAATTAACAGGGAGTTTGGGCAAGAACTTGGGACTGTGTCCCCTTTTAGTAGCTGGAGGGACTCCTTGGTTGTGTACACAGCTTTCCCAGAGCTCTCTGGTCCTGGGGATCCAGTCAGTCACAGCCAGGCCTAATCCCTACTTGTTATGGTTTGGATGTGAGGTTTCCCCAAAAAGCTCGTGTATGACACAATGCAAGAAGGTTCAGAGGAGAAATGATTGGGTTGTGAGAGTCTTAACCTAGTTGGTGAATCCATCCCTGATAGGATTAATTGAGCAGTAACCAGAGGCAGGTGGGGTGTGGCTGGAGGAAGTGGTTCATTGGGGGCGTGGCTATGGGGTATATATTTTGTATCTGAAGAGTGGAGTCTCTCTCTCTGTTTCTTGGTCATGAGGTGAGCTTCTTCCCTCTACCACACTTTCCCACCATGATGTTCAGCCTCTCCTGAGCCCTGAGGAATGGAGCCAGCCTTCTATGGACTAAGACCTCTGAAACCGAGAGTCCTCAAATCAACTTTCCTCCTCTACAGTTTTTCTGATTGAGCTCTTTAGTCACAGTAGCAAAAAAGTTGACTAATACACCACCCATGCTCCAAGAAAAATCAGACTGCCTGTCTTGGAGTCAGGCAAACGGGGCAGGTAGTTCACTAGCCCTTAGGTAGGACAGTAGGTCTATCTCAATTGACTTAAATAATAAGGATCATTCAAAAAATTATGATATTCACAGATGATAAAATTATCCACTTTAAAATACACAGTTCAGTGACTTTTAGTAATCTCATAGAGTTGTGTGACTATCATCATTAATTCTAGAAACTTTCATCCCCCAAAGAGAAACTGCCATCAGCTGCATTTTCCCCAACCACTGGACCCTAGCAACCATGAACCCATTCTCTGTGTCTTTGGAATTTCCTATTCTGCATGCTTCATGTAAACTAGAAGCCTGAGTCAGGCTTCATCCACTTAACATTTTCAGGGTTCATCATATTGTAGTATATATCGGTACGTCATTCCTTTTTATTGCTGAATAATAAATAGTCCATTGAATGATATATATTACATTCTGTTTAAGCATTTGTCAGTTGATGGGCATTTGGGTTGTTTCCATTTTTAGTCTATAAAAATAATGCTGCTATGAGCATTTGTGGACAAAATTTTGAGTAGACACATTTTCATTTTGGAGCAGTATATACCCAAGAGTGGAATTCCTTGATCAAATGGTAACTTTATGTTAAAGTTTTGGAGGAACTGCCAAACTGTTTCCCAAAGTGGCTGCACCATAATGCACAAGGGTTTGGGTTTATCCACATCTTTACCAACACTTGTAATTTCCTATCTGTTTGATGACAGCTGTCTTAGTGAGTGTGAAGAGATATTTCATTGTGGTGTTGATTTGCATTTCTCTAATGATTGGTGTGCTGGGCATCTTCCACAGTATTTATTGACCACTTGTATATTTTCTTCGGAGAAATGTTTATTCATATCCTTTGTCTGTTTTTAAATTAGGCTATTTTTGTGTTTTGTATTTGGACTCCTATCAGTTATGTGATTGTAATTTTTTTTTCTATCCTGTGGGGTGTCTTCTAACATTTTTGATAGTGTCCTTTGATGAACAAAGTTTTTAATTTTGATGATTCTCAATTTATCCATTTTTCTTTGGTTACTTGTGTTTTATATCTAAGAATCCATTATCTAATCCAAGTCATAAAAATTTATACCTATGAGTTGTATAGATTCAGCTCTTATTGCTTAAGCTTTGATCCATTTTAAATTAATTTTTGTACATGGGGTGAGGCAGGAGTCTAAATTAATTCTTTTGCATGTTAATATCTAGTTGTCCTAGCACCATTATTTTTGGATGATCTTGACACCCTTGTTGAAACTCAATTAACCATAGATGTATGAATTTATTTCTGAACTCTCAGTTCCATTACATTGATCTGTTTGTTTCTCCTTGTGCCAGTACCACGGTGTTGATTACTGTAGCTTTGTAGTAATTGTTTTTAAAACAGGGTCTTTCTATGTTTCCGAAGCAGCCGTTGATCTCATGATCCTCCTGCCTCAGCCTCCAGAGTAGCTAAGACTATTCGTGCACATCACTGGGCACAAACTGGAAAGTGTGAGTCCTCCAACTTTTCCTTCTTTTTCAAGATATTTTTGGCTGTTCTGAGTCCCTTGCATTTCCATGTGAATTTTAGGATCAGCTTGTTTATTTCTGTGAAAAAGGATTTTGAAAAAAAATTGGGGAGGGGGGTTTGCTGGGTTTAAATACAGGGGCTCATGAAGGCTAAGCATGAACCGTACCACGGTTCAGCCCCTGGCTGTTGGAATTTTGAGTGAATTTATAAACCAAGAAGTATTGACATTTTAACAATATCAAGCCTTCCAATTTGTGAACACCAGATGTCTCTCCATTTATTTAAGTCTTCTTTCATTTCTTTCAATTATGTTTTATGTTAAACATTTGTTACACCTTTGTTGAATTTATTCATAAGAATTCTTTTTTTAAAAAAAGAGTTTTCTGTGCATATGATGGGATGTTTGTCCAAGTTTTCTTTGCTTCTTATGTTTTTGGTTTTGAAATTATGGTAATGCTGACTTTATGAGTTGACAAGAGTTTCCTTTCCTATATTCTCAAAGAGTTGGTGTCAAATTGGGACTCTTTCCACATACTGGCATAATGTTTTATTCTTTTTTTAAATTTTGAGACAGGGTCTTGCTAAGCTAAATATTGAGGCTGGCCTCAAATATTTGAGCCTCCTGCCTCAGCTCCCCGAATCAGAGTTACTGGGGTGACAGGTGTATACCACTGTGCTCAGTTTGCTGTTAAGATTAATAGAATATTTTACAACTTCATTTTAGGACTGTTTATTGCTAGAGTCTAGAAATGAAACTGACTTTTGTATGCTGATCTTATGTCCTTGTAATGGTGCTGAACTTGTTTATTAGCTCAAAAAGAGGTGCTTATTAGCTAAGAAAAAGGTGGACTTACTAGGGTTTGATATATATAAGATTATGTCATCTGAAGTAGAGATGGTTTTACCTCTTCCTGCCTAATCTGGATACTTCTACTGGATAGTTGCTCTTATTAGAACCTTCAGCATACCCTTGATTGAAAGGGTCTTCCAGCTGGTCAACTCCCTTTGAAAGGAGCTTTACTGGGAGCTCTGAGCAACAATGTCTACTTAAATACCATTGGCCAAAACATAGTCACATGGTCACTCCCATCAGCAAGGGACTCTGGGAAATGTAGTTTTTCTCATGGGCACATTCCCACATTCATATTATTGTACAAAATCAAGGTTTGATTACTAAGGACAATAGAGGAAAGAATGGATATTTCTGCAGGAAACTTGCAGTCCTTGCTACATTTTCTCTTGTTAGTGACATTTAACTCTGATTTCAATTCTCTGTGATTTCCTGTGCTCAGCTCTATTGCCAGCTCATTGCCAGCTGACTTCCATCATGGTACCAAACATGGCTGCCACCGTTCCAGATCTCATCCTTGCACAGTGACATGATCTGGAGTAGAGAAAGCACCTGGGTCCTAGAATTCCTGGTAGTGTTCTGAGAGTCACTCTAATGGGACCAATTCAGGTCACATGTTTATACCTGAACCAATTACTAAGGCCCAGTGGATCAGACTGTATAGTTTGGGTCAGCTCAATCACTTATTATCTCCTGGAGCCAGGGAAACTGAGATGTTGGTCCCCTATGTCCATGAGGTCCTCTACTGTCTAGTATTGGTACAGAGAACCTGGGGCTGATTGCCTCTGAGTGTAGCTAGAAGCCATGCCTCATTCCCTTTCCTGACTCTCAAGCCTAGAGGGCTTAGAACTATTGTCCCTTACCCCAGGGGCCTCTACCTAGGGAGGAGTCTAGTTATTTTTCTCAGTGTTGCAGTCATCCACAGCCCTGGGACAATGACAAGTATCCCCAAAACTCAATTTGAGTGAGACAGCATTGGTGGCAGTGTCTTATATGACTACAACATGAGTGTCATTTGAGGATTTGGAAAACTTGTTCTGTTTTTTTTCAGCTTTTGCAGAGGTGTATTCCTGTCCTTTCTAAGATTCCTGGGTCCTCATACACAACCTTGAGTTTTGATGGCTGACAGCTGTGGAGTCAGGCAGCCCTGTGGCCCCAGTATGAACCAGCTGGGTCACCCTGGGTACATTTCTTATCCTTTCTAAGCCTTTGTTTATTCAACTGAAGCATATATGATGCTATTGGTGATGAGGAGTGGTCTTTCCTGTCTTGTGGGGTTGGGGAAATTAAATGGGATGATTTGTAAGCAAAGCACTTGATGCATTCTCAGTCTCTATAAACCTCTAAGCTTTCTCGCATTGTCTCGCACATGAGCTTTGGGGGACACCTCACATCTAATCCATAATATATGTCACACATTTACTGATTGCCTATTCATTTTCAGTTCTGAAAGCTGCCAGTGTTCCTGTCCAGTGAGCCATTTCCTTGCTTCCCATGGCTGACTGTACTTCTGTAACTGACAATATGACTTAATTGCTTGCCACTGAAACCAAATCACCTTCCTCTTCTGTGCAAAAAGGCCATTTATTGGCATTCGCCTGGGACACCTAGGATGTTGGGTGGGCCCCAGAGATAGAAACAGGTTCACTCTTTGAGGTTCAACCCTTCATATTAGTCAAACATCTTCCTTCTAGAATCCTTCTAGAATCTTCTGAACCATAGTCAGATGCATTATCCATTGTGTCCCTGGCCTGCTCACATCTTTTTTTCTGAGGCCTCCTGCCTGTGTTGGGGGAAAATGGTATCAGTAGCTGTCAGCTTACATCCTCTAGGTCTGGCACCCTGTAAAGAGAGAGCTTACAGGACGTCCCAGGGAAGTGGGAAGGATGTGAAGCAGGCCCTGCCCACCCCAGAGTTAGCAGAGTGGGGGCTGGAGGGTTTTCTGGATAGACTGGAATAATGGCAGTCACAAAATCCTGAGCTGGAGGACCAGGTTTTCTGGGGCCTCTGGGACAGGAAGCCCTGGTAGCTGGAAGTTTCTAGCTGGGTGATAAGGAGGACTTTATCTTCACAGCCAGACCTCTGCACAGGGCACCCTCAGGGTACTCTTGGCCCTGGTATCCTCCTTGATGTCTTTCTGGCTCTATGGTCCTGCTTCCTGGCCCCAAGGCTCTCCTGCACCCTTGCCATTGCATGTTGCCCCCACCCTGCCCCACCCTGGCATGAGGGCATGTTTGCCACTCTTTCACAGCCTGGCACAGGCTATATCCTGTGGAAGACCCCGCAGACTCCTGCCTAGCCAACAAGTCTGCTGATGCCTGTTTTGGATCCTGCACTTGTCCAAATCATGGCAGTCCCTCCGTGCCCTCTGGGTGTCCCTGTCTGTCTGTCCACCAGGTTAAGTGTAGGGCAGTCTTATTCATTTTGGGACTCCCAGCTCTTAAACCACACCTAGCCCATATTGATCCTCAGAAAAATCCTGATGAGCAAGGGTAAGGCCAGGATGGTCACTAACCAGCTGGGCTCCAGCACCTTCTCTCCAGTTCCAGGGTCAATGGATCCAGGCAAGTTCAACCTGATTGGCTCAGTCTGGCTCTCTTCTGCAGGGGCATTTCCCCTGTTCATCAGTCTTCAAACTATCAGACTTACACTGCTCCATTTTGTCCCTGCTCAGCCCATCTGCGCATTGGCAGTGAGGTCCTAAGCGTCCACCTGTGCCTATGAATTGATCACTGCGGATTTCATCAGAAGGTAGGACCTACTGACAGCAGGACCCAGGTTCTCCCTACTGCTGCCACTATGAACTCAGAGTTGGCATCTCCAGATTCCTGCAGAGACAGGAACCTTCACCTTTCAGCCCTCCGGCCACAGGTCCCTTCTGACCCTCCAGTTGGTCTTCCATCAGGGACTCTGCTTTAGGCTGGAGCCTCCAAAAGGTGAGGCCTTGTGGTGATACCCAGTGTGATCCTTTGCACATTATTTGATCTTGGTTGATATAGTGGTTCTCAAACATTTTTTTAGTTTTATTTTATTTTTTATATTAATTGATATTCTCGTACTTTTTTTTTTAAAATCTTAAAACCCCTTTATAGTCTTAAAAATATTGAGGGACCCAAAGAGATTCTGTTTAAATGCATTCTGTCCAGTAGTGTCCTGGAACCGTCTCTTACCAGCTGGCAAGGGCTGATAGCGCTCCTACATTTTTCCCAACTCTGCTTTCGGTGACATTATGTTGGTGGCTTAAAAATCCACCATGGTGAAAATATTTGCACCATGAAAGTTGGCAAATGCTACACATTTGGACATTTTTACTTGGAAAGCTGGTTGTTTAACATTTACCAGCCCACTGTGGTTAGGTTAACTTTGTTCCCTATATCAGAATTTAAAATGAACATATTTGTAAGAACACAGGAGTACAAAGCACACATTTCATTAGCCATCAGGGAGCTACATGTTGTTATTTTCTTGAAAACCAACCAACCAAACAAACAAACCCAGATGCATGGTGCATTTGTGAGAAAATAAGGGTGAACAAGGCTACGGTGTTTCAATATTTGTATGAAAGTCATCCCCTGGAAAGGTCCTGAAATGACCGGTAGTCTCCAGGCCAAGCAAGCATCACTGGTGTAGAATCAATTGTGGGCCAGACACTGCTTCACCCGGTCCTGGTAGAGTGACCTTGAGCAAGTTGCTTGACCTCTTTTAGGGCCAGTTTCTTCATCTGTGAAGTGGGTATGATAGGAGTTTATTTAGGTTGTACTGCAGGGAGACTAAGTAGGCCCCCAGGCAGAGCTTGGCCCGGTGGGAGGTGCTCAGCCACTATGAACTCTTCTCTGGCTCCTTCTCAGCCCCCTATGCCAATGGCTGGAGGACCACCATTTGGGTTTGTAGGAGGCGGTACAGACATGACACATTTTTATTAATACTGTGCTCATCAAAATTTTCACCATATTATGGGTATCTCTCTCTGTGTTGTGGACCGAATGTTCATGTCTCCCCAAATTCATATGCTAAAATCCTAACCCCTGCTGTGATGGTTGGTGGGGATCTGGGGGAAGTGATTAGGTTAAATGAGGTCATAAGGATGAGGCCTTTAGAAGAAGTAGTGCCTTTAGAAGAAGAGAAATGAGACAGAGATTTCTATTTCCATGTGAAGATACAACGAGAAGGTGGTCATCTGCAAACCAGGAAGAGAGCCCTCACCAGAAACTGGATCTGCTGGCATCTTGACCTTGACTTCCAGCTTCCAGAACTGTGATAATAAATGTCTGTCGTTTAAGCTACCCAGTCTATGGTATTCTGCCACAGCAGCTGACCACACTTCTAAGTGCGTGCATGCTATTATGCACTTCAACAAGGGTGATGAGCGTAACAGCGGCTGCTGTTCTTCAAAACAAGTTGAAATGAAAATTGCTGGAGCCTGTCTATGGGGGAGGGGGTACCCTGTGTAGTGGGGAGGAGGGTCCTCAACAGAAATTGGATGTCCTGCAGCTCGGAGTGTGGGCCTTCCATGGTTTGGCTGGACAGGCTGATGCTCTGTCCTGAGCTTCTTTAAGCAAGGAGAGGATGAATGAAGAGCCAGGGGAAAGATGGTGCTTCTGCCCATCTGATGTGGCCAGGGGGCCTGAGCTGCCTGCTAGCTGTATGCTGTACTGTGGGTCCCATCCGGGATAGCTGGGTTCAGGGTGGGAGACTGAAAGAGAAGATGGAGTGGATTTGGCAAGGTGGGTCCTGTAGGATGAACACCTGAAGAGCACTCACACCCCAGCAGGAGATTTGTCTCAGGTTTTCCTGGGGGGGGGGGAAGGCCACACCTAGTGGAGGCCCCTTCCTCAGACCCTGTCCTTATCCCCAACACCTTCCCTTACCACTCTGTGTGAGAGGAGTGTGACTGGAGTAGAGAAGTGTGACCAGACTCAGGGCGTGGAATCTTCTCCGTGGACTAGATTTTTTATATTTGGACGTGCTCAGAGACTGGTCACACATGGCTGGAGGCGGCAGTGGCTGGAGGCGGCAGTGACTGGAGGAGAAATGAAGCCATTTAGTGTTGAAGCCCCTGAGTTGACGTTTCCATTCCCACCTTCTCCAGTCCCCGGGGAACATGGAGAGGTCTCTGTGGAGGAGCTGCCAAAAGAAGTCCACAGACAGATGTAATGTCCCCTGTGTGCCGTGTCTCTTGTGCGCTGTGCTCTGTCTGCTCTCCTCTGTGGGCTGTATCCTGTCTACTTTGGCTCCTCAGAACTGCAGCCCTCCTGAAGACCTTGGGGTTGCTGATCCAGGGGACCAAGTTATCAGGGGTAAAGGATCCAGACTTCTTCCTTGTGGCTGGCTCACTGAGGCATGCCGCAGCTCTGGGGGGTGCAGAAGTTCAGGGCTGGATGGGGGTGGGGTCTTGAGGCCCACTTTGTTCCTGGGAGGAGAAGATTGGGCTTGTCTCCAGATGGTCCTGGGCCCCAGCCCCACTTTCACACTCCCCGAGGGCCTGGGGGAGCAGGCAGAGGCCCTAGACAGGGCGCATTTCTGGAATTCCAAGCATGTCTGTGTGCTTTCCAAGCTCGGCTCTGGCTGGAAGCTGGTAGCTGCGGTGCTGCTGGCTCTGGCTTCTGTGTGTCTCCCGCCAGATGAAACACGCCCCACCCACCAGGCCTTCGGAGGAGTCTGGCTCCCTTGACCTCTGCTTGGGTAGGGGCTCTCCTTCCAACCTGGCCCCTCCCAGCAGACCTGGGGAAGGGGCTTACGTCCAAGGTCACTAGAAAAAAGTCCACCAAAATTGACTCCACTTAATTTAGGGACCCAAGTGTCATAGGAAATGCTTTTAAAAGAGGTTAATTTGGGACATTGCATTGAAACATTCAAAGTATAAATAAATAAATAAATAAATAAATAAATAAAATTTAAAGCTCTATATTACCTTATTCATAAATTTTGGGTTATGATTGTACCTATGCATTAACAAAGAGGAGGCATGTATGTATGTATGATGTTAGCAATGAAGTAGTCAAGTATGAGTATTTCACTGGGAAGTCTGACTCTTGACACATGATCCTATTTTTTATTTTATTTTATTTTTAAAATTTTTGTTTTGGGTGGTGGGGATGGAACCCAAGCCCTTGCACATACTAGGCAAGCATTCAACCACGAATCCATATCCCCAACAGAGAGGGTCGCTTTTGAAAAATAAGTTCTGTCAGCTCATCAATTTCTGTGGGACACCCTGAGAGCTTTAGTGCTGGGTTGGTGGCTTGGTGTCCCACGATGCCTGAACCTGCCTTCTTGGCCTGGGCAGGGGTTCCCTCCTCTTCAGCTGGTCACTTACCCACCTTTTCAAGGGTTTGGGGTGTGAAGGAAGCAACAGCATTCCTGAACTTGACCACAGCCTGTACCTTCTTGCAAGATTTGCAATTTTCCTCTGCAAAACCTTGGGACAGTGTGTGCATTGCTGAGATGGATAGTGAGAGATTATTAGAGTTATAGAGATTATTATAGAATTATGGACTTAAGGGGCAAAGGACATCTGCAAGGGAGGGGTTCATGGAGAGGTCTGTTGAGAGCCACAGTTTAGTCAGAATGAAGCCTGGCATTTTTGCCAGAGGGAATGGTTGAAAGGTGACCCTGCTCCAGGGATTAGGGCGGATCCTACTGCCTCGGGCGCCCGCTACTTTGGAGTTCCCATTGAGTTCTCGCGGGGTTCTGCAGAGCCCGCTGCAGACAGTGTGTTCCCGGGAAGTGTGTGTAGAGTGCCGGTGAGAGTTCGGGAATAAAGGTTGCTGTTTGAATCTACAAGGCTGTGTGGCGGCTGGGTTATTTTGTGCCCAGCCAGACTGTGGCAGAGGTCCTTTTCAGAGTGCTTTCCAGAAACTTCTTGGGGTGTGTAGACTGTTTAGGATGCCCCTGGCAGATGCCGTACCTGGAGTTCTTCACTTATGGCAGAGACCTGCTCAAGGGTTTCCTCCTTTATTTGGTGCGAGGATCCCACTCCCTTAGTCCCTTCCTCCTTCCCCCAGTTTTAGATCATAATGTATCAACATTACTAGGTTCTTCCTCCAGACCCAGGCTCCTCAGCTCACTTCTTGGTTAGCTCAGTGTCCCCTGGTCCTTGCCCTGGCCACCTCCTGTGGATTCATTTTGAAGCAGTTTTGAGTGAACACAAGATGTTCTGGAATCTGAAGCCAGGCAGAGCTGAGATGGGCCCCTGGGTCTCCTGACCCCTGACCCCGCAATCCCACATTTTCTCTGCTCTAAGCCCCTCGGCTCTGTTCTTCTCCTTGTGTAACCTGGACTCTGAGCTGCTGTCCCCACCGTCCCGCATCTGAACCACACTTATTCTGCTGACAAAGTTTCCAAATTTTGTTAGTCACCAAAGACCACATGCCTGGGACCTCCTGAAGGGACAGTAATTAATGTTTGGAAAGATCCTGGGGCCTCCTTGTGGAAAGGTACTGTGCATAGGAGACATTATTTTAAAAACCAATTATCAGACCCCCTCCTGAGGCCTCGTAATTAAGCAACTGTTGTGGTTCTTGGGTAGCTGCAACTTTAACATCAACCACGTTGTAATTAAGCTGGCCGGGTTGTTTTGCAGTTAGAGAATTCCGCCATAGCAGCTCATTACACAAACATACTTGGATTCCAGGAACTTTGCCAATTATTTTTTTTTCTATAATTCAAATGTGGTTTTCATCTCTCTCCTTGCAATTTCTTCTTAGGTGAATGAAAACTTTTTCTGGTCTCAACACTTCTCTGATTAAATGTGCTGCAACTAAAGTGAAATACCTGTCTGGAGGTTTCAGCTTGAACAATCTCTGTTTAGCTCTTGGCCCAGAAGCTAATTCAAGAGGACATATGTGGAGACCAACAGGAGGGTAACTGGTGGAACAAGGGGAGGCCGAGATCTTGGTAACTAACTCTGGGGATTGGAGGAACTGGTCTGAAGGCCCCAGTTAAGCTCCTAGTCCTTGGAACCCTTGGACTACATTTCCCAACCTTCCTTGCAGTATATCAGGACCATGTGACTGGGCTTTGACCAATGGGAAGTGAGCAGAGATGCGCGGTCAATCGTCAAGCCAATGAGTACATTCTGTGTGGTTCTCTCCTTCCATTCACATTCCAGGGGAGGACCCCAAAGACCCTTAGTGTTGGTGTCCCCACAAAACGGCAGGAGTTGGGATCCTTGAACTAGGATCAGGGGAAATCCACAAATCAGAACATCTATGCTGGGTTTTGCATGAATAAGAAATAAGTTTTTTATGATAGTAAGCCACAGTTTTTAGTTGTTCTAGCAGTGAGCATTAATTACCCTGAATGCACTGAGACTCAATATTTTTTACACCCAAAATGGACAGATTGATACTTCCCCCCAAACTACCTCCTGGGGCTGTTGAAAAGGCAGACAAAGAAGGAAAAGTACTTCAAAATGGATCTTCTCAGGAGAGAACGTGTTGAACCCTTAGGGATGACAGGCGGCTTTTGTACACTGTGCTTTAAAAGTGGTGATTCACGCGTGGCTCATAAGTTGGTGAGACAGAGATCTGGGACCTGCAGGTGAGTGTGGGGAGCACATATGCATGGACAATGGCATCTGCAGGATGCATGGGGACTACAAGTGCTTTTCCAGTGTCCCTGGTGGCGAAGGGCCTAGACCCTTCATCTCTTCAGACTCTAAACTCTTTCCAGTACCGTTTATCCATCAATGGATTAATTCATTGATAGGGTCACAGCCTTCCTGATCCAATCAATGCTTAAAAGCCCCACCTCTGAACCTTGATGCATTGGGGGCCATACTTTCAACCCCAGTTTAGTGGAGGTGTCTGAGAACCCATTATTCCCATTTTAGGAAAGGGCCAGAGGCTGGTTATTACACTTAGCAGTGGGCAGCTTGGGGTACCCTCAGAGCCAGACTGTGTGGTGAAGAGCAATATGGGGAACGGTCTCAGAGAGGTCAGGGAGCAGTGTGCTCATCTTGAATCCATTCCTGTACCACTGCTCAAGAGCTCTAAGCAGTAAGGGTTGGACCTGGCCCAGCACCCGAAGCCAGGAGTCCAGATGCTCTGTTAGGGGCTCTGCTTGTCAACAGGGACAGCTGCTATCTTCCCTCACTCTCAGTGAATCTTGTCTCTGGTCCTGCTAGGCCTGTGAGTGCCTGTTTCTTTCTCTGGGCTTCTGAGTAGCACACTGTAGCATACGGCTGATGATCAAGGGGCAGAGAGACCGGAGTGGGCTGTGTTCACCCCTAACTCCCCATACATCAGGGTGCACTGCCACTAGCTTCTGGAAGTGTGAGTGTGGTCTGTTTGTGGTTCTTAGATTCCTGGCATAACCTTGGCCTCCTGGAGCCCAGTTCCTCATTTTGTGAGTTAATGACCCCACAGTGCCTGGTGCACAAGCAAAATGACAAGAAGCCTAGCTCCTGACATCATGAGTGCCCACCCTGCACGGGTGCTGCGCTGTCCTATGTGCTTTCTCTCTTCCCTGACCTGTGGCTGGCCACCACCCATAGTCCCATTTTGCAGGAAGAAAAAGAGCCTGAGAGGTGCAGCCTTAATCTGTGGGCACAGAGTGGTAGCCTGGGGATGATCAGTGGCTATTACTGGGCAAAGGAGCTTGTGCGAGTCACAGTATCAGGCCTCGCCAGCACTTCATGCCCAGGGCTAGCCCATCATAGACAGGTTCAGGGCTTGGACCCCTTGCCAGTGCCACCAATCTGCTTACTCATCCAGGAGGCTGGGAGCTCTACCTCTGCAGTGAGTGCCTTTAGGGTACTGGTTATTCTGAAAGAGTAGATATGGGCAGTGGAGAATGGCTCTGGGTGTGGACTATCATGGGGAGGCTATGGAGGATGCAGAGGTGAAATGGAGTCTCTGTTAGTCAGTTTTTTATTGCCATAGCCAATGTACCTGATAAGAACAGCTTAGAAGATGAAAGATTAATTTTGGGTCATGGTTTCAGAGGGTTCAGTTCGTGGTTTGCTGGCTCCAAGGCAGAAACATCATGGCAGAAGAGCATGGTGGAGTACAGTCGCTCAGCTCATGGCAGCTGGGGAGGAGAGAGGTGGTGGTGGTGGGGAGGGGCTGAGAAAGGAGAGAGAAAGACAGGAGGAGGGAGAGGAGGAGGGAGAGGGCCAGAGAAAAGATGGGCCCTTTGAAGGCACACCCCCAGTGAAATACTTCCTCCAGCTAGGACCCATCTCCCAGTACACCATTCATCCATCAATGAATGGATTAATCCATCGACGAGATCACAGGCTTCCTGATCCAATCAGTGCTTAAAAGTCCCACCTCTGAACCTTGATGCATTGGGGACCATGCTTTCAACATGTGAGCTTCTGGGGGAACATTTCAGGCCCCAACCATAACAAGTCCTCTTCAGAAGTTTCTGTGGGTCTCTTCCTCTCTCTGGATTCTCAGAACATGAAGGCTATTGAGGGTGACTGTCCTGGGGAGGAAGGTCATGGGCAGGAGGAGGAGGGCAGGGGCTGTGGCTTCCTTTAGCTTCCTAGAGAAGTCACCACTTACTTTTTGGGGTGGGAGTAGATTCATCAGTAGGGCCAAGGGAGCTATGTATATGAGAAAGACATTTTACAGTTCCAGTTGCTCCTCAACAGTATGGGACTGGCGATGTTTTCATCAAAGGAAAAACAAAAAGAAAACTTGATTAATTTCAGGACACTTTTGATGGTGTCATGTGGGTAATCACCCCGTTGGAGGTCAAGAGATCTGGGTTCCAGTTCTGTCTCCAACAAAACCCACCCCCATATCTGACCCATTACTGCAGAGTTGGCGGATAAGTGGCACTCCTGTTATGAGGACCTTCCTGTGCCTATGGCAGGCATCACTAATCCACACAGAGCACTTTCAGTCTGAACTGATAGGTAGCCTCTGGATCCTTCTCGACATACTGTTCTAGACTCTGGTTGACAAATGCAGATGGACTGACACTTAAAAAAATGACCTATTTCCCCTTATTCAAGTTTGAGGCTGCTCAAGGCGCAGCAGAGTCTTCTTTTTATTCTTAGGACTTAGCATCTATCTGGCTTAGGGTAGACCCTGCCAAGACGGAAATGGCCAGGTAGAGGGACAAGTCACATTTCTCAAGTTTCACAAGGTGAGAGGATCATTCTCATTGTACTATCACCAAATTGTGGGTAGAAATTAATGTGGCAAAGAAAAAGGAATTGTTCATTGTCATAGCTGCTTCAAGCACGGGGACAGAGAAAGGACTGGGGACCTCTTTACTCAAGGGTAAAATAGCTATATTAAGAGCAATAACCGCTAACACAAGGGGTGCTCATCAAGAACCTGATCCTGCCTGAATGCTTTTCTTCCTTACTCTGTCTCATTTAATATGATAAATGGGATAATTCCCCATTTAGAGATTGGGAAACCGAGGCACCAAGAGATGAAGTCTTTGTCAAGGTCATGCGTGTTGGTAGGTAGGGGGCAAGCAGAGAGAAAGACCTAAGTTTGCCTTCTCCTATGCCAACAGGTCTTCTTTAAACACCCAAATCTTTCCAACTGTAATGGTGCCAAAACTGGCCTGATCTCTCAGGCCAGAGCAGTCCCTAGATCATCTGGACCTGAGGGAAGGTGACCGGTGGGGTGTAGGACTGCAGCTCCATTTGGACAGGCAGTCAGAGCTGCTCTTCTGGGACTGTGATTGGGATACAGTTCAGGTTTCTCCAGGGGAGGGTGGTGCCTGCGCTCAGCGGAGCATGGTTCCTGTAATGAGAAGGGCTTTGTATGTGGGTTCCCTGGGAAATCAGACAGGCCCCGGCTCCCCACTAGGCCTCTCCGTTCTCTCTGGCTGGTGGAAGATGACTGTGCGGTCCTTAGCACTTGAGAGCAACTTGCTTATAAACACAACCAGACCAAACAAAGCCGTGCTGTTGTTTCCTTTCTTCTTTTGATTTAAAAAGTAATACCCACTCATTGAAAAAAAAAAAAAATACAGCAGTGAATCAAAAAGCAAGTGACACTGTGGGTAAGCCCACCAGCCTGAGGTGACAGTGGGGAGCAACCTCTGGCACACACAAGTGAGCTCCCTGTGAGCTGGCCTTTCTGACCCATCCATTAGGGCCCTGTTGGAGCTGACCGTGGGAAAAGTCTGCTGGCGGGGCCTGGGAGGGAAGGCCATTGTCCCTAGTCCCTCCCTCCCCATAAATCCTTCTCAGCCAGAGCCTGAAATGCTCCATGGGAAGATTGATGGGGACTACAGGCTGCTGTCGACTGTCTCTGCCTTGGGGCACTTGTGATTTGAGTCCCCCACAGCCTAGGGGAGCCTCTGAAAAGGTCTCTTCCTAAAACAATGTCATTCTTGACCCTAATAGGGAGGAATGTAGAGGGTTTGGGTTCCCTCCAAGGTGACATGTAAGGTCAGGGGTGGCCAAGGCCAGAACCCCACAGCATCAGCCTGGCGGGAGGTGACTCTGCATAATGAAACATTTATCTCCCTGCAGCCCTTCAGGCTGCTGCATGGAAGCGGTCAAGGGGCAGAGAGGGACTCCTCCATAAATATCCCAGAACTAGACCATTTCAGAGGCCCACATTACAGAGGCCCCACATCACCCCAGCCTCTTGTCCTTCTGTCTGGACCGCTGCAGTTTAGGGAAGAATTTCCCAGAATTTCAGGGAATGAAAATGGGAACATTGAAGATGCTTTCCACTTATCTCTGCAGGGGGTGATTTGAATCAATAGGCTTATTCTATAGAAGCAGGTGTGTGGGAGAAAAGAGCAGTATCTTTGGAGTCAGGTGACCTGCTTTCTGGCCTGATCGCTCCTTCCCAGCCCTATATGGGCTTGCACTAGTTTCTTGCCCCTCTGAGCCTCAGTCCTCTCATCTGTAAACTGGGAATGACTATCATGCTCCATGCCTACCAGAGAATAGGGTGAGGGCTAGGGTTAGTGCACCTGCCCATGCAGATTCCGGGTAACTGGGAGCGGTAGTATTATCTGCATCTTACTTGCAAATGCCTGATCTCATTCATCTCAGCAGTCGCTCTGCCCGAGTGGAATTCACAGTCCCGTCAGATGAGTGATTAAAAACAAGTGTCAGAGAGTTTGAGCTGCTTGTCCGAGATTCTACCATCAGGCTTGTATGTGGGTCTGGTGATCCAAGTCCTTGTGCCTGTGGCCTCCTGATAATTGTACTTCTCTGCTTCTGCCTGCGTTAGGAGCAGGGACTGCTTGTGGCAGGGCTACTGGCCACTTCTCTGGGGCCAGGCTGCCTTGCAGAGGTGGTCCACCAGTGCCCCCTGACTCCTGTAATTCCCAAGGCAGTGGTGGTCTGGCTGGTCTCACGGCCCAACAAGTGGGTTGACCACACTTGGTACCCAGAGCTTCCCTTCCTGCCCAGTTACACATAGCAACCAGGGGCCGGCTCACCTCCTGCGGCCTTCCACTGCCTCCCACGATCCCATCTCTGGACAGGTCACACAGTCACATCACTGTGACTGCCCTCAAACACACTGTTCTCTTTCTGCCTGTCCCTTGTGTTCCTAAACTGTGACCTCCACTGTGCTCCAGCTCTGAGGACAGCCTGGCAGGAGAACAACTCTCAGGGTGGATGGGTGGGCAGGCTGCTGGTTTGTTCCCTGTGACCACAGAAACTGGGGAGTTGCCTCTGTGGGGCCTTCTTTTCTTTCATGACAGCTTTACATCCTAACAATGAGGCAGCTCCAGCAGGCATGTTTGTCAAGGACAAACCTATCCGGGTGGGCAAGGCCAAGGTGCTACGGCACCTAGTTTCCCCGGCCCTGGGCATCCTTTCCAGGAGAGCCTGGGCCATCTCCAGGGACAGGCCAAGAGTGCTGGCCAAGAGTGCTGAAGTTGGAAATATCCCCCAAGTTCTGATGGCTCTCACGTGTCTGCCCTGCCTGCTGAGATCCCCCGCCCCAGGCCTTTGGCTGCACGTGGCTGCATGTCCCCAGAAGAATGCTCTGTGCTCTTTTTTTTTTTTTTTTTTAAAGAGAAAGAGAGAGAGAGAGAGAGAGAGAGAGAGAGAATTTTTTAATATTTATTTTTTAGTTTTCGGGGGACACAACATCTTTGTTTGTATGTGGTGCTGAGGATCGAACCCAGGCTGCACGCACGCCAGGCGAGCCCGCCACCGCTTGAGCCACATCCCCAGCCTGCTCTGTGCTCTTTATCTTTTCAAATATATTGGGCACACAATTTTCTTTAATTCCTTTAAAAAATATATTTGGCAAGGGATTCTATATATGTACTTTATAAGGCATGACAATGTCGTGAGCACGTGACTCTATGCTTCGCCAAACACCCTTGCTTGTGATTGTCGCAGGCGTCAGAGAGGCCGCTGGTGAAGAAGGTGGCTGTGGGGGATCAAATCTGGATCTGAAGTGCATCTTTGCCACCTACCACCTGGGTGACCTTGGAAAAGTCACAGCTGCTCAGACATCAGTATGTCCAGCTGAAAAATGGGTACACAAAGGTTCAGGGTGTCCTTGAGGAATGTGTCCCGAGACCCCTGTAGAACTTTCCTGTTTCTGGGGAAACACCATCCACAAAGAACACACTCTTGCTGATATGCTCTGCACGTAGAGAATAACAAATGGTGGGTCAAGGTGGGGGTCGTGGATGCTAATATATATTGACTGCCTAAGTATCCATGGCTGTCCCACAGCGGGGTCATCAACCAGTCTTGGGGACATCCCTATCTCCAGGCACCTTAGATTTCTGCTGGTAGCAAGGAGAGCTGTGTGGAGCCTCTTGTTCTGTGGTCTGCAGGGGCCACTGCTGTGTGGCAGGGCTACTGGCCACTTCTCTGGCCAGTAATGCATGTGATTCTAGACCAGCCACCTGTTCAAGCGCTCATTCTGTCTGGTGCTCAGAGGGACCAAATGAAGTACTGCCTTTGCCTGGTATTTCTTGACACTGTCCCGGGGGTCCATGTCCCCATTGCCAGACAGTGCTGTTCTGCTGTCCTTCAGGACCAAGGTGGGGCACACCTGTCCTGCCAGGGCGCTTGGCAGCTCTTCTTCTGTCATGTCTCCTCGTAGCCCTTCTCTGCTCCACAGGGACTTGAAGTGTCTTGCCATAAATCACACACATCTAGTAATTTTATGGAAATTTATGAACTCCTCTCTTGGCTGTGAACGCACAGTTCCTCTTTTCCTCCTTTGGAGCTGTGAGATTGGCGGGCTGCACCAGGCTTGCTTCATTCCTAGGATGGCAGCAGAACCTGTGGGGGTAATTGGAGACCCCAGTGTGGAGATGAAGAATGGGGGGATGCTGCCGAGTGTACTGTTGACATTTCTTGGGAGATGAAGCTATAGGGAGCTGGGGGTACAGCAGGCCCTGGGAGATCGCAGGGGTCCTGACAGCCAGCTGGGGGCTGCAGGTGGAGGTCCCAGTGGCTGGGAACAGGCTCCACAGTGCAGAGTGTGGAGCATGGACGAGGGGCTGGTTGAACCACCTGCCACTCGTGACCCTGTTCTTGCCCAGGGTCACCTTCATCTGCACTTCCTCCCTCACTTCTGAGGTTTGTTCTTGGTTCTCCTACCCAGAGTTGCCATAGGCTTAACTGGGAATGCGGGGGTGGGTCCACATACCTGATGGTGGTGTAGAATACTATTTTGACACAGTTTCTTGTTCCCTGGTGGTGGGGTTGGAGAACCCAGGAAGAGGAGGCCATTTGCACCACAGGTCTCTGCCAGGGGTGGGTAATGATGCTATAGGACTGGGTGTCAGGAAGACCCCTGGGTCCTCATGAAATGCAGACTCCAGACATGCCTGCCATGTCCTCTTTGACAGCAACCCCAGAGTGGTCACTTCACTATGTGTGCAATTCCTTGGTTTCTATATTGTCTCTGAGGTTGAGGGGGAGCCTTGGGCCAACAGCAACTGGATGGTGTTTCTTCTGCTTGGAACTGTCACTTAGTGCTCACTAGGGTGCCTACTCACAGCAATTGCTCAATAAACATGTGTCGGATCAGTCACCAGGGGCCTTATCTGAGTCCAACCCCCCTTCCCTGCACCAGCAAATTCCTGTGGCCCAGGACTGCTCCTATACCAAAAGGGTCACCCTGCACACCCATCTCTGATCACCTGCTTGGTAATGGTTGTTCAACTTACTCCTCAATACCCTGCTCGTGGGGCCATACAGACCAAAGGTGCAATGCAGGCCCTGTTTGGAACCTGTGATAGTTTGGATGTGAGGTGTCCTCCCAGAGCTCCTGTGTTAATGCATAAATATTCAGAGGTGAAATGATTGGACTGTGAGACGTGTAACTAATCAGTCCATCCTGCGTGGTAACTGTAGGCAGGTGGGGCGTGACTGGAGGAGTGGGTGACTGGAAGCGAGGGCATGCCCTGGAAGGTGCATCCTCTGTGATCCCTTCCCCCTTTCTCCCTGTCTCTATCTGCTCCCTTGCTGCTATGAGGGGAATAGCTTCCCTCCACTGCACCCTTCTGCCATGATGTTCTGCCTCATCTTGGGCACAGAGCAATGGAGTCGGACATGTATGCACCGAGACCCTTGAAACCATGAACCAAAATAAACTTTGCCTTCTCTGAGCTGTTCTTGTTGGGTATTTTGAGCAATGTAAAAGCTGACTAAAAGAGATTTCCAGGCTCTTCTTGAGTCAGTTCTTTCCCCATAGGCTGGTTTCCTCCAACCCTTCAAGTTGGAACATGCTGCTTCTCTAGGCTAAGACCTGCTCTGGCTGCCCATTGCCCTCAGGGGTAGGCTTGAGCCTTCTCCATTCATCCTCCACGGCCAAGCAAACTGTGTGGGGTTCTCGGAAATGGGGACCGCTCTGTCTTAAGACCCTTCACTCCTACTGGAGGACTCATGTCTGGGGTTACCCATTCCTGGAACCCTTTCCCCGGCCTCCCGGCAGGCTGGCTGACCCTCCTTTGTGCCTTGGAGGGACAGGCAGACTCACTGCAGCACAGGACATGCTGGCACATTTCTTCCATGCTGGTCTCTTTCCCCAAGGGGCTCTGAACTGGAATTATCCAGGTGTCCCTGGAGCAAGTCGGGGGGTGATGAGCATGCTCGCCGGACAAAGGCCTGGCTTTTTGCCCACTGCGTGGGTGGAGTGTCTGGGTGGTGCCTTGCTTCCTCAGCCCCCAGGGTAGCTGTGCTGCAGGACTTCAGGCAGAGTGAGGAGGGAGCAATGAATGAGAGGCACTTAGGTGGGGGAGGGAGGGCTGAGTTGGCAGCCAGAGCTGCCTGGCCCTGACGTGTCCATGGAATACTTGTGGCTGTCTTGGCTGTGCATGGTGGTAGGCGAGGAATTGTAAGCATGTGTGCTGTGTAAACAGCAGGCACACTCATAGGCATTGAGGGGGTGGGGGCTGGGGGTCTGACCAAAGCACAGAGGCCCAGAGGCCTTTCTTGCCAGAGATGCTGGATATCTGGAGAGTGGCCTCAGCGTTGCTGTAGCCCTGGGGCCTCTGGTATGGGCCGGGCCCAGCTGGGCATGGGGCAGATGTAACCACATCCCACAGGGAGTCCCAGGTATTCGCTGTGGTGGTGGGAGGGGAGACACCGGGCTCCCACAGCTCAGGAATGGGGGACCAATGCTGGTGCCCCTTGTTTGGCCTGAGCTGTTTCCTTCCACCAAGCCTGCATCTGATTCTCAGGAGCTGCCCTGAGAGCCATGCTCCGTCGTCACCAGAGAGGGGCTGTGAGCTGTCAGTCAGGCCAGCTCCAGCTGCAGCCTCTGCAGGGCCCCCAGTGTCCCCTCCCCCTCTGGAGGATGGGCTGGTTAGGAAGGAAGGCACCTGCATCTTATCCATGGGCAGGGCCAGACGGGTGGGGGAGAGAGTCAGGGC
>NW_026000037.1:22883292-22932249 GCF_001458135.2 Marmota marmota marmota
GGGACAGGTGGTGCAGGGGAGAGGAGGCTGGGAGAGGTATGTGGCTTCTGGGCCCGGCTGCCAAGGGACACTAGAAGGTTATTGGCACCGGGGCACGGGGCTGGAAAACAGCAAGTGTTTGAATTTCAAGCCAGCTTATCCATTTTTAAAAACTGGGATTCCATTTCTGTTTGCTGTGTAGATTTCTCATCTGCCCGCCCCAGGCTCTTGCCACCCTTCTCTCTCACCCTGTAGACTCCAGAGTCTCACACCCAGCAGCCTGGGTCTGGGCAGGAGGAGTGTTGTCAGTGGATGCCAGGGGCCCGGCCTGGCCCATAAATCAATGATCGTGGCATGTTCTCCATCTTGAGGAATTTCTGGAGGAAAAAAAAAAAAAAAAAAAAACAGATGGTTGTAGCTGGATGACATTTACTTTACTGTCTGTCAATATTTGAGAGGTTTTATTACTTTGCAGTGCCGGGTTTTAGAATAAATTAAATGGCTAATGGAAATATTAAAATAGAATTAATTTAACTAAACAAATAAAACTGGGAGAGTACCGTGTGATTTGTTTAGAAGTTACTAAATATATTTTCCAAAGGAAGACTCAGGGAAGGGAGTATTTCTTACCCACCTGGGTAGGACCTCAGCCAGCCAGATCTCACCAGGCACTTTTTAGGAGCCAGGTCGCAAGCTGGTGTCAGGCAGAAGCCAGGCTGACCTGAGCAAGCTGCCCTAGAGCTCCTGGCCTGGCAGCAGAGACAGACACAAGGCCATTGGCCCCCTGGTCCTGTGGAGAAGCAATAGGCACATACATTCAGTGCTGGGAGGGTACCCCAGAGACTGCACCTCTGTCCCATCACTTTTTTGGGAGGGGTACCGGAGCACTCAAACACTGAGCCACATCCCCAGCCCTATTTTGTATTTTAATCCAGGGGTCTCACTGAGTTGCTCAGTGCCTTGCTTTGGCTGAGGCTGGCTTTGAACCCACGATCCTCCTGCCTCAGCCTCCCGAGCCTCTGGGATTACAGGTGTGCGCCGTCTCATCCGGCTCTTTTAACTCCTGAGTTTCCTCAGCGGCTGGAGGTTAAAGATTCGGAGAATAATCAGTCCTACTCCTGCACACAGAAGAGTCACAATTTAAGAGAGAGAAGCGGAGGTTAGCTGATAATGCATAAGCTACTTTAGAATAATGTAGTGGTAGAGATGATCAGGGAGTGTTTGGGGGCATGTTAAGGCCAAGTCTTTTAAACAGCTATGAATTTGGTGCCCATGTTAATTCTTGGAGACAAAATATAGAAACAATTTTTTGGCCGTTAGTACTTGACTCTCTCTCACGGCCCTGACTTTTTGCCAGAAACTCCACCACCATTAGAGAGTCTTTTCTTGGACTACAGTATTGTCCTCTTTGAGCACCTTTTACTGTCGAAATGGGGAGACCATCCATGCCCACTCCTTCATTCCCCAGAATCAGAGAGATGGAGCCTCAAAAGCTGTGGTTCTTGAGGCTGGGGAGAAGGAACAGAGAGAAGTAGCAGGGATCCAGGACATGGAAAAGAACGGGCCTTCGGGCCTTTATCAAGGGCAGTCCAATATTCAGTTAATACACAGTCCTGCCCGGAGTAGGCAGTGTGTGAAGCGTGGCCAGTTAGGTCTTTGTAAGAAACCCCCACCTTTGGCCTGGGGTTGTGGCTCAGTGGTAGAGTGCTCGCACCTGGCCTGTGTGAAGCCCTGGGGTTGAGCCTCGGAAGCACATAAAAATAAATAAATAAAATAAAGGTCTTGTGTCCATCTACAACTAAAAAAATATTAAAAGAAAGAAAGAAAGAAACCCCTACCTTTGGATCTCACTCCATATGCTGGGAACAGCTACGGTTTGAATGTGCTCCCCACATTTCATGTGTTGGAAACTCCATCCCCAAGTTTCTGTGCTAATGGTATTTGAGAGGTGAGACCTCCCAGAGGTGATCGGGCCATGAGAGTATGAACAGATTAATCCACATTAATGAATTTCAGATGGTCCAGGAAGTGGCTTTGGTATAAAAGCCATGCTCGCTGGCCAGCTTGCTCTGTCTTGTGGTGTGATGCCCTGTTCTGCCTCTGGACTTTGCAGTGTCCCCACCAGCAAGAGGACTCAAACCAGATATGGCCCCTGGACCTTAGTCCTTCAGAATCATGAGCTGAATCAATCTTTATTCTTTATAAATTACCAATTCTGAAGTATTCAACTGTAGCAATAGAAAGTAGACTAGGGTCTGAGGGGCCCATGGAAGGGTCTGTTAGGGAAGGAGGTGGTGGATACAGGCTTCCTTAAGATGTGGACACAGGAAACCCAGATGGTCAGGAGGAGCCTGGTCCAGGAAGGGACGCAGCTGGGTGAAGGGATAGACTTGGAGGTTGAGGGCAAGAGTCAGGGGACTGAGGGATAACTCCCAGCATCCTGACCGGGGGACCACAAGGGCAGTGGCTCATTGTGCATGGAAAACAGGGATGGGGGAGAGAGGAGCCATTTGGGATAGGTTATGTTTGAGATGCCGATCAGAGCCTGGAGAGAGGTCTGGGCTGGCAGACATATTTGGCAACCAGTTCACACGTAGGCCTGGGTGGAAGCAGAGGAGAACTTGGGAAAGAAGACAGGGCTTCAGGAATAGATATGGGCCCTCCAAGTCTCAGGTCAAGCAGCAGTGGGAGAGACAAAAGGCCTGTCCAGGGACCCAGCGGGCCCATTGAACCTGGGCTGGGCTGGGACTCCACAGACACCCGGTTCCTCAACCCTGAACTCTAACAAAGTAAAAAACATGGTGGCATGTGACATCCCAGAGTCAGACTTTAACAACCCCTGAAGGGTTTGGGCATTCCCATTTCCCCAGCACACAGTGACCAAGGAAATGGCTGTAGAACTTTGTGGGAGTGGACTGAGAAATATTACTGAGGATCCTTTCCACAGCATTGCAAGGGCCTCACTCCCGGGGTCCCACCCTCTTCTCCAGTGGGATTACTTAGGTCCTGATGCTTCTTCTTTTTTTTTTTTTTTCTTTTCCCCTCAGTATTCTGATATTCTGTCTCAGTTCATTTGGGCTACTAATAAAATACCCAAGACTGGGTGATTTATAAATAATAGAAATTTAAATCTCACACTTCTGGAAGCTGAGAAGTTCAAGGTCAAGGTGCTGGTGGTGTCAGTGTCTGTTAAGGATTGCTGTCTATTCCAAGAGGATTCCTTCATGCTGATCCCTCTGGGGAAGGGACACTGTGTCCTCACATAGCAGGAAATGGAGGCCAAGAAAGAACATATTCCTCCTATGGAGCCCTTCTCTAAAGGGCTCTAATGTCAATCATGAGGAAGGAGCCTTTATGGTCTCCCCAGAACTTCTTTTTTAAAAAGTTTTTCAGTAATGGTGATTGAATCCAGGGTAGCTTTACTCCTGAGCTATATCCCCAGCCCTCATTTTATTTTGTTATTTGGAGACAAGAGTCTTGCTAAGTTGCTGAGGCTGGAGAATGAACTTGCCTCAGCCTCCAAAGTAGCTGGGATGACAGGCGTGCACCACTGTGCCCAGATCCTTATCCCCTCTTGAAGTCGCCACCTCTTAATGCATTGGTAATACATTGGTAACACCTGAATTTTGAAGGAAGCACCGTCAAACCATAGCACCTTCTAACCTGGATTGATTCTGATTGTATAAATTAGCAAGTCACCGATTCTCAGCCACTCTTGCCCCTGGGAACTCTACATTCTGCAACCATCTCCGTAGCTATCTGCCAGTTGGGCCCTGCCACCAGCTGCCACCTGGCTCTTATTGCTCATTACGCTCTCACGCACCTGACTCTGACTGTTAGGCAATGCCACCTGCCTTGGCTTGACAGCCCCCTGCTTCCTGTTATTCAGGAGGCTCCTTCTCCAGAAGCATCTCCTGCTGCCAGCCCGGCATGCTGCTGCTCAGGGCCCCAGGGGCCATCTACCATCTGGTTCTTCTCATTAGTGGATGGGTGTTCCCAAGCCCTCTGGGAGACGTGGGCCCCTGGTGGATTTCCTTCCTACACAGTCCGTCAGCTCGAGGGGCCCTCCTTCTTGGAGCCTTTACTCGGCTTGCACTCTCTGCCAAGGCAACTGGGGCATTTATGCTTCTCTGAGTGGGGTCCACTGCTTCTGGACATCCAGGATCCCTGAGTGTCAGCTCTGTGCCCAGGGTGCTTGCAGGATGCTAAATCTCTCCTGTATTAGCACTTCCTCCCTTATCCAACTTCTCCCTTTCAGCTCGACCCCCTGTTTCCTGAATTCTTGCTGGGCATTGGCTGGCTCTGCAGCTCTTTGGGTACAGGGGATCAAGGTATTACAATTTCTTTGTTTCTCTCGAAGGCCTGGCACTTTCCCCATCAAAGCTGTGCCAGGTGGGGTGCTGGTGCCTGGGCAGGAGGGAGGTGGGGCACATTCTCAGGGGAGTATTCTTGTCTCTGATGGTTCCTGTCAGCTTAGCTGCTGCAGGGTCTTCACTCAAGCAGGGCTACTGGGCTGCTCTGCCTTCTCTTCTCAGTGGGTTCAGACATCAGGGAGTTGCACCTGTAGGTGTCTGCATCCCAAGTCTTGTGTCATACTCTTAATATACTGCGACCCTGGTTTTGGAGTGGGGCACCTTCCAGGGCTAGGAATTCCATGGTCTCTGAAATGCAGTGTTGGCACAGTCAGGTCCTGAGCTCTACCTCCACTCCTGGTTCTTGGCTGCAGATAAGGGCCTTCCTACAGGCTGATGAGCAGGGCCTTTAGCTTTCACTTATTTTTTTTTTGGGGGGGGGCACTGGGGATGCACCCAGGGGTACTCTAACACAGAGCCACATCTCCAGCCCTTTATATTTTCTATTTTGAGACAGGGTCTCGCTAAATTGCCCAGGCTGGCCTTGATCCTCCTGCCTCAGCCTCCCAAGTCCCTGGGATTATAGGTGTGCGCTAATACATACATATATATATATATATATATATATATATATATATCTCACCCATTCATTTTGCTTTGAATGGGTAGTGCATCATGCGGGCCAGTACTTTTGGTTCTTCAGTTAGTCATTGACTTCAGCAGGCTCCACCCTGTTTCCCAGTCCTTGTCACCAGGGCGCTCAGGACCAGGGATACTGCGTTGGCCCATTGATCCTCTTCCGCAGGTCACTGGTCCCTGCTCACCACCGAGTACAATTCGCTCTTTGTGCCAATACGGCATGCTGGGACTCTCCTTCTCCCTCCAGTGATGGGTCCCTGTTGCGTGGGCTGGTGAGAGCTGGCTCCAAAATCCCACTTCAGAATCTGCCTCCCAGGACCACTCCCAGAGCCAGCCATCCTAGACTGGGTTCCCTGGAAACAGATTCTGAGCTGGAGAACTGGGCGAGGATGTTGCCTGGGAGTGATTCCAGAAGGTACAACTCAGGGAGATAGGCAGCAGGAGGCACTGAGAGGCTGAGCTGAGGACTCTGCCCCTCCCACAGCACCCTGGGCATGGATGGGCCTCAGTGCCATCCTGCGTGGAGGCTGGGCCTTATGGATCCCCCATGCCAGGCCTGCAGACCAACCCTGGAGGAGGGTGCCAGCTCGAATGAGGTGGCTCCTGGTGAGGGATGCAGCTCTGAGGTATCATCAAAGCAGCTGGCTGGGCGTGTTGGAGCGGAGGAGGAGAACTGCTTTCCAGATGCCTAGAGATTCATGTGCTTTCAGGAGGGGGTGGGCACCATCTTGTTTATTGCTGCTGAAGGGTAAATAAGAGGAGGACCTGGAGCTGTCCCTGTTCCAGAGAGGGTGGCACCAGGCACCTGGAGAACAGGAGTAAAGACCGGCCTTTTCATGGGATCTGGAGGCATCACCCTGGCATGGGAAAGCAGTCTGGCCAGAAGGAGCGGGAAGACTGTGGGGATGTCTCCTGGGTGAGATGGAGGGCCTGCGCTCAGGACTGGGCTCCAGGGACAGCATGGCTTTCTACTTGTCTCCTTTTGTGCTCCTGTGGCTCTGCCTCACACGTTCTCAGAAGGCGAGGGAGGCGCAAAGGACCAATGAAAGCCACGGGTGCCAACCACATCTTGGTCTTGGTTGAAAGGAGCGCTCTCACACTGCCATGATCTCCCTCTGGCCGATCCCTCCTGACCTCGTTCCCTTTCTGCCTAGGCATTTCTTTTTTTCTTCTGTCCGTATGGATGTCCTCGCAGCCATCAGGGACACCTGCCCTCCAGAGACAAGCCTGCAGTTCTGCAGCTTGGTTGGTGGAAGAAGGTGGCTCACTCTCCCTTCCCTGAGCTGTGCCCAGCCTGTCTAGGAACAAGGGCACAGCTCCAGTTTTTATTAAATGAAAAGAGGAAAATATTTTTGAAAGAGGCTAAATAGAACTTCATTTGCCATGTGGTTGGAATTCACAGAGAATACTTCCCACCAGCCTTTGGGGGATTGGGTTGTTGATGGGCCCCTCTCTCTCTGTGCCTTGGGACTGGGTTTGGTTCAAAGCCTCGTCTGAAGTCCCGTGGTTGGTGTCTGGCTAGGCTGGGGCCCACGCAGCACATCTTGAGTAAATGTTTGCCTTCAGTGGCTGACTGAGGGATGGATGGGGACCCTGGAGGGCCTTCTTCTTTATAGCTTGAAGTCCCTCCCTAAACTTGCAGAAGGGTTGTGTAGAGGATCATATTCCTGAGTTAGGCAGATGTCACCAGAGAGGGGTCCAGGGAAGACAAGAAAATGTGGGAGATTTGGGAGAGAAACTCATTGGAGGTCAGCCCAGCCTCTCTGGTCCCCTTTATCCTGCTGAGGGTTTGCTGCAAACAGCTGGTAGACATGTGTGTAGGGAAAAGAGCATAAGACATTGCTATGGTTTAATGCATCTCCCCAAAGTCCATGTGTTGGAAATTTAATCCTAAAATTCATATGTGAGTGGTATTTAGAAGAGGGGTCTTTAAGAGGTGATTAGGGTTAATTGAGGTCATGAGGGTGCCCCCCTCCACCCTGGTGGGATGAGTGGCTTAATAAGAGGAAGAGAGATCTGAGCTAGCTCAGTTGCTCTCCTGCCATGTGATGCCATGTCATGATGTAGCAAAGAAAGCCCTCACCAAATACAGCCTTTATTTTTTGAGGGGACATGAGGGGTCCTGGGGATTGAACTCAGGGGTACCCAGCCATTGAGCCACATCCCTAGCTCTATTTTGTATTTTATTTAGAGACAGGCTCTCACTGAGCTGCTTAGTGTCTCATTTTGCTGAGGTTGGCTTTGAACTCACGATCCTCCTGCCTCAGCCTCTTGAACCACTGGGATTATAGGTATGTGATAGAGCTCTTTGACCTTGGACTTCCCAGCCTCCAGAAAGTGAGCCAAATAAACTTCAATTGTTTGTAAATTATCCAGTCTCAAGTGTTTTGCGATAGCAACAGAAAATGGACTAAGACAAGGCTGTAAACAGCATTTGTCTGTGTTATTAGAAACTCATTTAGCTGGACATGATGGCGCATGTCTGTAATCCCAGAAATTTGGAGGCTGAGGCAGGAGGATCCCAAGCTTGAGGCCTGTATGGACAACTTAGTGATACCCTGGTTCAAAAAATAAAATAAAAATAAAAAGCACTGGGGGTGTAGCTTAGTTGTAAAATGCACCTGGATTCCATCCCCAGTATGTACAAACAAATAAATAAACAAACAAAAGGCCCAGCCCCAAACTCTTCAAACAGCTCTTGAAAGTCTGTCATGCCCTTCTGCCATGAGGTTTTGCCTCGCCTGGGCCCAGAGCAATGGAATGGAGTGATCATGGACGGAACCTCTGAAGTCATGATCCAGAATAAACTTTCCCCTTCTGACCTGTTCTCCAGGTGTTTTGGTCACAGTGATGAGAAGCTGACTCGCACACCTGTCACCTCTGCAGGTGTGGGGCCGCTGGGCTGAGCCCAAGGGTTGTCCGTGGTGCTCTTCAGCACTTGTGCTTTGCATAGTTCACTTGGGTGCTGAGCCCCTGGGTGTCCTCAGCCTCCTGCCCCATGGGAGCCTCTCCTACCTCCCAGGCTGGGGACAATTTCTGTTCCTCCTCTCTCCCACTCTTGCAATCCCCCCCAGCTGAGCTGTTGGTTATGCACACTTGAGTGAATGTGGCCATCTAGGAGTCCCCTCTTCTCTGTCGGGAGTCTTGCCCATCGAACTTCACCTGCCTGCATGGTGGGAGGCTTGGCTGTGTCTCTGATGCAGGTGTCCCTGGGAGAGGGGTTCTGTGATCCCCAGACACTCAGCAGTGGGGGTGGTGATATCACATGGTAGGGTGAACAGGAAGACACCAGGGACCCCTGCTACTATAGTAGAAGGAGCACAGTGGGCCACTGTGAGCTCCTGGATCCCAGCTGGGAGCTTGTGCTCCTATCTGGAACATTTAAGGGGGGACCTTCCCACTCTAACAGGGCTCTGAGATCTGTAGAGAGTCTGGAGAACATCAGGGATCCCAGCTGACTCCTAATTCATCAGAATAAGTGTGCAAAAGGATTACTCCTCTTTGAAGTTTATCTTAGTCCATTTTCTGTTACTATAAGAGAATACATGAGCCATGGTAATTTATAAAGAAAAGAGGTTGGGCTTTTTTATTTGGTGGTGCTGGTGATTGAATACTGGGCCTTATGCATGCTAGGCAAGTACTCTACCACTGAGCCACATCATCAGTCCCAGAAAATAGGTTTATTTTTGCTCACAGTTCTGGAGGTTGGGAAGTTCAAGAACTCCCCACATCTGGTGATCTCTTTATGCTGCATCATAATGTGGGGGAAGAAAGCAGAAGGGCAAGCAGATGTGTGTGGAAGAGGAACTGACCATCTTCATAACAACCTGCTCCTATAAGAATGAACCTACTTTCAGGGTGAGTGAGTCATCCCTAAGGTGAAATACTTGAAATAGACAAAAGTAAAAGGAAGAAAGGTTCCTTTTGGCTCATGGTTTCTGAGGTGTCAGTCCTTGGTCAGCCAGCTCCATTACTTTTGGGCCTGTTGTGAGGCAGGTCATCATGGTGGGGAGCACAGGGTGGTCCTCATGGCAGCTGAAACATGGGCATGCCCCAAATGACCTTCTTTCTCCAACTAAACACTTCCCTTACAGGGCATGCCCCAAATGACCTTCTTCCTCCAACTAAACACCTCCCTTGCAGGGTATGCCCCAAATGACCTTCTTCTTCCTATTAAACACCTCCCTTGCAGGGCATGCCCCAAATGACCTTCTTCCTCCTACTAAACACTTCTCTTGCAAGGCAATCCCCAAATGACCTTCTTCCTCCAACTAAACACCTCCTCCTAAAACTCCCACCATCTCTCATGAGCACCATCAACTGGGGACCCAGCCTTTGACATAAGACTTCAGGGTAAATTTAGACACATGGGCAATACAGAATGGTTTCATGAAGGTAGCGCCCCGTGGCCTAATTAGTCTGTAAAGTTCTCACCACCTCTTAGTACTGCTATATGGGCAACCACATTTCAACATGAATTTTGGTGGAGATGAACCACATCCAAACCAGAGCAGGATGTGGCCGTGTCACCCCGAGTCCAGTTTGCCTTCTCTGTGACATTGCCTGCTCCAGGGCCACCATGCCATAAGTCTCTCTGGGAAACTAGTGGGCCCTGATCCTCCTCTTCTTCCTCCCACACAGAGATACATCATCCCATGAGGGTCCCAAATATGTGCAAGGGTCCAACCACCCAACTGTGGGCCCAGGACCAGTTGAGACAGGTCAGGACCCCAAGAGGATGATGAACCCCTGGACCTTGACCTCAACAATAGCCTGGGGGTCTGTCCCTGTTAAGGCCAAGCTGGTGAGCTTTTGGAGATGGTGCTCATCTCAGTGGAATCCTGGGCCCGGTCCCAGGAAGTGAACTGGGGACAGGTGGCATGAGTATGGCCCAGGGCAGCACCCAGATGGACACCATTCCCATGCTGAGCTTGGGGGCAGGCCTATGTGGGCCCCTGAGTCCAGGGAGCCTCTCCTCCAGGCCCTGTACTGGGAGCTCCTACAGAAACGACCAATTATCCTCCCAGTTGCTGGGGACTAGGTCGGTTTGCCAGAGTTCCCACAGTAATCTGAACAAAGACCTATCCTATTTCCCACCTCTTGGATGACAGGACCAAAGTCCAGAGAGGATGAGAAACTTGCTCGAGGGTGCACAGCTTCTTACAGGTTAAGATTTAAAAACGGGCTGACCACAAGGCTCACAACGGTGACCCAGGGACTGGCTATCTCTTTTTCAGAACACTGGCCCAAGACTGGGTTGGGCTCTGCCTCTCACTAATGGTGTGCTCTTGTGGACATTACCTGACCCTTCTGGGCCTGGGTTTTCTCACCAGGACCTAGGATTCTCAGAATCACAGAGGTTAGTTAATACATGCAAATTGCTTCCAACAGCACCTGATAGGAAAGAGCCCTTAACTCATTTAGCAGTTGTTAACATTGTGAGTCCTACTTGTGTTTGCCCTTTGGGCCCAGAATCTCATGTATTTTTTTACACAAACAAAACAAAAGGCCAGTTGGATGTGCTAACTGAGCCCCTCAGTGGTTTGGGTTGAACAAACAGGTGAGAAAAGCTGTGTCAACACAGGTGGGCTTGGGGTGGGCTTGGGTGCAGGGCTCAGTAGGCTGGAGGAGGCGGAGAGGGGATTGTGGGGGGCTCAGAGCCCAGAGCTGAGCTCAGGCCTGGGGGTGGCGCTCACTAAGTGTGTGGGTGGTGGTAGGGTGCTGCCAGGAGGGAGGAAGTGTTTTCTCAGAGCATGCCCTTGATTTTATCTTAAAAATGTGTGACTCATTCTACTGAACAATTTATTTATGCATCCCTTCCAGTGTAAGTTTTCTCATTGAAAAAAATGTTGTTTAAAGTGCATTTTGATAGATATCGTTTAAATTATAAATGTTTCTGTATTATAAAATAAATACTTCAGAGGATCAGTTTATTTTATATTTATCTTGTTGAAATTTTCAGGTGTATTTTTACATAATTTACATGTTTATATTTAAAAATTGAATGTGTTTCATCTTGAATAGATAATACCCAGATGTGGTAAAACCAACTCAGAGAAATTGGGAAGTCCATGAAAGCCCCCTTCTTACCTGAATGCCCCTTCCCCAGGACCACGGTTACTGATTGATTTCTTGTGCATGCTTCCAGAAATATCTGTTCTACACAAGTTGATATTTTCTTTTTGCCCTATTCTCTACACTCAAATGGCCGCACCTTGCTTTTTTTCACTCCTCAATATATCTTGGGGACGGATACAGGTTGGTATCTAAGGAACACCCTCATTTTAGTGACTGCTGGGATTGCCACAATCAACTTCACTAACCCATCGGTCACCTCACATAGTCAACTTTTTCTTTGTGGTGAGGTTGCTGAAGGTCTACGGTCTTAGTGAACTTCAAGTCAACAGGACAGTATTATTAGCCTGGCCTGGTGGGGTACCCTGCAATCCTAGCAACTTGGGAGGCTGAGGCAAGAGGATCACAGGTTTGAGGCCAGTCACAGCAACTTAATGAGACCCTGTCTCAAAATAAAATGAAAAAAGGGGGCTGGGCACATAGCTCAGCAGCAGGGCATCCCTAGATTCAAACCTCAGTATTGCAAACTACAACAAAACCAGTATTATTCACTACCGCCAAGCTGTACGTAAGGCCCCCAGAAGTTACTTATTTTGTAATTGAGAGCTTGTATCCCTTGACCAACATCTCCCCATTTTCCATTCTGTACCTCTGAGTAACCCCTGATCCCCTCTCTGCTTCCCCAGTGGCATTTGGATTAGCAGAGGCCCCTGGCCTTCCACCTGGTTCTGCAGTCATTTCCACCCGGCAGCTTCTGTGTTGTCCAGGGAGGACTGAGTACTGATCAGCATGCAGGATTTCAGCACCCACTGTCTGCAGGGAGGCAAGTCTGGCTGGGTGTCCAGAGAAAGAGCAAACGATTTAGCCAGCACTCGTCTTTCCTATGGACCTTCCCCACCGTTGGCTCCAATATTAAGGCCTCTGAGTAAGAGGGGATCACCTCCACTCCACGTACGTGGTACAGCTGTGTCCTTACTTAAAGACTGAGGCTGCACCAAGAATCATGCCACAGTTCACTGGATTCTTGGAGAGGAGCAAAATGGACTCCACATATGACCAGAGCTTGCTGGTCCCACCTCACCTTCAAGACCACTGGTCAGATGGCCTATAGAGGAAGGTCCCATGCTTACGTTGCTCTGCCTAATTCAAAGGAAGGGGTGCTGAGGGTTAGGTGCATGAACCCCCTATGGCCCAAGAACCACAGTGTCAACTCAGAAAACCAAGGTGGGCCTCAAACAGAGGGGAGATAGGCAAGCACTGTTCCATCCTTCTCTGTCTCTCCAATTTGCTGATCATATCTAAGTGAATTGGTGTCATGATTCATTTATGATCTGCAATATGCCTACATTTCCAAAGTTAGTTTTTCCTGTTAGGAAATGAGTTGAAAACAGGCACCCTGTGTGTGTGTTGGAAGAGGGTGCTCTGGGGTGTTAAAGGGCAAAGGGGACAACATTCGGTCCCCAGCTGTCTGTGGATTGAGTGGTAGTTTCTACTGAAGTTCATTTGAGTGTCTAAGAATCTAGGTCATAGGGGGCCCAGGCACAAAGCAGTGGTTGTCCTTCTGGGGCCAAGACATTAGTGATGCCCCCACTCTATCTCAGGCACACAGACGGCAGGGAGTAGGGATGGTTGGGTTATCCTTACCCACTACCCAAGAACAGGCCCCAAATATAGTCTTCCATTGCTGACTCAGTCCTTCCAACCTGCATCGTGCTGGAAAAGAAAAATACGGTTGGTTCTCTGTACCCACAGGTTCTGCATCTACGAATTCAACAAATCATAGGTAGAAAATTTCCAGAAAAAGTTGTGTGTGTACTGAACATGTACAGACTTGTCATCATTCTGTAAAAAAATGTAGCATAACAGCTATTCATATGACTTACATTGGAGTGGGCATTGTGAATAATCTAGGTATTGTGTATAATCTAGAGTACCCCTGGGTTCAAACCGCTGAGGGGCCCAGACTGGGGCTTTGGGCTGGGGAGCTGCCTTTCTCAGGCACCTGGAGGGGATATCCCCTGTGCAGGACAGAACTCCTTAGTGGCTGTGGTCCGCACCCCCCCCCCCATATGTTTAAAAGCATGGGTGTGTGTGCAAAGGCTACATGCAAACCCTGCACCTTTGTATGTAAAGAACTTGAGCACCTGTGGATTTTGGTATCCTTAAAGGGTAAGTGGCGGTCCTGAAACCAACCTCCCACGGTTACCAAGGGATGTCTATGTTTTGCATTTTATAAGGCTGAGTTATATTGGAGAACTTGGATCAGTGTTGGGATAACACCTTTGCATTTTCCAAAGTGCTTTCCAATGTCTTATTTAATTAGTTCTCAATCTAAGTGTCTCCTATGGAAATAATTTCCAACAGCTGCTTCATGATGGTAGACCAAGCATAAGTTTCCCCCAAGAGAAATTATAAATAAAGGTATTTTAAAGGGAATAAAATAAATACACAGCTGTGATAAAAAACGAAGATGAGAACTGTTGAGGATCAGAAATTGTCAAGAATCCTTGAAAAGAGGAAATAACACAGGAGGTGTTTCAAGAGGGAAATAGGGCTATGTGGCCGATTCCCATGTGCAGGTAGGTTGGGGAAGAGTGCTAGAGATGATGGATAGGTATGGAGGGGTGCAGACCTGGAGAGGGCAGGGCACAGGTGCACCCCAAGGGGGTCTGTTGGGATGTCCCAGCGGCTGAATCCGGGGGCCAATCTCTGGGCTGTCTGCCTCCTCTTGGTGCGTGCACCAGTGATGGGGTATCTGACTCCAGCTAGTGCCCCCGATGTAGGTAGGGGCTTGGGTAGAACAGCATATTAGAGTTCTGGGGATGCCCTAGCAAAGCACCACAGGTTGGAATGCTTAAACAGCAGTTTACTGTCTCATGGTTCAGGGGAATGGAAGACTGAGATCTAGTTGTGGGCAGGGTTTGTTCCTCTGAGGGATGATGAAGAATCTGTCCCATGCTACTCTGTCTGAGTCTGTTTTCATTTCTGTGACCCCATACTTGACAAGAACAACTTAGAGGAGGAAAAGTTTATTTAGAGCTAACGGTTTCAGAGGTTCAGCTCATGGTCTGCTGATTCTATTTCTCTGCACCAGGGAATGATGCTCATCTCTCTGTGAAGCAGAGAGACAAAGAGGAAGGAGCCATAGGGAAAATGTACCCTTCCAGGGCACACCCCAGTGACCCACCTCCTCTAGTCATGCTCCACCTACCTACAGTTATCATGCAATTCTAGATCAATCTAGGATGGACTGATTAGGTTTCAGCTCTCAAAGTTTGATAATTTCTCCTCTGAATATTCCTGCATTATCAGGAGATTTTTGGAGGATATCTTGTATCAAAACCATAACATTCTATCCTAGCTTCTGATGGTATGCTGACAATCTTTGGTATTCCTTGGCTTCCGTAAGCCTGATCTCTGCTTTTATCTTTACATGGACTTTTCCCTGTGTACATGTCTTTGTCCAAATTTCCCCTTATAAGGATGCTAGTCATTAGGGATTAGGGGCCCAACCTACTTTAGTATGGCCTCATTTTAACTAATTGCATCAATAATAACCTTATTTCTAAATAAAGTCACATTTTGAAGTACTTGGAGTTACTACTTCAACATAAGAATTTTGAAGGGACACTGTTCAACTCACAACAAACACGGTTACCAAAATTTAGAAAAAGAGATATAGGGGTATCCTCTCCTGATGATACTTCCTGATCTTCCTTCCTCACAGAAAAACTCCTACATCTGCCCTGAGGCAGACTTCTTACACTGTGAAGCAGAGAGTGTAATTGCATCTCATCTACCAAGATTGGTAGAATACACAGTTAAGAATCGTGAAATATCAGAAGAACACCAGCATTGGAGATAAATATATGAATAGAAAATAATACCCAGAGAAATGATTTAATAAAGAAAGATGAGAATATTAAGTGTAAGAGTAATATTATTATTCCCTGAGAGAGAAGAGAGTAACCTATCTACAAACAAGAACAGTAAGATATAAAAAAAGAATAAACTAAGAGATCTTGGGAAAGAGAAATCCAACCTACTATTGAATAGTAGGCTAGGCTGAGCTGAAGAGTGGCTTGGGGTTATCATATTAAGCTGAGAAAATGTTCTAGGGCCATGCTACTCAAAGTGTGGGCCATCAGTACCACCAACAAGCTTGTTAAAAACACTCAGGATCTGCATTAAACAAGATAGCTAGGGAATGTGTATATATTGCAGCAAGTTGGACTGCAATCCAAAGGGATGATGAGATAGAAAATGAAAGATAAGTTGAGAGACATGGAGATACGTTCTGAAATTGAAGCAATTGAAGCATGTTCAAGAGGGGAAAAGTGACAAGAGGAGGGAAGGCAACATTTAAACAAAAATATTTGAGAATACTATGGAATAGAAAGATAGGACCTGAAACCTTAGGTTGAAAGAGTGGAGCAAATACCAAACAAGACAAAAACAAATGGGCAACCAAAGAAATTCTCACATCTGGCCATGCATATTGAAAGAGCTCCTAAAATACAAAACCAAGTAAAGAAAAAACCTTTTTCTACAAAAACATGAGAACCAGATAACATCAATCTTCTCATGAACAAAATTGATATAGGAAGAAATGGAGCAAAGCCTTCAAAGTACAAGGATACAATATTCATTCAGAATCTTGAGTTTTATACCCAACTGAAATAGCAACCAATTTTGTACAAAAGCAGAATAAAGACACTTCTGAACATAGAAGGACCCAGGAAATCTCTTGTGCACAATACCTGTCTGAAAAAATAGGGTATTAATTCCAGCAATAAACACAGTGAATCCAGGGTTCCTTTTTTTTCCCAATGTAATGTTGGTGTGGGGAAATCAAGTCTCAATAAGGTTGAATAACTGCCTGAGGTCATACATTTCATAAATGACAAGGCTGGGACATAAAGTCAGGCCTATGTGGTTCTAAAGGCTTTATAGCTTCCACCTCATCAGCTGTCCCTCACCAGAAGTATCTGTGGCCCTTGACCAAAATACAGATTCTCAGAGCTATAGAATCAACCGTCTAAGGGAAGAGTCTAGACCTCTGCACTGGTAGGTTTCAGAGGAAGTTGGAAGGAAAGCTTTTAGCTGTAGTCTGGGGGAAGCACCCCTGAAACATACTGAAAAGAGACCTAGATGATTTGAGTGCTTTATGAAGGAGGAGAGGTTTTTAAAATCATGGTAGACAATGAGGAGGGGGCATTTGAGGGGAGAAAGCCATTCTCACTGAGTGGAGTGAAATGGACCAGAAAACAAAGGCAGAAGATGAGCAAGTTGCAAAATCAAAAGTCAAGGGATCTACTCCTTGACTTGCTGACAGCCGCTTTCTCAGTGTGTGTTCACGAAGTGTCTCTTCTAATAAGGGCACTAATCCCATCACAAGGCCACACCCTCATGACCTTCTCTAACACTAACTCACTCCCAAGGCTCCATTTCTAAATACCATCACATGGAGAGTTAGAACTTCAACATATGGATTTGGGGAGGAGGCATAAACATTTGGTCCATAACACTAAATATGCACCAACCAGGGATGGTTTCAGCTCCGTATTCATTACATCATATGATACCTAATTGCACCTGCAAAATCACCTACAGTTTCCCATTACTTTCCGGTTGTCTTTTGGCACTGGTACTATCTTGGATGGTTGGTTTACTTCCCTGCCATGCTCCCTTGTATATGCACAAAGAAGAATTCCCTGTTTCAGACATGGACAGTTTTCCTTTGTGCTGGCTTAGAATCATTCTGCCTGTGGATGTGGTGGGCCCAGGTGACTCTGTGACCAGCACTGCCTGCCTGTTCGCAGCCTCCAGAACAACAAAGTATTGATGGAGCCTGGGCATTCCCTATGGAGGGTTTTCAATCATCTTGGTGCTGAGGTACCTCTGCTGAAAACTTTTCACCCAGGACTAGAGCAATCCTGAGGATCTCTTGGGTGGCTTTGATGAGGCCCATTGGATGCGGGATAGAAGCCAAGTTTGAGGAAATATATCTCATTTTTATTTCCCAGTTTTGTTTGGCTTTGTATGTGTGGGAAAGTCATGCTGGTTACAATCTTGAGCTATTATTTGGAGACTTGGGGCTGGGGGAAAATTTCCTTTCTCCATTGGTCTAAGCCCTGCTGGAGAGTTTAATGAGCCTGGGACTCAAAAAACTGAGCTGAAATTACAGTAAAGAGTTTATTCTTGGCAAAAGTTCATTTTCCTCTTCCTTGGGAAAAGAGTACTAAAATGACTTACAGGAGGTTCGAAAAAAAAAAAAAAAAGAGCTTGGTGGATGTTAAAGATTCTTGGGAAATGTTTTTAATGATTTGAGTGTAAATTAATAAGAAACAAATGCATAGTATTTTCTTTCCTAGACCATGAAAATAAAAAGAAATAATAAAAAAAAGTCAGAGGGTCCATGGAGACCAGATCAGATGTGTGAGTTGCTAAGAACCTCTTGTGGCTGAGGAGCCCTGAGGGTGTCCCGCCCACCTGGAATGGGACTCTGTTGGGTCCTAGCTGGACCCAACCCTTTACAGATGCTTGTGGAGTGGATGATTAGTCTGGATATGAGGATGGCTGGATACGAGGCTGGCTTCTTCTTAGTCACATGGACATTCAGCCAGCATTTGCTGCGTACCTATGACCAGTCAGTTTCGGATAGGACCCTGTGGGCATGGAGATGGATTGGCCACCTCCATTGTTCTGGGTCCAAGGTAAGGCAGCCCATCACAGAGGAAAGCTCCTCAGCTTATGGTAGGGTCAGGAAGCAGAGGAAAGAGGGTGTAGGGATCACAAGGAGGATGCATTCTTTCAAAGCATACCTCCTCTAGACATGCCCACCTGCCTAGAGCTACCACCCAGGCAGTCCGTTAAAATTTGAATAGAAAACTAAGTTACAGCTCTCCTGATCTATTCATTCCACCTCTGAATACTCCTGCAGTACCAGGAGATTTAGGGGGGGAACCTCATACCCAAACCACAACACCGTGCTCCCTGTGAGTTGATGTTTTCCCTCTGTGTCTCGTGGTACATGAACTTCACCTATCTTTCCTCAAGGCGGGAGGTTGGTGTGATTGCTTTCTCCTTTTGGGACCCTCTACTCTGACTCTTCCCTGCACAAACTCCAGGTGTTGTCTTTTCTCTCTCTATATAACCTGATCTTTCCTGTACCGGATATCCCTTGAGTTCCCTGATAGGAGTGGGTACAGTTTGCCTGAAAGGAGACCTATAGTGCCCGCTCCCCTCCCCCCCCCCACAGCCCCGCCACAGACTCAATCAGCAATCAGCAGAGAGATCTGTTCAAGAGTCCCCTTTGACACGTGTTGGGATTCTTCCAGGCTAAATCTGCAGGTTCTGGAGAACTTCCATTCTGACAGGCAGCTTGGCTTCCTAGAAACAACAGGCGACGTGCGATTGCTGGCTGGTGACCTTGGGCAGGTTATCTCTCTTGTTTGAGTCATCATGCAACCTGCCTTGCAGGTTTAGTGAAAAATTAAATGGGATAATGTGTAATGACATACTGAAGGAGTGGCTTGCAGTATGTTAGCGTCACGATTACTATCTGGGAAATGATGCATGTGGCTAGAATACACAGGCATTGGCTTCTTGATTGGAGCAACTAACGGTTCATAAACCTTTTCCAGATGGATAAATTAACTTTTTAGTGCAGACCAAGCATCCCTAACCCAGAAAATCTAGAATTCAAAATGTTCCAAGATCTAAAAGATTTTTCAGAGTCAACATGACATCACAAACAGAAAATTCCACACCATACATAGAACTTTGGTTCATGCACAAAATTATTAAAAATATTGTATAAAATTGCCTTAGGCCATGTGTATGAAATATATATGAAATATAAATGAATTTTGTGTTTAGTCATGAGTGCCGTCCTGAAGGTATCTCATTACGCATATGCAAATATTCCAAAATCTGAAAAAATCTAAAACCTCAAACACTTCTGGTCCCAGGCATTTTGGAAAGAGATATTCAATCTATACCTTAACCTTAAGTCAGAGCTTATAGCAAGGAAGGACATTTATGAGGCAAGTGCATGTTCCATATTTGGGAGGCAATGTAGGGCTGTGGCTAGGAGTCTGGGGCTAGCAGCGTGCATCTAAATCCTTCTGAGCAACACAGAGAAATGATTACCTCTCCCACCATACATATTATTTTCAAAATATTATTCATTATTATTATTATTTTTTTCCCAGTGCTGAAGATCAAACTCAGGTCCTCACAGCGGCTTAGGCAAGTGCCCTACCACTGAGCTGCACCTCTGGCCCCTTAGGTGTTATTGACAAGTAGCATTTTAGTTCCACTTTTTTATATTCCCAAATCAGTATTATACAGATTTACATAATCCATGTATTATTTATACAATCAATGCTTGAATAGATTTTCAAACTTCTTTACCATTCTCTTTATCATTGCTTCTTTGTGTCTACATCCTCTTGCTTCAAAAAAAAAAAAAAAATCCTCTTGCTTCAGTTTTCTTCTCCAAGTTCTTTCTTCAGTACTCTTTGGTGAGGGTCTATGACTGGTGGACTCTTTCAGCCCACTGTCAACTGATGGGTATTTTTCTCAGCATTTTGCAAAGCTGTTCTGTTGTCTCTATTATTCTATGATGGAGATTGTTCTTCCTTCAATTCTTATTTTGTAGGTAATCTGTCTTTTCTTCCTGGTTACTTTTAAGATCACAGCATTATATTTGGATTCTGTAATAGTATTATGTGTCTGGAGTGAGTTTATTTCTATTTATCCTTTTTGGGAGTCTTGATTCATGAGTATGTGGACCAATATCATATGGAATATTCTCGGCTGTTATTTCTTCAAATACTTCTTTTATCCTAGTCTCTCTTTCTCTTTCTGAAGTTTCTACAATTTGTTGATTTTTCTCATTCAATTCATATACCTCTTAACTCTCTGCCTTTGCAGTTCTAGTCTCTCTTTATTTCTTTTGCGTTTCCTGGCTTAATTGCTTCAGATCTAACTCCAGCTGTTTTCAATTTATTGTTTAAGCTACGCACTGGTTGAGTTTTTAATTTTAGTGCCTTTGCTTTTTATTTACTGAGATCCTGTTTGTGTAGTTTTTCAAATTGGTCCATTCATTTTAAAAAACAGCTTTTTTTAAAAAATTCATTTCTGTCTTTAATAGTTTGAAATATACTTACCTTATAATCAAATTATCCCATAGTCTGGGTTAATATTTCTGTTTGCTGTTTGCTGACTTTCACTCATGTTAGATGATCCAATTGTGTGTTTTGTAATTTTTCATTGTGAGCTTTTCTTCGCAGTGGCTTTGAGAATCTCTTATGGACTAAACTGAGGTTGTGTCCCTCCAGATTTAGTTTTTGCCTCTGCCAGGTGCCCCAGGGACATCACGAGCTTGTCATTTAATTTTTATGTTAATTTTTAGGCTGGCTGTGGAGGGTAATGTGATTTTTCCAATCTGAAATGGGTCTCGGGTTCATGTTGCTGATTCTCAGTGGAACTTCTTTTTTTTTATCTGAACCTAGAGAGCAGGAAGAAGAGATAAGCTTCTAGTAGTAGCCTGTGCCTGTGAATGGACTTTCCCCCTAGGCTCCCTTTTTCTGGGTCTGTAGCCATTTAGGGGACTGACCTACCCACCTTACTCCCTCTTGGTTGGGGCTTTCTGTTCCCACCTACATGTTCACTCTTTCTTCTCTTCTAGGCTTTTCCCGTGACATAGTTTCATTTCCACATTTCTAATTTAACCCAATTCAATTCTGTAATTGCATATTAAATACCTACTATGTCCCAGAAACTTAAAGTTGCAGATCTGTCCTGCTGGCTCCTTCAAACATGTGATTGGGATCCTTGGGAGCACTGCACCCCAGCTATTGTCTCCATTTACATTCCAAGAAATCCCCGAGTTCATTCTTTTTTCATACCTTCCCAGGTGCAGTAAGCAAAAAGATTATGGCTAGATCGTGCATCTCCTCCGACTTCAGCGGGGCAACTTCCTCTGGTTGTATTTTTTTTTTTTTTGTCCTTAGATTTGGAGGGGGATCTCACAAATTTGATTTAGCTTCTTTCCAGGTCCACTGTACCTTTCAGAACACCATTCCATTGTTGCTTTAAGGAGAGCTCAGAGCCATAGGGATGTGCTAATTAATGAGAAATCCCCTTGAGTCAAAAGGGAAGGCCATCAACATGCTAATGAGACCAGTTGGAAGGGAGGATTGGACCAAGTAAATTATTCTCTTCTTTGCTCTTGGCAATGCACTAGAATCTGGGAGACTAAAACGCAATGTTTAGTTTAGTGGAGTTTTTGATTTTTGATCTCTCTATGGCTGCCAGAGCCCTTCTACCTGTGATGGCAGAACTTGGAAGGATGTCTAGCCATCAGCTGATGAATAGAAAGAAATCAGCTGATGCCAAGGACAGGCTGTTAAGGCACTGTGAAGAGGCAGGCCAAGGACTAGCACCAGGTGTGGAGGAAGGAGACCCCCATCCTAAGGGTGTTACTTAGCTGTGTGATTTTGGACATATTCTTTAACCTCTCTGAGCCTTGGTGCTCTCCTCTATCAGAGATGTTTCTTCATATCTTCAGGGTTACTGCAAAAGTCACATGAGGTCATGCACAAGAAATGTTTTTTGAGGATTAAACAATGTAAAAGACTAATAGTAACTGATTTGAGAAGATTTTTGAACGACAATGCTTTCAACCAAGGACATAACAAATTATCTTAGCTATAAGGCAGGCTTTTCTGCAGACTCTCAAGGGTTTCCTCCCTCTCCTGTGGGGAAGCTGTTAAGCTGGTTAATTTCAGTTACAGATGGGCCTAACACATATTGGATATGTTTAAATTAAGTCAAACAAATAAAAATTCATTTCCCTCCTTTTCTGGAAGTCAGGCATGATTGGCACTAATATGGGAGCTCAATAGTTAACAAGCACCAGGGCAGCTCAGGAGGATCCCTGCCTGGGGGTCCTCTACACTGAGGTCTAATCCGTGGTTCACAGGGGCTTTTGGAAAAGGCAGCATGTAAATAAAAAGGTAGGACATGGGCTCATACTTTAAGTGCTTGGAAGAGTACTTTATCATAAGGAGTTTTCAAAGCAAAGGATTTTTAAAAATACTTCTAACCATTAGCTCCATACAGGTTTTGGTTGGACAGTGCATATGTTCATCTTATGAATATTCTAAAATTGGGTCCCTTTGCACATTGAAGCTGTCAAATTAAGAGGTTCTGCTGGGTGGAAGGTGATCAGGGCATTTGCAGGATCCCTGTGAGGGGGATGGGGGGGGTCCTGGACTCACCCCTCCTTCTCTGCTTGTTTCCCCCAGGGTCAAGGCCACTGGATAGGTCTTGGGGTTTCCTCAAGGGTCGATTTCCCAGCTCTGCCTCTCTCCAGCTCTGGGACCAGGGCCAGTGGCCTGCACTCTCTGCCCTCAGAATTCTCACCTGGAAAACCAGACAGAGTGGGTGCCTTGGTGCCTGATGAATGCTATTGAAGGAAAGAATGCGGAATTCTAATTCCAGGAAGTTATTTTACTGCCTGCAAATAACCGGCTCCAGCTTGTTTCCGGGTGGGGTTGGATGCTCAAAGATTGTGAGCAATGAGCTAGTCTGGAAAGGAAGGAAAGGAGGATCACAAAGTTACGGAGCAAGGAGACTCTGCCAGGAGATGGACTGAGTCGTCTCCTGTGCAAGTGCCAACACTCTCTCTGGCAGGTAGGACTGCATTGTTTCTAAGAGCCAGTTATGGGGACTCTGTGCACCCCTGCACCCTCTCTCCTCCCACTTCCTGTGGGACTGGCTGCTCCTTTTGAGGGGCTTGCACATCTGGTTAAGTTCTAGCCTATTTCCCTCTTGGGTAGGAAACACAGCCAAGCCGTCTTAGGATTGCATGTTCACCACTTGAAACTCACAGGTGTTTTGCTGGGGCCAGGTTCTTCTTCACTGAAGAAATAGTCAAAAGGAGAGGGGAGCCTGGGAAGGCTGACATCTGTGAAGTCACCCTTGTCAGCCAGCCAGACTGGAGTGCAAAGGACACTCTGAGCCCACCTGGGACTTTAGGTTAAGTGTTTGGAGGTTTTGACACAACGGAGCAAAAGCTTTGAACAGAACCCCTTGGCTTCTGTTTGTGCCCGGGGTCAGGAAGTGCAGTGTGATTTTACTTTCAAGGGATGACTGCTGCAGATTCACTCGTGATCCAGTCATTGCCTAAAAACTCCCACCTCCAAACATTGCTGCATTAGGGACCAAGTCTTCAACACATTAGCCTTTGTGGGGACATTGTAGGTTCAAACTGTAGCACTGTGTGAACAGGGAGACCCAGGAGGGAGTGACCAGCCACGCACCACTTGGTCTTGATCTGTTGCTCCCCAGTGGTTAGCGATGCCGAACATCTTTTTGTGAGCTTATTCGGCACTTGGATATCCTCCTCTGTGAAATGTTTCTTCCTGCTCTTCGCCTGTTTTCTAAGTGGATTCCTTGTTATTTTTACTGTTGAGTTTTAGAAATAGATTTATATACATATGAAGCTCGATAAATTATATATATATATATACATATATAAATTTTATAAACTTTCATGTTTTATAGATTATACATAAAGAAAGTTCTTTATATAGTCTAGAAACAAGCCATTTATGAGACATGTGGTTTGGGAATATTTTCTTTTTATCCTCTTAGCAGGGTTGCTCACAGAATAAAAATTGAAATTTTGATGTAGTCAAATGTATTTCTGTTACTATGACATAATACCTGAGATATGCCAACTTACAAGGTGAAAATTTTATTTTGGCTAACAGTTTTGGAGCTTTTGGTCCACAATCTATTGGCTTCTTGCTTTGGGGCCTGGGGTAAGGCACATCACGATGGGAGCAAGTGGTGGAGGAGGCTGCTCACCTCATAGCATTTGGGATGCAAAAGAGAAAGAAAGGGCCTGGAGTCAGAGTACTCCCTTCAAGGGCAGACCCTCAGTGACCTAACTGCCTCCTAGTAGGTCCCCCTCTTAAAGGTTCTACCATTTCCCAATAGTTCCACTGTCTGGAAAGACACATATCCAAACTATAGCACCTAATTTATCAATATTTCTCTTCTATGGACCTTTGGTGTCATGTGTAAGAAGTGTTCACCAAGCCCTAGTACCTGAAGATTTTCTCATATGTTTTCTTCTAAGAAATTTAGAAGTTAATTTTTGTATAAGGGGGTGAAGCTTCGGTCAGGATTTTTTTTGTTGTTGTTTATTTGTAGATATATAATTTCCACTGCACCATTTTTTGAAAAGGCTACCTTTCCCCTGTTGCATTTGTACCTTTGTCAAAAATCAGTTGGCTGTATTTCTGGCTTCTCTATTTTGTTCCACTGATTTATAGGTCTGTCCCTCTGCCCACACAACAAAGTCTTCATTCCTATAGCTATCTAAGACTTAAAATTGCATACAGTGGTTCTTCCCACTTTATTCTTCTTTTCAAAATTATTTTTGTTAGTGCAGATTCCTTGAGCTTCCACATAAATTTTGGAGTACGTTTGTCTATATCTTCAAAAATTCTTGTTGGGATTTTGATAGGCATTGCATTAAGACTTGTAGACCATTTGGGGATAAAATCGGTACTTTTTGCTAAATGATTCAGTTCAGTTAGGATTCATTTCCATCCATGAATACTGTATGTCTCTGCACTTATTTAGATTTTGATTTCTTTCATCAGTGTTTTGTAATCTTCAGCTAAGTTTATGTTGTATTAGGTTTACATGTATTTTAGGACTGAGGCTATAACTCAGTTTTAGAGTGCTTGCCTGGTATGTATGAGGTCGTAGGTTCAATTCTCAGTACTGCAAAAAAAAAAAATTCATAGCTGTAAATAGTATTGTATTTTTAGTTTCATTTTCCATGGGTTCTTTATTGCTAGTTGAAATACAGCTGATCTTTATATGCTGATTTTTTATTCTGAAACCTTGCTGAAATTAGTTCTAGGATTTGTTTTATAGAATCCATGAGCCTCTCTAAATTTATCACTTACTAAATATGTTATCTTCCAGTAACTTTATTTCTTCCTTTCTGATCTGTATCCTTCTCCTCCCTGACCCTCTCCTCTTATTTGAACTGGCTAGAACTTCCAGAGTTATACTGAACAGCAGCTGCAAGGGACGTCCCTGTCTTGTTACAATTTTAAGGGGAAAATACTGTCTTTCATCATTAAATTTAATATTAGCTGAAGGTGTTTTGGTAGAAGTTCTTCATAAAGTTGAGGAAGTTCCCCTCTATTTTTTTTAATGTTATTGAGTTATGACAAGTAATTTTCCTGCACCAGTTGACATATGATTTTTCTTCTTCATCTGTTAATATGGTGGATTGTATTAATTGATTCTTGAAGGTTGTATCAGCCTTGAGTACCTGGAATAAAACCCCCTTTGATCATGATATACAATTCTTTTTTAATCTGTGGCTGAATTCTATAATTTGTTGCTGAATTCTATTAGCTAATGCTATGTTAAGGATTTTTATATCTATGTATGTAAGGGATATTGGAATACTTTTCTCTGTGTAGTCATTCTTTGATAGCCATAGGAGATTGGTGCCAGGTCCCTTTTCAGATATCATAATCATCATATGTTCAAGTCTCTTATGAGAAACAACAGGTTATTTGAATACAAACTATGCGTGTCTTTCCATATGCTTTAAATCATATCTTGATTATTCATAGTACCTAATACAATGTAAATACTATGGAAATAGTTGTTATGCTATATTGTTTAGGGAATAATGATGAGAAAAAAGTCTGTAAATGTTCAGTACAGACACAATTTGTTTTCAAATATTTTAAATCTGTGTTTGCGTGAATTCACAGGCTTGAAACCTTGGATATGCAGGTCTGATTACTCTCTCTGTCTTATTTTGGTCTGGCTTTATAAAGTGAGTTGGGAAATGTTTTCTTGTTTTATTTCCTGGAAAAGATTGTGTAGAACAGGCGTTAATTCTTTTTTTTTAAAGTTTCTTTTTTAAATTTATATATGACAGCAGAATGCACTACACTTCTTATTACACATATAGAGCACAATTTTTCATATCTCTGATTGTATACACAGTATATTCACACCAATTCATGTCTTCATACCTGTACTTTGGATAATAATGATCATCACATTCCACCATCATTAATAACCCCATACCCTCTCCCTTCCCCTCCAACCCCTCCATCCCCTCTGCCCTATCTAGAATTAGTCTATTCCTCCCATGCTCCCGCTCCCTATCCCACTATGAATCAGCCTCCTTATATCAAAATTTTAAAAAAAAATTGTTTTTTTGGGACTGGCTAACTTCACTTAGCATTCTCTTCTCTAACTCCATCCATTTATCTGCAAATGCCATGATTTATTCTCTTTTATTGCTGAGTAATATTCCATTGGGTATATATGCCACATTTTTTTTTTAATCCATCATCTATTGAAGGGAAGACTAGGCATTAATTCTTTAGTTATTCAGTAGAATTACCCAGTGAAATAATTTGGCCCTATAGATTTCCTTTTGGGAGCTTTTAAATTACAAATTCAATTTCTTTAAGAGTCATAGGGTTATTCAAATTATGTATTTCATACTGAGGGTACTGTAGTAGTCTGTGCTTTTTGAGGAGTGGTCTGTTTCATTGAAGTTGTGTTTTTTTTGGTATGTAAAGTTGTTCGTGTTACTGTTCCTTTGCTGTTCTTTCAATGTCTGTAGGTTACAGGCCCTGTTACAGTCCTGATTGGTATTTTCTAACTTTTCCCTTTTTCTTTGTCAGTCTTGGCAGACATTTGTTAATTTTATTGATTTTTTTTCTCCAAGGAACTCATTTTTCATTTCATTGATTTTTCTCTATTGTTTTCTGTTTTCAATTTCATTGATTTCTGCTCTTGCCTTTAGTAGTTTCTTCCTTCTGCTTGCCTGGGGTTTATTCTGCTCTACTTTTTCTAGTTTCTTAAGGCAGATCTGAATTTATTGTTTTAAATCTGCAGTGGTTTGGAGAAGGGTCCCCCAAAGGCTCCCATGTTAAAGGCTTGTCCCCTGCCTGGAGCACAGCTGGGGGGAGGTGGAAGCTCAGGAGGTGAGCCCCAGTAGGAGTTCTTCAGGTCCCTGGGGATGTGTCTTGGAAGGGGACTGTGGAACCCTGGCTCCTTCCTCCTTCCTTCTTTTTGCTTCCTGATGGGGAGGTCTGTGGTTTGGCTCTGCCATGCATTCCCACCATGGTGTGCTGCCTCATCAACGTGGTCGATCGATGATGGACCGTAACCTCGCCAAACTGTGAGCCAAATAAAAGCTTTTCTTCGAAAAGTTGATTATCTCAATATTCAGTTACAACATTGGAAAGTGACTAACACATCATCTCTCCCTCTTTTCTGATGTAAGGATTTATTGCTATATATTTCTAAGTCTCCTGGTGTTGGCATTTTACTCGTTTGGGGAAATTCTAGAAAATTTTCTTCTCTTTATTTCCCTTTACTTTCCCCATTTAGAATGTAATTGTCTTAAACATTTTCCCTACATACCTTAAGAACCATGTCGGACGATGATATAATTTCTGCTTCAGCCAATTGGAAACTCAGGATGAGTTTTTCTGTTTACCTATATTTTTACTTTTTCTGTTTTTTTTTTCTTTCTGATTTTTCAAGGTGCCTTCTTTAATCATTTTGTTTTTCTTTGTCAAGAAACTTATTGCTCTTTTCTTTCAGCACTTGAAACATATCGAGTTACCTCTTGGGGTTCCTATAGTTTCTAAGGTGAGATGGTCTTTCATTCAGGTTAGATCTTCTTTAAAGTAAGGTGTCTTTTCTCTCTTGATGCTTTCAAGATTTTTAAATTTGTCTTTGGAATTCACAAGTTTGATTATGATATCCATGGCATAATTTCTTTGTGTTTATCCTGCTTGATGTTTGCCCAGTTGCTTGAATGTGGAGGTTTACATCTTGTGCCAAACTTGTGGATATTTTGGCCTTTACTTTTTGAATATATTTTTGGTCCCATCCTCTCTCCTCTCTCTCTTGGACTCAGATGACATAATCTTAACAGTTTTGTCATTCATTGTCCCATAGGTCTGTGGATGCTTCCCCCCCCCCCAATCTATTTTCTTTTTGCTATTTAGATTGGGTAATTTCTCTCTACTTCCAAGTTCACTGAGACTTCTGTGCTCTATATTCTACTTTTCCCCATCCATTGAGATTATTACTACGGTTATTGTATTTTTCAGGTCTAATATTTCCATTTTCTAGATGTTCTTTTTTCTTTGCAAGATTTTCTATTTTCTCATTTTGAAAATGTGATCATGAATGCATCATTGTAGCATTTTTATCATGGCTACTTTGAAATCCTTATTAGATAATTACAGCATCTGTGCCATATCAGTGTTGCCATCTGTTATGGTTTGGATGTGAGGTGTCCTCCAAAAGCTCATGTGTGGGACAATGCAAGAAGATTCAGAGAACAAATGATGGGGTTTTAAGAATCTTAACCCAATCAGTGAATTAATCCCCTGATAGGGATTAACTGAGTGGTAACTGAAGTGCTGGGGTGTGGCTGGAGGGGGTGGGTGTTGGGGCATAGTTTGGGGTGTATTTTGTGTCTGGCCAGTGGAGTCTCTCTTTGCTTCCTGATCATGAGGTAAGCAGCTTCTCTCTGCCACACTCTTCTGCCATAATGTTCAGCATCACCTGGAGCCCCAAGGAATGCAACTGGTCTTAAGACCTTTGAAACTGTGAGCTCTTAAATAAACTTTTCCTTCTCTACAATTGTTCTGGTCAGCTCCTTTAGTCACAGCAGCTAAAAAGCTGACCAAAACACCATCCATTTATTGTCTCTCTCATTCTAGTTCAGATTTTCTTGGTTCCTGGTATGAGTGATTTTCACTTGACCCCTGGTCTTTTGGGGTATTATGAAGCCTGCAGATCTTATTTAAATCTCTCTTTTATCAGGGCTTCTTGGGCTCTGCTTCTGTGGAGAAGGAGGATGTTTCTGTTTTCAGGTGGGCCTGGACTCCGGTTCCCCCTTTGGCCTCCACGGACAGCTTTGTCAAGAAGAGAGGCCATGACACTGCTGAAATGGGTGGCCTGGGTGCCTCCTGACTGTTCCCTTCTGGTCCCCCCTCATGCTGCAGAGTGGGGAGTGACCTCCTCAATGCTGGGTGGTGGAAGAAGCTGCAGCCCACTGGGTCTCCTGACACCACTTCAGCAAGGAGGGAGAAGGGTGTCTGATCACACCAAGTCGGGGTAGAAATCCAGGATTCCTCATGGGCTCCAGGGACACCGTGAGCAACGGTGGGCGACCTTCACTCCTGGTGGGGGATGTCTCCAGCTTCACTGGTGGGAGTAGATAGATTTTCTTCCTTGGCTGGAGTAAAGCAATGACTGTCTGAAAGTTATGAGTCTTGCTATGCTGCCTTATTTGGTCCTTTGGAGAGCTGGCTTTTCATAGGGCTTTGTTATATGGAGCCTGATGACACTTCCAGATTATCAGCATCCGAACTAAAATGTATCTATAAAAAAAACCCACCAACCAACCAAATTGAAACACCCCTGGGACCTCACTGCTTGTTGTCTCTGGAGGAACCCTTCTTCTCTCTGCTTTCCAGCCTCTTCTTGTGTTTGGTTTATGCACAATGCTCAGGGTTTTTAGCTGTGCTTTGTGGGAGGAATGGCGACAAATACATTTATTCCATCTTATCTAGACCTGGAACTCAGATGGGTTTTGAACCACTGCACAATGAGCTTCCATGTTGTTTCCAACTATCCTAGGTGGGTAGGTGAGAGAACTCAATCAGGAAGCTACTCTTTTGATTCTAATCCCTCTCATCCTCAGGCAGGGGCATCCTGGAGGCAGGCATGGCTTGTGTAGCCTGAAGACCTCCTCGGCTGTGGTGAGAAGGGGGGTTTCTCTGCCTACAGGGCTGCAGATCTTTCACATTTGGGCCAAAGTTCTTAACTCCCACAGCTTTCCTTTTTCTTTTGGCCTAAGACTGCATGATCAGTGTCTCTCCTAGCCTGTCTTCCTTGTACTTGTGCTGTTATGTCTTCCTACTGTTTACCTAACTGTGTTTCCACTACACGGGGAGACACTCTGATGTCCCTGTCACAGTGCCATTTTATTTCTCCAAGCTTAGTCCAGGGTATGCTACTCAGGAGCCATGAGTGAAGCTAGGTGGAATTGGACTGGCTTGAGAAGGCCCTGGGGATCTGGTTGAGTGTTAAGGAGCCGTGTTGCTGAGAATTGAGCTTTGGAAACTTGCGGTTGGGAAGGGTATATGCTAGATAATTAGCTTTTCTAAGCCTTGCCCTAAACCCTCAAATAATAAAGATCTATAGATTTTCCTTGGGGGTTCAGGCAGTTAAAACTTGTACCTTATCTCATAACCAAATCTCAAATTCCAAGGGACTGTCCATGACAAAGGACAAAATTTAGGACTAAAGTAAAGAAATGATTATCTTGTTTAAAGGAGGTGAGTGATTTGCATATTAAGCCCTTCTCAGTGGAATTCCAAACACTATATAGGGGAAGAAATGAAGATGATATAAATTTGTGGAAGGCCTTAAGATGAGTCTTGCTAGATAGTTACGCTCATAATTCAGGTGTTGGCCCTGATGCTCTGGGTGGAGGAGGAAGGGTGGGGATGCTTCATTTCATGAAACAATGCTGGGCTGGGAGGCAGAAGGCTCGGGTGCGAGGTCAGGGATAGGGAGAAAATAGTGAATGGGTACAAAATTATAGTTGGGAGGAATAAATTCTAGTGTTCTATAGCACAGTAGGGTGACTATAGTTAATATCTAACTGTAGATTTCAAAATAGTTAAAAGAGAGGATTTTGAAAGTAAAGCAAAGAAATGATAAATGAGGTGATAGAGGTGCTAATTATGCTGATTTGATTATCACATATTATATACATGTTTTGAAATATCAAACTGTATGCCATAAATATGTACAATTATTATGTGTCAATTTAAAAAAAAGAGAAGCTTTCTTGCTCTGTTTTCCAGATGTTGCCTTAGAAAATGTGGACTTATTTAAAGTGAATGGGACTAATGATATGTGTCTCTGTTACCAAAATATTTTGAATGCACCATTATGCATTTTCCAGCTTCTTAAAGGTGGTTAGGATTAACATGACCAGTGTGTCCTGGTTTGCCTGGGGGCTCTCCTCCTTTGTGTCCCTCTCACCCCCAGGCAAACCCTGACAGTTGGTGGCCCTCCAGCATGAGTTCTCTGGGGAAGCCTCCTTCCTCCTACCCTAGAGTCAGGTTTACTGTGTAAAGCCACAGGGTGATCTGGAAAATGTGAATATTTGAAGGAGACAGTGTCATAGCTCAACCCTTCCACTGTGGCTGCACTGGGGACTCTGAGAGAATTCTAACAAACCTTGCTCTCCCCCAGTTCCCCTTAAGGGGAGGCAGGAGCTACCTTCTAGGGAACAATGATCCTGGGTACTGGTATGGCCAGGTCTGGCCAGAATCCTTTTAACAAGTAATTTTGAGCAACTAAGTTATTCTATGAGGCTCAGATTCCTAATATGTAAAATAGGAATGAAAATCTAAACTAGGGTGGTGGATATTTTCTCAGTGTGATTCTATGAATAAAGCCATTGGGAGAAGAAGTCATAGCAAGAATTTCTACTTGTTAAATACACATGAGTGAAGGCCATTGATGGACCAGGGTCCTGCACTAGGACCCAACAGACCAAACTAAAAACCAAAGTGGAGTTAGTCCTGCTAAACTTCCACATTACCAAACCCAAGGGAAGCTGTTATCTGACCTTCAGGAGAAATTGGGAGAGAGAAGTAACAGGTCTTGTTTCCCAAACAGGCCTGTTTCAATCAACACTTATTGGTGTTTATATTCTTGATAATTGCCATTCTGATTGGCATGAGATGAAATCTTAGAGTAGTTTTGATTTACATTTCTCTAATTTTGATTTACATTTCTCTAGTAAGAGAGGTCGAACATTTTTTCATATATTTGTTGATCGATTGTATGTCATCTTCTGAGAAATGTCTGTTCAGTTCCTTAGCCCATTTATTGATTGGGTTGTTTGTTTTTTTGGTGTTAAGTTTTAAAGGTGCCAAAACATACATTGGAGAAAAGATAGCCTCTTCAACAAATGGTGCTGGGAGAACTGGAAATCCATATGCAGCAAAATGAAACTAAACCCCTATCTCTCACCATGCACAAACCTCAACTCCAGGTGGATCAAGGACCTAGGAATTAGACCAGAGATCCTGTGCCTAATAGAGGAAAAAGTAGGTCCAAGTCTTCATCACATTGGATTAGGCTCTGACTTCCTTTAACAAGACTCCTAAAGCACCAGAATTAAAATCAAGAATTAATAAATGGGTTGGATTTAAACTAAAAAACTTCTTCTCAGTAAAAGAGACAATCAATGAGGTGAAGAGAGAGCCTACATTTTTGGGAGCAAATTTTTGCCACATGCACATCAGATAGAGCACTAATCTCCAAGATGTATGAAGGACTTCTGCCTTTTCTGTCTGTAAAGCTGGGCTTCTCTGCTCAGATCATTGGATCAGTCATTCTATTTTATGGAATGAAGTGCTGCTCAGCTCAATTCTAGAACTGCAAGTAAAGCCAATTGAGATCTTTAAATGTGCTATAATTGTGTCCTTTGACATATCCTTAGGGAGAGCAAGTGGGTCAAGCATTCATACCTCACCTGATCTCTTTAGACCTCCATTAATCTACACCGAGCAGAACAAGAGGGTTCTCAAAGCACTGCAGATGGAATCCTCATGGCCATCTTCAGAGTTGGTGCTAATATGACTCCCATTCAATAGGCAGAAAGATGGGCTTAATGAGACTTTGCCAAAGATTACAGTTAGTTAGGTGAGTTAGGTGAGTGGTAGGACTAACTTGTTCGGACTCAAAAGGCACTTCTTTTGTTTCTAACTGGATAAATCTATAGGCTCGGGGTGCTGGCTAAGCCTAATGATGTTCTGCATGTACTTTGGGTTCAGACTGTTGGCTCTGATTTCTTTCGAACCCAGCTTCCCTGTGATTGTGAGATCACCCGACCAGGGAGCTCAAGGTTTGATTGATCCTTTGACCCCCGGGGCAATGGGAACAGCTGGTAAAATTTGGACCTTGCCTCCCCACAACCCACCATGACCAGGCTACATGGCCTAGGACTTCCTCAGACTTGGGAGAAATCAAAGGACCCAGGACTGTAATCTGGCAGTGGTTCATTCATTTCTTCCTTTATTCCTGTGGCATGGATTCATGGCAGGCTTGCATTTACCATTTTGCAAACTCTGAGTTCATAATCCAGGAGAGGGAGAGCCTACAGGGAACACATGGGTGCTGGGAGGGAGGGTGCACTCGATACCGTCTGCCTGGATAGTCAGTATTAGGTCGATTTGAGGTGGCTAAGGGAACAAAGCACCAGGTAATGTACACACGCAAAAGAACAACCCATCAGGCACCAACAGACAAGCAGTGATAATCACCTGTCAATCAGCGGGGTCTCCTGACCAATCCTGGAAGGACATGGAACTCAGCAAGATCCCCCGACCCACCCCAGGAGGACAAGGGACCCTGAAAACCTCACTTTCCTGTCCCAAGCCCTCCCTTCCTGCCCTAAACCCCATAAAATTCCAATCCCACTGAGCCTGAGTGCAATCCCCCCAGACCCAAACTCTGTTGGACTGGAGGGTCTTGCTTGGGAACGAATCTCAATAAAGCCTTTTCAGCAGCTTTTAATCTGCCTCCTTTTGGTCACTGGTGCCTGACCTTACATCTCGTGCTGAAACCCAGGTGGGCTTTTCGGGCCTCCCCCATATCTTATATCTGGGGTAGAAGTCCACCCTCCCCTTCAAATGAACCAGGAAATTCCTAAGCTGCTGTTTCTTTCTCTCTCCCTTCATCTGGGCTGACAGGAGTGGGGTAAGTTCCCTTGTTTCCCCTGACCTTCCTGCCCCTCTCCATCCGGGGGGTCTATCTGTAAGTCACGCATATGCCATAGACCCTGCCTGTTCGGCTCAAGGCCCTGGGAACTGTAGAGACGTCCCAATCCTCATTCTGATCCGTTTGGGTCCCCGGTGAGTTGCAAGGATGCCTCAACCGCTGCCCCAGCCCTCAGATGAGTGTGATCAGAATTAGGGACGCCTTTTCCTGCTCCCACCCACCCCTGAGGGTGCTGGAAGGTCATGGGAAACACTGAGTCCTCCTTAGACCCCCAAACTCCTTTGGGTTGCCTTTTGCCAAATTAGGACTCACTCAAGACCTGCGTCGTACTTAGACAATGCGTCAAAATGGCTCCCAGAAGGAACTTTTGAATTTCACATCCTCATTGATGTGGACAATTTCTGTTACCAGGCAGGAAAGTGGGCCGAAGTCCCTTACAGGCTTTTTGGGCTATTCGCTCCTGTCCTCCCCTCTGCTCTACCTGTTCTACTGCTCAAGTTTTCCTTGCTAGGGAAAATCCCAAACTCCTTTCCCATTGTTCTTCCACATCTCGTTCCTCATTCTCAGATCCACCGGAGCTGCTCTCAGCCCCACCTTTCTGTCCCCCACCCCACCTACTCAGGCCAATCCTCTCCCTCCTCTCCTCCCACACCTGCACCCTCCCCTCCCCCTTCTCCTGCTGTCTACGACTCATGACCAACTCCTCTGGCTCCAGAGACTCTGCCCACACCTAAACCCTCCCTGACCCCTTTTCCAGTTTTACAACCCCTCTTTTACTTCCCAGGGATGAGAACCACTCTCCAGCAGGTCCACTCCGCTCGTTCTGTCTGCTCTACACTATCCCCACAGGGGGCATCAAATCTAAAGTCCCCAGGCGTCAGATGTGGGGCCACCAGCCAGGCGAAGACTGGCAGATCCACTTCACTCACATGCCTAAGCACAAAAAGCTGTGCTACCCACTTACTTTGGTTGATACTTTTTCAGGTTGGATAGAAGCCTTCCCTACATCCAGGGAAACCGCTGACACCGTCACCTCCATCCTCATCCAGCAGATCATTCCCAGGTTCGGAACTTCCCGCCACCATCAAGTCAGACAATGGTCCAGCCTTCACTTCTGCAGTTGTTCAACTAGTCTCCAAAGGCCTGGCATCACTTGGAGGCTCCACATCCCACACCGGCCCCAATCCTTGGGTAAGGTTGAGAGGGCTAACGGCATTCTCAAGGATCATCTCACTAAACTTGCTGTTGAACTCAGGCTCTCCTGGCCCATCTCCTTCCATTGGCCCTCACCCAAATTCAGGCAGTCCCCAGAGCCCCCTCAGGTCTGAGCCCCTTTGAGCTACTCTATGGGTGCCCTTTCTTAATCAGCCAGAGCTTTCCAGCCACTCCTCCTCCCCTTGTGTCCTACCTGCCCTATCTGACACTTCTACTCAAACTCCTAAGGGAATACGCAGACCGGTGCCCTCCTTGGTCATCCATTGCCTCAAATCCAGCGCAACCACAAACCGGATTGGACCCTCTTCAAGTGGGTGACACAGTCTTACTTTGAGAGCTGCATCCTCAATCATTGAAACCTTGCTGGACGGGACCCCATACAGTCATACTTACTACCCCAATGGTGGGCCAAGCTTTTGGGCCACTCCCCCGGGTACCATGTCTCCTGCCTTAAAAAGGTGCCTGTTCCAAATGTCCAGTCCTGGACTTCCATCACGCCGGGGCCAACCAAACTCAAGATTTCTCACTAACCCTCTTCTTCTTTTACTAATTATGAATTTCTCTCAAGCTTCTATCCCAACCCACAGATGGCGCTTTTACATCCAAGCGACATGGCACCAGGATGGCACCACCCGCTCTCAGTTTATGGGTCAAGGCGATTGCCCTTCCACTGGCTGCAATCGAGCGGTCACCCTTAACATTACTGGATTCAACAGGGCCACCTCGTCCCACCTGTGTGCAGCAATGCTATGCTTCATATCAGACCAAACTGAGGAATCTTGTAAGCGCTGGCCTGACACCTATGGCGGGTGTCCTTATAATTCATGCAAAAAACGCTTCCTAGATAAGCCTTGCTATGAGAAACGAGCACACACCAAGTTAACTATTTGGGACCCATGGGATCCGAAATGGGCTTCTGGTGTTGATGGTAAATTTTATTCTTGGGGTTTTGCCCAGCTCCCCTCAGCCTCTATCAGAATCTGGAGAACTTATGTACAAGTGTTCCCTCAAATTCACATAACCATCCAGGGGCCAGAGAAGGAACTCCAATACCAACTGGATGCAGTTGCCCATCCTAAAGCTGACCCTTTCTCATGGATGGTCCTAATACGTCAGGGCCTTCAGCTCCTCAATTTATCCAAAGTTAGTAACATTTCAGACTGTTTCCTCTGTGCAGGTTTGGATCGTACTCCATTGACTGCGATTCCCATTGATCTTCCTCTCAATACCTCAACCATATCCCAAGGGCCCCCCTCTCCAGCCTTTGAGGAAGTACCTCTTTTTCATAACTCACCAGGGAATTTCCCCTGCTGCTACACTTCCTCTGGTTCGGCACCCTGTGACCAGATCATTCGGATCTCTTCCCCAACCTTTGCTCCGCCGGGGTTCTTTTTCTGGTGCAATGGTACCCTAACAAAAAATCTAAGCCTCAACATGCCTTTTGCTTTCTGTGTTCCTTCCACCTTGGTTCCAAAATTAACTCTGTACACTGAGGCTGAATTAACATGGTATGTCACCACCTCCCTTTCCAGGACAAGAAGGGTCGTCTTTCTACCAGTAGTAGTTGGACTCTCCCTGGCCTCCTCCCTTGCTGCCTCTGGACTGGGGGCAGGAGGACTTGGTTATGCAGTAACCGTTACTCAGAAGCTTGAACAACAATTTCGGGAAGCAGTAGAGGCATCAGCCGCTTCTCTCGCTTCCCTACAAAGGCAAATAACATCTCTTGCCCAAGTTTCATTACAGAACCTTCAAGCCCTAGATCTCCTGACGGCAGACAAAGGAGGACCATGTCTATTCCTGAAAGAAGAATGCTGCTACTATATCAATGAAACTGGATTGGTCGAAAAGAATGTCGACACCCTCTATCGTTTGGGTGAAAGACTTAAACAGCAACAATCAAATGACCCTTGGCCACGCTGGCTAAACTCTGCCCTCATTTCATGGCTGACTCCCATTCTCACTCCTATGTTAGTAATAGGATTTCTATTAATGATTGCTCCCTGCATCCTCAGGTTTGCCCGAAAGTGCATGGGTGAGATGGCCAGAGTTACCTACCAGCAGATGCTCCTACACCCCTATGGTCGCCTCCCTACCAAACTGACACCCAAGCCACACCTTTCCGCCCAGCGCCCCTAGCCAGCAGGAAGTAGCCAGATGGAATTCAGCGCCCTGTATCATCAAAAAGGCTGGGATGTTAGGTTGGTTTGAGGTGGCTAAGGGAAAAATGCACCAGGCAACCTGCGCATGCGGATGAACAACCCATCAGGCGCCGACAGACAAGCAGTGATAAACACCTGTCAATCAGCAGGGTCTCCTGACCAATCCTGGAAGGACATGGAGCTCAGCAAGATCCCTCGACCAACCCCAGGAGGACAAGGGACCCTAAAAAAACCTCCTTTTCCTGTCCCAAGCCCTCCCTTCCTGCCCTAAGCCTGATGAAATTCCAATCTGGCTGAGCCTGGGTATGACTCCCCCAGACCCGCTTTGTTGGGCTGGAGGGTCTCGCCCAGGAGTGAATCTCAATAAAGCCTTATCAGCAGCTTTTAACCTGCCTCCTTTTGGTCACCGGTGCCTGACCTTACAGTCAGAGAAGGCTTTCTGGAGGAGGAAGCATTTGAAGGACACCTGGGAAGACTGTGCTGGCTTGGTAGACAAAACGTGGGGAGCATGGCAGCAGCTAGGCTGACACTGACAAAGGTGTGAGCAGATGTATGTGTTGGGGAAGCTGAGGGCAGTTGGACACTGCTGTGGCTTTGCAAAGGAGCTGCAGCCATCCTGGAGGCCTGGAGAGTTCAGAGGAGGAAGTGGCAGCCAGTTTTGTGGGCTAAGAAGGTACTGCATGGATTATTGGGGGTCTGAGCGGGTCCAGTGTCGGGTGCTGACTGCTGTATGCAGAACAGGGAGAGCTCCCCAACCCTGCACCTCCCTTGTTCCAGCTGCTGCCTTGGTGGCCCTGAACGTCTGAGAATCAAGTCTGGCCAGTGTGGTCCTTAACATCCTTGATGTCACTGTTGATGGGGATCTTCAGGACCCAGAAGCCCCACTGGGGGTATAAGGAAAGAAGGGGTCTGACTGAGGCTCAGGATTCATGGGGGGCAGGTGGAGGGGTAAAGGGACACAGGGAGGAGGAGGGATGGAGCTTTCAGGTTGAAGGGAATGTGAAGGACTTGACTTGAATTGGGAAAGAAAGACATCGCCCCCTCCTTCCCCCAGAAGGAACAAGTTCCTCCCAGCTGCCTTGACGGCTCTTCATCCTGCTGTTTTGTACAATATATGATTTCTTTGCATAACAGACAGAATAATCTCATTTTCTCACTGGCTACACAGCTTAGCTTTCAATCAATTATCCCCAAATACATAAAAAAAAAAAAAAAAAAGTCTCCGTGTCCCATCTCTGCCAGCTCTGGTGCTTGGTTTTCCCTGTCAAGGAATCTGCAAATCAATTGATTTAACAATACTTTCCACAAATTACCTTCGAATGCCTGTGATGTCACCCACAGTTAATGCGCTCCTAATAAATAATGCATCAGGAAGTGGCCAGGCCTTTCCCCACCTCCCTGGTACACAGCAGAGGAGAGAGCCCGTTCTGATGAGCAGCTTGGATCCAGCCTCTGGGGCTTGGCCAGGTGCACAGGCTGGTTGCCTGCTGGAGACAGGTTGGGGATGCAGGGAGCTCACTGACTCCACCTCATTGTGTGATTTGTACAAATCCTGCACCTCCCCCACCCACAGCTCCATGCTGAGGTCTGCGGAGAGTTGCAGGTGCCTTACATCCTCAGCCAGGGTCCAGATAACTCCAGGAAGATGCTGGGCTGTGGGACACATGGGGTTGCCACCTGTTCTCAATGTGCTGCTGTGTCCTGATGGGGAGGGAGCACCTTTTAGGACTGGCTGGGAAACAGAGGGCTTTATGGAGCTGGCCAAGCTCCCAGCCCAAGGAACTCTCTAGCCCTTTCACCACCCCACATACAGGGTGACTTCAAAGCAGCATCTGTGACCTGAGTGGGGCAGGGGACCCTGAAGGCAGAACCCAGCAACAACCCGAAGGGAGTGGCCTTGGCTGAGGGCATGTCTTCCATGTTTGGGGCTTAGGCAGTTTCTTCATCAACTATTGTGTGCAGTGTGCATGTGTATGCACGTGTTTGTGCATGCATGCAAATATGTGAAGTCAGTTTGTGAGTCAGACTGGGTGGACCGTGTATTTAGGACTGAGTTTTTCCATAGCTGCATTGCAGGGCCCTGGGAAGGCCCCCTCTGAAGCTATGGGTTTACCCTGACTGTGGGTTTACCCTTGCTTTGAGCTTTGTTGTGGACTCTGTGGGCAGTGTAGAGGAGAAGAATCCATGCAATAAGGATGGGCACTGGTTTCCCTTTCCAATCACACAAGCTGTACATGGGGAACGATCGGATGCTGTCCTGGTGGCTGAATACCTTGAATTCTATCTGAGGGTTTTGTTTCATTGTGGACAAGGAGGTTAGAGCTACCTAATTTATTTGCAAGTTACTTTTTTTTTTCATGGTTATGACTAGTACCAGTGTATTAATAACTGCAAGTGTATTTTGATAAAGCAAGCTAAAATTTCAGGGTTTCTAAAAACCAAAGTGAATGGCAACATGTTTACCACAATTATCACAGCAAAGGTCTGGAAGTGGCCTAAGCTCTCAGATGCGTGGAGGAAGGACTTGGCTACAGGGCTGTCTGCATCACCCTCCAAGCCTGAGATGTGGGCTCCTAACACCCCATGTTTGATAGGAGCCTTTAGTGACCTGCGTGCTGTCTCCTTATCATTCTACTGTACAGAGTCTAATTCGCATCACAGGAACATACACTTCAGGTTTAGAAAAGCCTGTCTGTCTTCCTCCAGGGCCATAGAAGCAGGGGAAGGAGGAGGATTTCAAAAAGAGGTTTATTGACTTTATAGTTCTGGAGACAAAGAAGTTCAAGATTGAGTGGCTGTATGTGGCAAGGACCTCACACTGTCATGACGTGATTAAAGGCTTCACACAGTGGGGGTGCGTGTGAGAAGAGTGTGCGGGCTCCTGCAGAAGAGAGGAGGGAGAGGGTGAGCGAGATGCTTCATGACAACTTGCTCTCTCAGTGACTGACCCCTGCTCACAGGAATACATTAATCCCTCATTAGTGCAGAGCCCTCATGACCTAATTACCTCTTGAGTAAGTCAGCTCTGCCTCACTGTGATCCAAAGACCTGGCAAGAACAACTTGGAGGAGGAAAAGTTTATCTGGGGTTCATGATTTCAAAGGTTCAGTCCACGATTGGCCAGCTCCATAGCTCTGGGCCACAGGTGAGGCAGAAGAATGTCATGTCAAAAGGGTGTGGCGGAGGAAAGTTGTCCCGTTTATGACAGTCAGGAAGCAGAGAGCTTGCTCACCAGGGACAAATATAAACCCCAAAGACATTCCCCCAGTGTCCTCCTTCATTTTGCCACATCCTACCTGCCTATGGTCACCACCCAGTTAATCCATTCAAGTGAATTGATCCACCCATTAGGTTGCAGCTCTCATAATCTAATCATTTCACCTCTAAAAATTCTTGCATTGTGTCACGAGGTTTTGGAAGACACCTCCTATCCAAATCCTAACACCTCTTAGAGGCCCCGTGCCTCTCAACACTGACATCGGCAATCAAATCTCACCATGACTACTGATGGGGACATGCCACATCCAAACCATAGTGAGTCGCTTGCCCACTTCCTGGTGATGCAGGTAGGGGAGTTACTTGTGGCAATGACAAGACATCTATGCAGCATTAGAGGTGACAGCCAGGCATAGATAAGCCTTCTCATAGGAGCAAGGGGCCAAATGCTGAGGTTGAGAAAGGGAGTGAGATGCACGATACAATATCATTGATATAAACTAAAACACCTACCTCAAAGGATGGATTCAGGGCAGCCACCACATTCCAGGAAGTCTACTCAGCATAAGGGAGTAGATGCCTCAGATAGGAAGGAAGATAGGAGGTGGGAGTAGAAGTTCAGGGAAGAAAAAAAGGTGAGACCAGAACACTGTTAGCACTGTCTAGACAATGTCACTGATGCCATGATTAGATATGCATGCTTTGTTTGGAAGGAGGGGAGGGAAAGTGTAATGGAAGCTGTGAGGAGACCGAGCCAGTCTCAAGGCAGTGTCCTCCCTTACCCATCTGGGATGCCTCTGGACCTGTGGTGTGGAGAAGCCTCATTTTGGATGAGTTGTGGGGAGAAAGGGAGGAAGGATGAGGGAGTTTGTCTGTTGTCCTCCTGTCCTCTGGGCAGACGGGCACCTTTGCCTGAGTCTTTCTGGCAGCTTCTCATCTCTGAGTCTGGATGTGGCAGGGGGAGCCCAAGGCCCTGGGCGTGGCTGGTTGGCTGCCCCCAAGGTCCTGGGTGTGGCTGGTTGGCTGCCCAAGCAGAACTGCACACGGTGGGTGGGTGGGTGTGCTGATGGACGGGGCGTGTTAGTTAGCCTTTTGGTGCTGTGACCAAAATACCTGACATGAACAATTTAAAGGAGGAAAGGTTTATTTTGACTCATGGTTTCAGAGGTCTTGGTCCCCCGATGGCTTTCTCTGAGGCACAAACATCATGAAGGAAGGGCATGGTATGGCTGAGGAACGCTTCTCAGCTCAGAGAAGTCACCAAGCTGAGAGAGTGTGTGTGGAGTGGGTGGTGGGCAAGGACAGCTATAGTGCCTAACATGCTTGCAGTCACCACCCAAGTAGTCCATTCAAATTATGAATCCATCCCATAGTAATCCACTGATGATGTTATAGCCCCCAGGATCTAGTGATTTCCTAAAACCCCATCTCTGAGTCTTGTTGCTCTGGAAGGCCATGCTTTCAATACACAAGTTTTGGGGGACATTCTAGATCCAAACCAAAACAGCAAGGGAGCATGAGGTCGAAGGTCAAGAGGGCCAGAGAAAATGCCCATTGAGGTCAACGTTGCCTGGTATGATGGAGAGCCAAGGAGTATGCACTGAGTAAAGGAGTCCAACTCCCCTGGCTAGAGAGTAAGCACAAGGCCAGAGAGAGAGTGGATTAGATCAGACCGACATGAACTCAAGTCCTTGAGCAAATTATGGAACTGCCCAGGCTTACTTTCCCCATCAACAGCATGGGGATTAGCAGAGTGTTTGCCTCACAAGAGATTTGTGATCTAATGTGCCTGATGCATGGGTGACACTCAGCAAGCACAGGCCTGCCATGGAACACCAGTTAATCGGCCCCACTCTGCATCCAGGTTCATGGCAATTCCCAGCCTACCTTGTCCTGATCTCCATAGCATTACAACATAGGATTGGAACTGGTGCCCCTCTCCCAGGGAGAACCCATCCAGAATGATTGCTCCTTTCCAACCAGGCACACCATTTATTTTTTTCTCCTGAGGTTTCTGTGTTTTGACATTTGATTACATCCAGCTTCACACTCAGAGTTCTCTGTCTACTAAACACTAATTATTTCATGTGTCCTGAAACAAGAGACAACAAAAGCCACTTACTGGGTTAATTGGGATTTGTTTTACCCTCAGCCCACTTCTTGTGCAGGTGGGTGTAATTCTATCTCTGTTCATTACTTCAGCCGTCTTTTTATCAGGCATTATGCAGGGCTTGCTGTGATCGAGGTGCAGCGTGTGTAGGTGGGTTCCAGAAGACTCCGTCTCTGCCCCCGAGGCCTTCTAGGTCAAGAAGGGGGGGACTGTTAATCAGCTTCTCATCCTTATAACAAATACCAAAGCTAATCAGCTTATAAAGAGTAAAGGTTATTTTTTCTCACAGTCTTGGAGGTTTCAGTACACAATCCGTTGGCTGTGTTGTCTGGGCCTGCCGTGAGGGGCACATCAGGATCGGGAGCATGCGGTGGAACAAGACCACTTACCTCACAGCTGGAAAATGCAAGAGAGGAAGGGGCGAGCCAGGTACCCCAGTACCTGCCAAAAGCACACCTCTAATGATCTTAGGCCTCCCACAAGGCCCCACCTCTAAAATTTCTGCACCTTCAGTAGCATCACAGGCTGGAGACCAAGCCTTTAACAATGGCCAGTGGGGGATACTTAGACCTAAACGATAGCAGGGACAGATAAATGGCACCCAGTGGGATGGGCACTGGAACGGGGCTGAGAAAAAGAGAAAGGGATGAAGTGCTAAGGCGGCCTTGGGGGTTGCCGTGTGTGGAGGGCTGTCTGGGGTGAATTATGACTAAGTGATGGGGTTCAGGTGGCAGCACAGGGACCCGCTTGGTGGCACATCCTGATGTGAGCGGAGTGATGGGAAATGAAGTTGGGGCGAGGTAAGATTGGTGTTGAATGCCAGGCCCAGGTTTGTTCTGCAGGATTTTAAGAAAGGGGTCAAGCTTGCATTTTAGAAAGACCACTCTTGGCAGCATTGGGGGGAGGGGGGTAGAATAGGGTACAGGGGGACTGATGGGAGTCGGACATCACGGACTGGCATCTCCAAGGGGACTGACCAAATTGGGTGTTCTGGGGGTATGCACAGAGATATTTCCCAAGCTGTCACAGATAGAACACCCACATGTCTGACACGTCGGAGGGCTGCCTGTCTTCTCATCTCCTAATTATCTAGATCCAGAATTCTGCCTTCTGGGCGGTTTGCTCATATGGACTCCTGGTTTCATGGCTACTACTGCAGTGTTCAGGAAAGTAAAAACTTATCGAATCTCCATTTGGGGTCCTTCAAAATGTCATCTCTTCATTTTAGGGAATGCACTTGTTCTCCAGACTTTCTGTGATCTACCCAATCTAGGGCATGACAGTTTTACACGGTAGCTACTTGAACTACTGCTGTAGCCTCTCCCAGAAAGTCCCATGACCCTTGCAAAGAGGTATCCACTTTGGCTTGTACCCCAAACAACAAGGGACCTACTGGGGTGATTGGTAAAGCGAAGTGTGGCCGAGAAGTTGAGAGAGGTCATGAGTATCCCCAAAGGGGAATTTAGGTGGACGGCCCTCAAGGGTCCATGGCAGCCCTTCCTGAGGACCTTGTAGGAGTCCAAGTGAAGCAGATAAAGCTTAGTAGTGCAGCTAAGGGTGCCTGGCGGGTCAGTGCAAAGAGCCTGAAGGTTCTGTTCTGTCATGTAATTCACTACTGCTGTCTGGGTCCAAATACAGGGGGGGCCTGCCCTAACCTGTGCTTACCATTGTTCTATTGTGATAAGGCTTCTGTCCCTTCTGGCTCAGGGTCCTGTGCACAGGTGGTGGAGATAAAGCTTCCCTGGAATGCTGCTGGAATGGCCACTGGAGATGGTGGCAGATCATGCATCATAAAATGTGATTGCAAAATCAATAAGCCAGTTACAGTGGTTAAATCTGCTTTCAGAGCTGCTTGCAAAGCTGAGTTGCTTGTCGCTTCACCAGCTGGCCGTGTAACTCAGACTCCAGGGCTGCATTAGGGGGTCATGAAGGCCACGTCTGAGGTTTCCTCTGTCCTTTGGGAGCCCTGCTCCCACTTCCTGGCTACCTCCCCCATCCTTCTGTGGAAAAGCAATTGCTGAAAATTCTTGGGTTTAGGCGTAGGAAGGTTAGGAACAATTTTGAAATCAGGAGTTCATTCATATGTTATTATTACATCTTAAAAACCAAATAAGTATTAGTATTGCCACTTCCTGTAGAAGGCATATCAGTTTTCCCCTGCTGCATGTCCCCAAACACAGTGGCTGCAAAAACAACTATCATCTGTTTAGCATCTGCTGAGTGGCTGTTCTGTCTCCAGAGAGAGGCTAGACTGATTTCAACTGGACCTGCTCATGTGGCTCTGGTCAGTCGGAGGGTCAGCGGGGAGTGTGTGCGTCCCCACGGGCCTCATTCACAAGTCTGGAAGTGTGCTGGCTTTGGATGGGGTGATGGGGTCTGGGCTGTGCATCTGCCCCCCCATGCCCCAGTGGACTTGCCTAAGAGCAGCAAAAAAATGGAAGTTGAAGGTTCTGTTCTGTTTCTGAGGTCTAGACGCAGTCCTGGTACAATGCCACTTGGACAGAGCATATCACCAGGCCGGCTCAGAGGACTGAGAGTTGCTGCCAAGATGGTGGCCACTTTTGTCATCTACACACAAGGAGGCTGAGATCCTGAGACTTCCATCACTTGCCAAGGCCACCCAACGGGACTCGAAAGCCACCCTGTGATTTCCAGATGCTACGAAATTCAAGCAGGAGAGTGTCCGCTTAAGGAGTGGAGAGAGCAGTGCTCAACTCTGGCAGAAGAATCCATAGCGTGGAATTTTGGGCAGCAATGGCTGATGATGTTGGGAGTTTGGAGACAGAGATGTTCAATTGCCTCATATCAAGGATGTTCATTTTTGGTGTGGCCGTTGAATTCTTCTTGGTTGTGAAACTGGTGCATATGACGCTGGGGGCTCTGGTAAAGGGCTGCTGTATGTGTTTGGGACACACCTCTCCCCTGCCACCTGTCCCTCTACCTGCTTCCTCTATGGTTTGGTTCTTATTCTTCTATCCTCATTTTTTGTCTTGTCAAGGGTGTGTTTGTGGTGTGTGTGTGTGTGTGTGTGTGTGTGTGTTCTATTAAGGCCAGGGTTCACCCCTTTGGAAATAATGAAGTTTAAAAGGACATATTTATGTTAAACGAATTTCTACTGTCAATGCTCATAGCTAGTATTTACTTCCACCTTTCTAAATATTATGCTGATGCAGCTATTTCTTGATTAATCAATTTTAAACATTGTCTGTTGACCGCAGTGGGAGCTCATGACTTAGCTCTCTATGGACTTCCCTGCCTTCGTCCCTCCCCCATCTTCAGAACACTTTTATCACAACTTTTGGTTAAATCAATAATCAGTGTTTATGTTATTATGACAGTAAATGCGCTTACTGTTAAGTAAAGTAGAAGATGATGATGTTTCCTGGACTTTGTATGTGCACATTTCCCCTTTATTTGGATTTCTATGTGCCCATCTTTATTTTTTTTTTTTTTTCCAACTGCTTCACTAGATCAGCTAAATGTGAATCAATATTACTTTCCAAATAGTTAAGTTGCCATTACAACAATTTCCTCTTTTCCTGGACTTTCTCACGTGGGCTTCCTGGCTCTAGATTGTTCTCTACCCTCCCTACCCCTCACTCCTGGGTCTGTGGTCTCAAGAGATTCCCTTTGCAGCAGGCTTGGGATGAATTCTGGCCTTTTGATATCCTTTCCTGCTTCACACCATCATTCTGCTGTAGTACATCCTCTAATAGCTTTCTAAGAACAGGGGAGTAAGATTTTAGGATTCTTGCACATCTGTAAATATTCCTCCCAAGTAGATTCTGAGACAAGAGTTTGTGTGAAAGTGAGTCATAAGAAAAAATTTTCAGGGAGTGGGGACAGCAGGAGTGGAAAGGGAGGAAGCCAAGGGACTCCACTTCAGGTAAAGTGCCAGTCTCGGTCTAGCAGGGAGCAATCCGGGGCATTGAGCCAGGAATGTGCTGGAGGATTAGGGTTCCACTGTTTTTTGAGTATGGACTTTCAGCTCATACCCTGTTTCTCTTTTGCACCTCATGTCCACTCTGCACTATGCCGGCCCTCCCCATATCTCATGTGGTATGAAGGTCCCTGAGTGTCCAGAGCCACCATCACTACTTTTTGTCAGTGTTAGTATTAGTAATTCCTACCCCTAGGCCTGGGCTGTCTGTTACCCTGGTATAATCAATAGTTTTTAAATATATATATATATATATACACACACACACACACACACACACACACATATATGTATTTAGTTGTAGATGGTGCAATACCTTTATTTTATATATTTATTGTTATATGTGGTTTATATATTTATTTAAAAATCCATTGATGTCATGTTAGTAGTGCTTTGTGAATGAGGGCCGATGACAGTTGTGGTCCATCTTTCTTGTTTATCTACAAGTCTGGAGGGAAATGTGTGATCATCAGGAAGAAACATGGCAGCCCCCACTTCCTGGGTGAGCTCCTTACATTCCCAGTGGTGGCAGCTCAGAGGCTCACTGTGTATTTATTTCACATCTGCTGTCATGTGGAGTTTGATGGATCCCTAGGCATTTATAGTCCACAGAATGCCTATGGTTGTGTGCATTGGGTGGGTAATGGGAGATGGGGTGCTGAGCAAGAAGATAGGCTTCTGCCCATGGGGAGCTTATGTTCCTTTGGGAACAAGAGGTGTCAATCATTGGCTACCCAGACAGTTGTGTACTGGATTGAGAGAAGCATGCTGACACCTTCTGGCCACAGGGGCCAGACACCATTAGGGTATGAGGCTTAATGGGGTGGCTGCAACAGCAGGATTCTTGGACTTTGCAAAAAGAAAGGGATCTGATGTCCATCAAAGCTCTGTTCTTTCCCTAGCTTCCTGACCTACCCAGTCTTCCACAGACTTGAGGGGACCCTCCAGCCTCATGGAAAAATCTATGGCAGCATTTGATGAGCAGGGAAGGGCCAATTCTAGTTCACATGTTCTGGAGTATACCGAGAATAATCTTTTACTGAGCCAGATTTGCGTAAGTTATGATGACAAGGACACATTGGTGCATCTGCTGGCACCTCTCCCCAGTCTAATAAAGAAGAATCCATTTTAAGATAGACCCTTTTCTGGATCCATCAGAGCAAATATGCTATTCACTTCAGATGAACTCCTCAAGTGTTTGTTGCACATTCCCTGTGAAAGCTGAACATCCCTGATTCAAAATTCTGAAATCCGAGAGCTCCAAAATCTGAAACTCTGAGCACTGATATGGATGCCCCAAGTGGAAAATTCCACACTGACTTCAAGTGATGGGGTGCAGGCACATTAAAAAACTGTGTAAACTTACCTCCAGGTATATATGAATTAGAAATGAATTTAATGTTTATACTTGGGCCCATTCCTAAGATATCATTATATATGCATATATTTCAAAACATGAAAAATCCCAAACCCCAAACACTTCTAGTCCCAAGATTTCAAATAAGGAATCCTCAACCTGTGTTAATTTTCTGTTTTGTGACAAAATTACCATAAATTTAACAACTCAAAACAACACTCAGTCTATGAGGCTAATATCACCCTGATGCCAATACCAGACAAAGACACACCAAGGAAAGAAAACTGCAGACCAAGATCCCTGATGAACATAGACACAAACATTCTCAATAAAATTCTGGCAAATCACATACAAAAACATATTAGAAAGATAGTGCACCATGATCACGTGGGTTTCATCCCAGGGATTCAGGGTTGGTTCAACATACAGAAATCAATAGACATAATATACCAACTCAATAGACTTAAAAACAATATGATCCTCTTAATAGATGCAGAAAAAGCATTTGACAAAATACAGCACCCTTCATGTTCAAAACACTAGAAAAACTAGGGATAGTAGGAATATACCTCAAAATCTGTATATGCTAAACTCAAGGCCAGTATAATTCCAAACAGAGAAAAATTGAAAGCATTCCCTCTAAAAACTGGAACAAGACAAGGATGCCCTCTTTCACCACTTTTATTCAACATCATCCTTGAAACTCTAGCTGGAGCAATTAGACAGAAGAAAGAAATTAAAGGGATACAAATAGGTAAAGAAAATCTCAAACTATCACTATTTGATGATGACATGATTATATATCTAGGAGATTCAAAAAAATTCCAGGAGAAAGCTTCTAGGACTAATACATGAATTCAGCAAAATAGCAGGATATAAAATCAACACCCATAAATCAAATATGTTCCTATATATCAGCAATGAATCCACTGAAAAAGAAATTAGGAAAACTACCCCATTCACAATAGCCTCAAAAAAAAAAAAAAAAAAAAAAAAAAAAAAGAACC